>NW_015505186.1:409266-502158 GCF_001515645.1 Sinocyclocheilus grahami | reverse complement strand
CGCTTCTGTGAACTGTGACAGCGGGCGAGGCGGACTGCACACCGTGAGGGATAACTCGCCATCGGGGGCGGGGAGTTTAATACCACGCGAGTGTGAGAGTGAGTAATGGGGGAGAGGGGAGTGAGAGGAAGAGAATTGCTTTGATATTGAGGTGAGTTTTGTATGTTTTTCGACTTTATTGCACTGCATAGTTGAACAGTCAAAACACAAACATGACAATTGCTCTCGCAGCCCGCAACAGGCAGGGGAGGCATGGTGAACACACACAGCAGAGCGAGTAGACTTTTTCAGTGGCTCGTCTTCAGCGCTGGGTGTAGATTTCCTCCTCCGAGAGACAGCATCAGGAACGCGGCTTTGATTCCGGTGCCGGTGGCCTGCTGTCTCTGTCAGGGCGGGGTCTCTGGCCCTTCGAGCCCTGACGCCGCTTCGGCCAAGGCTGTCTTGGTCTCACCACTGGCTCATGTTCTCGCCGAACAGTAGCAGAAGAGGAGCGGGAGCGCACAGTAGAGTTCACGCCGGTGCGCATTGGCAGGAAGTGGTTAATAGCCTTCGACTGTTTCTGCGCTTCAACAAAGCACTCCGTGAACGTATCTACCGCTGCACTGAAAAGACCTGAGGGATTCACGGGAGCGTCCAGAAGGGCCGTTTTTTTCTGAGTCCTTTAATTCGGTCAGAGTAAGCCACAGGTGATGATCTAGCACCACAAGATTCCCCATGTTGCGGCCGATCATTCAAGCTGTCACCACCATCGCTCTGAGGGCCAGATCCGTGGCGCGTCGGAGCTCTTTGAACACTTCAGGGACAGGCCCGTCCTCCTCCAGAGACTTGAGCAGCTTGGCCTGGTACACCTGGAGTATCGCCATCACGTGCAGTGCTGAAGCTGCTTGGCCTGCCACGGAGAAAGCCTTGCCGGCGAAGTTTGCAGTGGAGTAAACTAGTAAACCTAGTTCACCTATATGCACACGCCGGTGTTCTGGCGATTTGTGCTACCCTGTCAGATTTTGCTACCTCCCATTAAAACAGATGGTAGCATAATTCGATAGCGAAGAGACGCGTCGTTTCTCACTCTCCAGTTCGCCATGGCTGAAGGACAGATATGGGCAATGACAGCTTCTTCCACGGGGGGAAGTTTAACATACCCCACTTGGTCAGTGCCGGCCACAGAAGACAGGAGGGAGGATCCCGGGTTGTGCACTCAACTGGAGAGCGACACGTTCCATGACTTCGTTATCTCATCGTGCACCTCGGGGAAAAAGGGACCAGGCCTCCGCGGGGTGTCCTTTTGGCCGCGATCCGACTGAAGGTACCACTCATACAGAAGGCTTCTGGCCGGCTCGGCAGGAGGCGCTCACTCCAAACCGAGCTCATCAACTGCCTTGGACAGCACGCCAAGGAGCTCGACATCACTATGATGGAGGTCCCCTGCGTCACTGCCGTGGGGTGCAGTGTAATCCAGCAGGCTGTTAGACCACTCCTCTCTCGCAGACGCTGCCACCGAAATGGCATCATCCTCCTCTTCAGCACCCTCCAAGGCACCGAAGGAAACCACATCTTGAGCGATGGGGGAGGGGCGGAGAACAGCGGTCATGGAGTGCACTGGAAGGGGACCTGCAGCAGGGGAGTGAGGAGCGCGTGGGCACTGAGCCGGCACCTTCCTCCTTGACTCGAAAGAGGCTGCAGAGGAAGAGCGCGGCAGGGCTAGTTGGGCGAGTTCATCGCCTTGGACGATGGCCACATGGAGCTTGAGAGTCCGGAGGCTCATATCTCTGCAGTGGGGGCAGTCCGACCCCCCAAGTGCAGCCTCTGCGTGGGCGCGACCCAGGCAGAAGATGCAGGACTTGTGGCCATCAGAGAGTTCAATTGGCTCTGCGCAGGAGAGGCAATTGCGAGTCATCTTTGTTTACAAAGCTCACGGAACACAGCAGGGGAAGAGAAGGCGTATCCGCTGCAGCGTGTAGATTGCGGTGAGTAGTCTTGTTGATAGGCTTCTTGCTTCTCGAAGAAGGTTGGCTGAAGAAAAGATTCTGAATAAATGACGTACAAGCGCTGCTTTATATAGAGTGGGAGCCCCTCATATTTTGCGCGCTTGAACGCCATTGGCCAGTTTCACTGGCGTGATTCAATAAGGCTTCAGTAGTATTTGGAAGAAAGGGTAATTCCCATAGCAATGTAGAGTGACCGAATTCGGTCACTCTACATTCCCATAGCAATGTAGAGTGACCGAATTCGAAAGGGAACATCATTATGATCATAGACTGAATCGACCATACAGATGTTATTAGCTTGCACTCTGAACAGTTTCTGCTTGTGAACTGAAAAAAAGAAAGAACTTAATACATTCTTTAATTTTGTCATAACCGCCACACCTGAACTTTTGGAACTGGATGTGCTTGACAGATAGTTCATTATAAACAGACTTGGGATGTATGACAAATCTACAAAAGCCTTTAGGAGTCATAAGGATGTTGTATATTAAAATATAGCCCCGATTTGACAAACAACCACCTGCATTAACATTTAATGGGTAATGGGTAATTCCTTTTCATAATTTTTTAATCACTAAGAGATAGTTCAGCAAAACTTACTGTCATCATTTACTCAGCCTCATGTGGTTCAAAACTGGTATGACTTTTTTTTTCTTAAGAAGTTGTTTTGAAGAATGTAAAAAGCAGTTTTGGCTACTAGGCTATATGGACAAAAAAAAAGTACTAAGATGTTACTCAAAATATCTGCATTTGTGTTCCACAGAGGAAAAAGTAAAGTCATACAGGCAGGGCCGGCGTGATCTCAACTGCCGCTCTAGGCAAAACCCTACCGTGCCGCCCCCACTACGTTTCAAAGAACGTTAGTGAATGTTCTGGGAACGTTCCCTGTTAGCTGGGACATTCACAATTAAACACGATCTTTAAGATGCATGTGAAAGACTGGAGATTTTGTTTATTGGTACAACTGCATTAAAATAAAGCAGACACAGGGTGTTTTGTGATTATTCAATTTTTTTCCTACTGCAACATAAAAAAATTTTTTAATAAAAAATAACCACTAGTATAGCTGCAAAAGCAAATTAAGTGTATGTACAGGCCTGAAGTGGCCATGGGAAGATTTGGGAGAATTCCCGGTAAGCAGCTCGACAAACGTTGTTCAGGACAGGGAAAGCCCAATTCTCTGTTGTTCGTTTTCACTAAGAGACGTGCTCATACAGCCGAAATCCCTATTCGTAGTCAGGGTGTAATTTGAACAAGCTGGGTCAGGGTCCAGCACCTCCGAATTCCGATAACCTAATTTGGCGGAACCCCACCTCCTCCCACACCATTGAAAGATGTTCGTGTCAGGGTTATTATAGTTTTGCATTTTTAAATTCATTTTTATTTTAATATCGCTTTCAATTTATACTTTTATTGGTTTCATTAATAATTTTGTTAATTTTAGTTTAGTTTTTATTTAGTGAACAGATTTATAGCCTATTTAATTTTTATACATTTTAGTTTCAGTTTTAATTTTAGATTTAGTAATTAAAGTTTAGCAGAATTAACAGAACACTTCCAGAGCGCAGACCAAAGACATTTTAATTTAAGCTTATTGAGGCAAACCTCTAGCGACACAAAATTAAAACATGCTGAGATTGATTAGAAAACGATTATTTATTTTTGATTATTATTTTTAGTTAGGTGTTCAATAACTGCTGTTGGTTTAGTTTCGTTTTAGTTTTTCATTTATTTTGACATTTTTTATCTTTCTTTCTTTTGCCTTTTAGTTAAATACAGTTCTTAATACAACATATTTTACCGTTTAAACATGTATACAACATTGCAAAATATCTGCACTCATTACAAACACTGGGTTGTTGCGACTCTCCTGTCCCAGGAGTTGGGTTACACAAAAACTACCCAAACACGAAAAAAATGTTGCAATAAAATAACCATGATTTTTAGAGTAGGCTATATGTGCATACTATAAAAGCAACTGATGCAAGCTGGTAATCACTTAAGTGGGTCCACTAAATGATTGCGCGAATGCTACATTAACTCTCCATCCTCTGATCACTTGCCGGATCCGTCAACCGCTTTATTCCGGGACCTCGCAATTTACAAATTAAACTGTTCGTAGCATTATTAATGATAAAGGCTAAATATCTAGCCTACCTGCTAAAAAAAACAAAATACGGTTTTGGTCCAAAACCGTGTTTTTTTTGTTGTTGTTTTTTTTATGTATCCACCTGTCTCCCCCCAACGTTTTCTAGTAGGCTATAATCTTACCTTTCAGAAACGCGTGTTGGGCTTTAAAACTCATCAGACATCACCAGCAGCAAAAGTAATTCATGTCCGGATAGTTTTATTCATTTTGATGACATTTATGGAAGTAGATGAGGGTGGTTTGCATATGATATTGACGCCGCTCAGGTGGGGCACAGTCCGGGAGCGGCATTACTATGAAGCTAAGTTAATTTAGAGTTAGAATAACTAAGGGGTGATAACTTGTTGAGATGAGTGCAATAATTCCAAAGAATGCCCAAAACATAAACTAAAATCTCTGTCCTTTTTCCCGCCCTGACTCTGCTGCCGCCCGAGGCTTTATTAACACGTACACCCAGGGCCGTTTCTAGGCATAGGCGAGCTAGGCGGTCGCCTAGGGCGCCACCAGCTGAAGGGGCGCTAATGAGCACACGTACTGGCACTTTTAGCAGGGTTGTGATAAAGAGTGGCACGGTCACCCTGAAATATGACTGTCGCCCCCACTGGATCCCCCAACATCATATTTGTCAACCCCATCAGATGTCACCACCATAAGATTTTGTGTTCCAGTGATATATCAAAATACTTAAATGTGACTCTTAAATAAAAGCTTTATAAACAATAACATACTCGCTGTTTGTTGTGTTTGTTATAATACAGTAATTGACTGATTCAATGTATTTGATAGTTAAATTGACTACAAATTCAGGTTTTCGTCACCACCGTCAGATGTGTCAACCCGTCAGTTGAATATTTTGATAATATTTCATTATGATATTTTATATTTGTTGTGGAATTATTGGTCACATGTGAAAGTGTAATCTGTCTGCTAACAAGATAATGTGTTTTGAAATGTTAAAAACATCTTGAATGCTGTTAAAGATAAAGCTGAAATTATAGGGATTTCGCCTAGGGCGTCAAATTGGCTAGAAACGGCCCTGCGTACACCTACCCCAACCCTAAACCTACCCTTACAGTAGGATAAATACAGTGTTGGTAGCATAATCTCATAGGTAGCATTATTTGTCAGAACACCGGCCCTGCATACAGGTTTTGGGACGACATGGGGGTGAGTAGCCTAAATGATAACAGAATATTCATTTTTGGGTGAACTATCTTTTAAAAAGTGGCATATATTCAATGTTGCCTTGCAATTATTGTGAAGACATAAGACCGTCTATATATATATATTTTTTTTTTTTTAATTATTTTAAAGGAGACTGATGTCACTGACTGAAACGTCATGTCAATTACCGTTGGTAGCAGGAGTTATGCGTCTCATATATGGTTGGGAAATCGCCAACTGTTGTCTTACCTCAGTGGCTCATGTGGTCCTTTGACCTGTCTTGGGTTCAGATCTAGACTATCATAAACATCGAGATGCTCTGGTTCTTCACTGTCAGTCTTGGCATCATGTTGTTTGGGGTTCTCAACAGAGAGGAGGTCAATGCGCATCTGGAGCTCTCGCTGGTACTCCTCCTCTTGCACCAAACTCTCAGTATCTGACTCTAAGGAGTCCCACGTTAGCGATAAAGCGGGCACATTATTCCTTGGACCATCGTTAGAGTCATTGTTGATGCTGAATTTGACTTTAGTCTGTTCCAGCGCATCAGGCCCGTTGAGCTCGTGACGGCGTCGTTGCTCTGAGGCGATCGTTTTCATGGCTAATATCATAAAATCAGCATTAAGGAGTGGTGAAAACACATTTAAGTTGAATTTAGCTATGCGTCTACTTTAAATGTTAGATAGTTCACTCGGTTGTTGACTGACTTTTCAAATCAGCTGTGTATAACCCATGTCGTAATGTAGAAAAGGCACCTTAAACGCCGAAATAATGTAAATCGCTTCTACAAGCATTAAAACATTACCTCGTATAGAAATCCATTGATGTGCACCAGATTTAATGTTTATTTTTACCTGCTATCTACATCGAAAGATGAGACGTTCATTGTCAGGGAACATTTCGTTTGCTAAACTGTTGCCGTGGAAACATAGACGCCATGGCTGTCCACGCCTGCGCAGATCTTGCCCCTCTGTGACGGACACACACAGAAGCTTAGAACAGTTGCAGAATCACGTATTTTTGATAATTCTGTTGTTCAGTAACAATATCATATATTGTACGTAAATCAGGTGTACATATATAAGGGAAAAACTATTCGTCATGGAGCGTTGAAACGTTAAGTAACGTCATGACGTATAGTGCAGTAAAAAGCTTTTTATAATTTATAATTATAATTTTATATAATAAAAAGTTTTTTTTTATAACTTTTTGAAAGCAATTTTAACCATCCGTGGTTAGGTTTACATTAAAAATGATGAATTGCTGAAACCACGCCCACCTAGCGCACCGGTGGTGGCAGCAGCGCAAGGTACCCATCACTCAAGTGGCCACGCCTTTAATTATGCAGAACTTTAAAGCTTGATATAAATTTAAACGCATGACTTAAAAAATAAATTAATTAAAAAAAAAATTAATCACCCCCCTCACAGTTGTCATAAAGGGCAAAATTAGCTATATAGACCAAAATCTTTTTTTTTTTAACCAGGCTGTAAACATGTTTCTTTCTGCTGTAAAGTTGGGCATTAAAGCAATTTTAACCATCCGTGGTTAGGTTTACATTAAAAATGATGAATTGCTGAAACCACGCCCACCTAGCGCACCGGTGGTGGCAGCAGCGCAAGGTACCCATCACTCAAGTGGCCACGCCCTTAATTATGCAGAACTTTAAAGCTTGATATAATTTAAACGCATGACTTAAAAAATAAATTAATTTAAAAAAAAATTAATCACCCCCCTCACAGTTGTCATAAAGGGCAAAATTAGCTATATAGACCAAAATCTTTTTTTTTTTAACCAGGCTGTAAACATGTTTCTTTCTGCTGTAAAGTTGGGCATTTTAACATGGGGAGTCTTATCGGATTGACTCCCTTTTGCAGCCAGCCTCAGATTAAACCCTTATTTTATACGACCCAAGTCATTAAAGATAAAACGGCTAACACAAAAGGTAAGACTGATGCACTGGATAGAGAATTTCCTCAAAAGCATTTATGAGTTTCCTGTACCCTTATGACTATTGCCAAGAATTCACCAAGTTTATGGCCATTTTCTCGGTCAAAGACCTTTTAAATATTAAATACAGCACGATGGGACACTCATCTTTGATATTTAAAGGTTAATGAAAATTAAGTTTTTTTTTGGCTCAATTAAGAGTATTTCAGGTAAAAATACGAATTAAAAATGGGCAACGGAGGCGTTTAAAGACATAACACCAGACAGAGGCAGCATTGGGAATGTCACCATTTTATTAATTTACTTTAAAGCATTGAGGCAGTTGGAAAAGGCTTATGAAACTCACATTTCACAAGCCGATAAATAGGATGTGCAATCTATGTAGAAAATCTGTTCCCTGTGATCTGGAAATGTGATCCCTTAATCCCCCTTTTTTTAAATTGCAACAATCTCTCTGCAAGTTGAAGTCATCCAAAACTTAAGATAGTAAGAACAATTTTAGAGGAGTCCAACTACAGAGGGCAACAGTAAACATTGCTATGGAGGTAGCGCAGTGGCTTTGGAATGGCTTAGTCGACCTCCTCAATGGTTGGGCCGGAGGATCCACCTCCTGGAGCGGCGCCAGCTCCCGGGAAGCCACCAGGCATACCATCAGGCATTCCACCTGGCATGCCTCCAGCACTCTGGTACAGCTTGGTGATGATGGGGTTGCATACCTTCTCCACCTCCTTCTGCTGGTGCTCAAACTCTTCCTTCTCAGCAGTCTGGTTTAAACACAGATGTTGAGGTAATTTTGAGTTTGCCAGTGCAAGGTTAGAAAAAGTAATCCAAAAGCCACTTAATTAACCAAATGTCTCAACTAATAGCAAACTTACCTGGTTCTTGTCAAGCCAACTAATGACTTCATTGCACTTGTCAAGGATCTTCTGCTTGTCCTCATCACTGATTTTTCCCTTTAGTTTCTCATCCTCAACAGTGGACTTCATGTTGAAGGCATATGACTCCAGACCATTCTTGGAAGACACCTTGTCGCGCTGCACATCATCCTCAACCTTGTACTTCTCTGCCTCCTGCACCATGCGCTCAATGTCCTCCTTGCTGAGACGACCTGAAATGGACTTCCAGTTAACCTCTGAAGTGGCTGCCACAAAGTAATTAAATTTAGTTCAAGAGAACAGAGACAAGACTTACCCTTATCGTTGGTGATGGTGATTTTGTTCTCCTTGCCAGTGCTCTTATCAACAGCTGAAACATTCATGATGCCATTGGCATCAATGTCAAAGGTGACCTCAATCTGGGGAACACCGCGAGGTGCAGGGGGGATTCCAGTAAGCTCAAACTTGCCCAGCAAGTTGTTATCCTTGGTCATAGCACGCTCACCCTCATAGACCTGAGAAGGGATAATTAAAACAAGATAGCATCGTTAAAGATGATCCAAGGGGACTTTGGGTGGGATAAAAGACTAAACTCCTAACAGAAGCACCTGGCACCCACCTGAATGAGCACACCTGGCTGGTTGTCAGAATAGGTGGTGAAAGTCTGAGTCTGTTTGGTTGGGATAGTGGTATTACGCTTGATGAGGACCGTCATGACTCCACCAGCTGTCTCAATTCCAAGGGACAGAGGAGTGACATCTAGCAGCAGCAAGTCCTGAACATTCTCAGACTTGTCACCAGAGAGGATGGCAGCCTGAACGGCTGAAACAGAAGAGTGAGAAATAAGAACCGTGGGCAATTTGAGATGGCCAGATAGCAATGACAATAGTCGCTCAGACATCCAAGGAAGGTACTTGGGCCATCTTTGGTCTTTCAACCTCTGGTGGAAACTACGAATGGCAAGGAATCAACTTCATCATCGCGAACAACAAACCACAGGAATAAGACTCAGTCACCCACCTGCTCCGTAGGCCACAGCCTCATCGGGGTTGATGCTCTTATTAAGCTCCTTGCCGTTGAAGTAGTCTTGGAGCAGCTTCTGGATTTTGGGAATGCGAGTGGAGCCACCAACCAGGACAATGTCGTGGATCTGAGCCTTGTCCATCTTGGCATCACGAAGTGACTTCTCGACTGGGTCCAAGGTGCCACGGAAGAGGTCAGCATTGAGCTCCTCAAAACGGGCCCTGGTGATGGAGGTATAGAAATCGATACCCTCATAGAGGGAATCTATCTCAATACTGGCCTGAGTGCTGGAGGACAGGGTACGCTTCGCCCTCTCGCAGGCAGTGCGGAGACGGCGAACGGCTCTCTTGTTGTCGCTGATGTCCTTCTTGTGCTTGCGCTTGAACTCTGTGATGAAGTGGTTCACCATGCGATTGTCAAAGTCTTCCCCACCCAAGTGAGTGTCTCCAGCAGTAGATTTGACCTCGAAGATGCCATCCTCAATGGTGAGGATAGACACATCGAAAGTGCCACCACCAAGATCGAAGATGAGGACATTCCTCTCAGCACCAACCTGAAAAGCAGAAATAAGAGCAGAAATAAATATTTGCATGTACATTTATGAATTGTATAACACTCAAATTTCGCTCAGACATCCAAGGAAGGTGCTTGGGCCATCTTTGGTTTTTCAACCTCTGGTGGAAACTACGAATGGCAAGGAATCAACTTCATCATAGCGAAATATATATAAAAAGGGATATCACCAATTTTTAATGCTACTGACACGCAAGTTTTCCTAACCTTTTTGTCCAGACCGTAAGCAATAGCAGCAGCAGTTGGTTCATTGATGATACGCAGAACATTCAATCCAGAGATGGTTCCAGCATCCTTGGTGGCCTGTCGCTGAGAATCATTGAAGTAGGCAGGCACTGTGACAACAGCGTTGGAAACAGTCTGCAAAGAGTGCAAATTAGATCTCAACTGCCACTTGGAACTAAAGCCAACAATAATACAGTTTAACTACAGCATAGTGCATGTCGCTCAGACATCCAAGGAAGGTGCTTGGGCCATCTTTGGTTTTTCAACCTCTGGTGGAAACTACGAATGGCAAGGAATCAACTTCATCATAGCGAAGCATATCAAGTCAAAGGGGATTTCAATAGAGCCACCCCACAAACAGCTGAATGATCACTCACCTTTCCCAGGTAGGCCTCAGCGATTTCCTTCATCTTGGTGAGAACCATGGAGGAAATCTCTTCAGGGTAGAAAGACTTGGTCTCCCCCTTGTAGTCAACCTGGACCTTGGGACGGGTATTGTCATTGATGACATTAAAAGGCCAGTGCTTCATATCAGACTGAACAACGCCATCATCAAACCTGCGACCAATCAGACGCTTGGCATCTATTGGAGAGAGAGAGGAAAAAAAGAAAAAAAGAAAAAAAAAAAGTTATATAGAGGTTTGGAGAAGAAACCGGAGAGAAAAAAAAACAAAAACTAATAATGTCAAGATTTCGCTCAGACATCCAAGGAAGGTGCTTGGGCCATCTTTGGTTTTTCAACCTCTGGTGGAAACTACGAATGGCAAGGAATCAACTTAATCATAGCGAATCATTTTTGGAATGAAAATGAATTGTATTAAATAACCACTTACCAAAGACTGTGTTGGTGGGGTTCATGGCGACCTGGTTTTTTGCAGCATCTCCAATCAATCTCTCACTATCTGTGAAAGCTACATAGCTTGGAGTGGTCCTGTTTCCTTGGTCATTAGCAATGATTTCAACTTTTCCATGTTGGAAAACACCTACACAGGAGTAGGTGGTCCCGAGATCAATACCAACAGCTGGTCCCTTGGACATTGTCCCTCTAAAAAATAAAAAATTACATAAAAAAAAATAAATAAAGCGGCAAGCAGCGATTACCGGGGTCCAAGCACTTTAAAGCCTTTATGGTGGTATGCTTTTAGAGTCTAGGCCAACCTGGATGTATGGCTGACAGTAAAACATCCAAAATGGAGAATAGGCTCACAGACACGCACACTGAAATTAAAATTATAACTAGTATATTAACTCAATAAGCATGCTAACACACACGCATACATGCACATTTTGTTGCAGATATAGATATTTGAAATAAGTGATGGGTGACGAAACTTATTGAAAGTCTTCAAGAGTGTCATTTTCAGGTTTCACTGTAATCATAATCTGGCATAATAGTAAAAACTGATGTCTACGAACAAAATTGTAAACTTTGACAGTGACTGATTTTAAATGTTATAACAGTGAGTTTGTAATGTGTAAGCATGATTCCATAAGCAAACCTATGAACAGTACCGTTTTAGTGCGTTTAATGAGCCCATTAGTGGTCTTTCACTGCCATCTAGTGGTTATAATTGCAATCACACAGTAGTGTTTTTAACCTTTATAACTATCATGGTGTTATTTTTTGCACAATCTCTCTTAAATGTTTCATGCTTTAGAATGAAATGATGCATCATTTTACACAGTTTTGAGAAGTTGTGGGCTTTCTTTTAGAATTTATAGGCCTTTGGGTACACTACGTATAGAACATTATAAACTGACGGGTTTATAGTTGTCAATGCAAATGTTCAACTTGTTTTTCTTTTTGATAATTGACCTAGAGAATAGTACTGTGCTGATTTTATTGATTAAGAGTTAAAAACCGAGGACTAGTTCACAAGAGTAGTTTTTTTTAATAATCTCAAATACTTAAAGAACAGTTAGATTGACAGCAGTGATCCTAGATGCAAAGTTGTTCAGAATGAGGAAACCCATCATATGATATGGAGATAGTGAATATATGAACATTTTATTGCAATTTGAGGCATTTACTATAGAAATACTGTGTTTTTGAGGCCGTTTAACTGTAATAGCACCACCTATGGTCTGATCTCTATGAAACTTTGCGTGCGTGTTAAGTGGCTTCTGTCACATGTTTTCACCAAGTTTCGTAAAGTTTTGGGTTTTTGTTTAGGTTTTATAGGCTTTTGGGTATTTGGCCACATCCCTTTTTAAAATGACCCGTTATAGCTAACCAAAGGACAATTTTTTTATTTTTTATTAAATGAATTGTTTTGAATTATTGATCTAGAGCAGGGGTGCCCAACCCTGCTCCTGGCGATCAACTGTCCTGCAAAGTTTAGCTCCAACTCTAATCAAACACACCTGCCTTTCGATCTATTTTTTTATTTTTTATTAAATGAATTGTTTTGAATTATTGATCTAGAGCAGGGTTGGGCATCCCTGATCTAGAGCAGGTGTGGGCAAACTTGGCCCTTCCAGGCTACTTTACTTTAGGGTTTAGTTCCAACCCTAATCAAACACACCTGAACCAGCTAATAATGGTCTTCGAGACTACAGGCAGGTGAGTTTTATCAGGGTTGGATCAAATCTCTGCAGGAAAGTGGCCTGGAAGGTCCAAGTTTGCCCAATCACTGATCTAGAGAGTCCAGAGAATATTACTACAGTGGTTTGATCGAGATTGAGCGAAAAACCTAGGACTAGTTCGCAAAATTAGGTGACAGTCGATCGCCAGGAGCAGGGTTGGGCATCCCTGATCTAGAGCAGGTGTGGGCAAACTTGGCCCTTCCAGGCTACTTTACTTTAGGGTTTAGTTCCAACCCTAATCAAACACACCTGAACCAGCTAATAATGGTCTTCGAGACTACAGGCAGGTGAGTTTTATCAGGGTTGGATCAAATCTCTGCAGGAAAGTGGCCTGGAAGGTCCAAGTTTGCCCAATCACTGATCTAGAGAGTCCAGAGAATATTACTACAGTGGTTTGAGAGAAAAACCTAGGACTAGTTTGCAAAAGTAGTTTTTTTTTTTGCCATAATTGAGAATATTTAAATGAACGATTTGATTGACCGCACTAGTCCCAGAGGCAAAGTTTTCAGAATGAGGAGATCTATCATATGATAAGACCTTGTGTTTTGTAATACATGAACATGTTCTACAATTTTAGGTAATTTCATACAAATATTGTATTGGAGGCCTTCTCAATTGTTATAGCGCCACCTATGGTCCGATCTCCATGAAACTTTGCATGATTGTTATGAGTCATCTGACATGTTTTCACCAAGTTTAGTAAAGTTTTGAGTTTTACAGGCTTTTGGGTATAATTTGGCCACGCCCCTTTTCTAAATGACCCTATTACAGGTAACCGAAGGACTAAAATTTAGAGTCCAGAGAATTGCGCTGCAGTAGTTTGATCGAGATCAAGCAAAAAAAAACCTAGGACTAGTTAACAAAAGTAGGTTTTTAACAATGGAGAATACTTAATGAACGATTTGATTGACAGCAATGGTTCTTGAGGCAAAGTTGAGATCTAGCAAATGATATGCATATCGTGTGGATGTGAAGATCAGCTTGAAGATCTCAGTCCATTCAGAAGTTATAGCCATTTTAGTGAAAGTAGCCCCACCCCTAATGGATAACAGGTGGAACCGTGAGTCAAAAGTTTACTTTTTTTGGTAATTATTGATACTCGCTGTCCAGAGAATATTTCTGCAGTGTATTACAGGTAACCGAAGGACTAAAATTTAGAGTCCAGAGAATTGCGCTGCAGTAGTTTGATCGAGATCAAGCAAAAAAAAACCTAGGACTAGTTAACAAAAGTAGGTTTTTAACAATGGAGAATACTTAATGAACGATTTGATTGACAGCAATGGTTCTTGAGGCAAAGTTGAGATCTAGCAAATGATATGCATATCGTGTGGATGTGAAGATCAGCTTGAAGATCTCAGTCCATTCAGAAGTTATAGCCATTTTAGTGAAAGTAGCCCCACCCCTAATGGATAACAGGTGGAACCATGAGTCAAAAGTTTTTACTTTTTTTGGTAATTATTGATACTCGCTGTCCAGAGAATATTTCTGCAGTGTTTGTTCCGACCGGGCGAAAAACCTAGGACTAGCTAGCAAAAGTAGGTTTTGAATTTACTTCAAAATGGCAGGAAAACCAGACCTCAGAGCAAATCTGACTTTATACACTTTTCTTCGTTTTGACCCAAGGATTCCAAAAGTATAAAAGTTTTAAGTCTGACAAACAGTCCAGGAGTTATGAGCGAGCATGACCACTACTATCTTATAAAGTTTAAGCTCTCCAGGCCTTACGGTTTGATCTGCAAGATCAGTTTTAACAGAATAATAATAAAAATGCTAACAAATACAATAGGGTTTCAGCACTACGTGCTTGAACCCCTAAAAAAAAAAAACACACACAACACAAACTTTAATTGAACCCTGGCAAACAAAAGGAAAGCAATCAGGATCTCTTTCGTTAACTAGCTAACATGCTGTTGTGAGACCACACAACACCAAGTCTGGGAGCACACGCGGAAACGCGTCAGACCACGTGGTTCGAGCTTCTAGAAGATTCTATGGTCAAAAAACGGAATTCAAAAAAATCACACGGGTCAAAACCGGTCTTAAATTCAACTTTTATACACTTTCATGTTATTGTGCTAAATGTGTCTGTGTACAATTTAAAAAGAGTGATATAAGCAGTATTACGCGACCAAGAAAAACTGATCAACGCTAAAGGTCGGGTGAGGAGCTTGATCATATTTATTTACACGAGGTGCCGGTTGCGGTTTAAGTTTAACGTATTGTTCTCGCAGGCATTTTGATTGTAGTAACGTTAACTAGAATACGAAACTTAATCTTTCAGGGTCTTTCGACAAAAGACTCGACAAAAAAAAAAAAAACTTATGCAAGTGAAACAACTTTTAATGTTATTCAATACAATAAATATCTATAACGGAATCATTAATCGTTCAGCACATCCGGAAAATATTCCAAATATTCATAAACTAAAAATTAAATTGAGCTCTCTTTGCATTTCATAAAGCAGTGATATACTACATGCAATCAGAGAAGCAGATATTTAATATAAGATTGTAAAGCCAACATAACCAAAAAAGACAGAACAAACAACTTACCAAGCTGGAGATAACCAAGATGAGTGAATATGCCGGTTTGAAAGCTGGACTGGCGACAAACTGCCTCGCCTTGCTTAGAAGAGAGAACGGCCGAACGTTCTAGAACACTATATATTGCCGGTAGCCGAGCCAATAAGATTTCAGATGACTCAACTTCAACTCGTAAGAACCTATGTAAAACCGGAATGTTTCATTTAGCCACGCCCATTGTGGGAAGAAGCAAGGATATAACTGGTTGAAAAAAAATCCAGACCATCCCCCTCAGCTTTGCCGCAACCGCTGTTAATGCGGAACGGTGTCCTGCACATGTGAATGAATGAAATCAGCTTTCACATTCACTGGGAGTGCATCGATGATACAGCAAAACAGTGAATAGCAATCATTACTTGAAAGAAATACCATTAGTAATACAGATTAGGATAGAGTAGGATATATATATATATATATATATATTTTTTTACAATACGTATAAAGCAAATGTTTGAATTTAATAATGGTTTTAGAATAAGGCGATGATACTCTGCTCCATTGTGCAACATTAAGGGCTTTGTTGAAGCACGAGGAGCTTATCACGCAGCGCCGGTGTTCCAACAAATGATGCTAACTTCACCAATCAGATTATTCTACCAACACTGTATTTTTAATATTGTAAGGTTAGGTTTAGGGTAGGCTGAAACCTTTGGGGCAGAGTATTTTTTCAATTTTTATATATATATAATTTATCCTGTTATGGAGGAAGGAAACAGGAAGATAAACGAAATTCGTAAGTAAAGGAAAGAGAAGAAGAACCAGGAACCAGGAAATAAACTATGATGGTTGCACAAACGCCCAGAAGGTGGCGATATGCATTCAGAATACGATACGAATCGCCCAAAAATAAGGAAGTAGAAAATGTGTCCACAACAAGTCACTTAAGACATAGGTCATTTAGTAAGTGTTTAAAGCTTAAATACGTTCATATTTAAAGAACATATGCGTTTTCGTTAAACACAAAACAATATTGAAGTGACATCCAAAAAGTGAGCTTGGTTTAAGTCTTATTTAACTTTTTTTTCATTCCTTAGAAGAATCGCCAAGCATAACATCCACACGTTACATAAAATAGTTTATTTAATTTTCTGCACTATTTATAAAAAAGGCATTCTGACTTTTGAATGTCAGAAGGCCAACCCTTGATAACAGGGAAAGCAGCAACCATTTCAGGTTAAAAAGACATTTTTAATATAATGATGAAATGCCATGGCAGTCTATTCCAGTTTTATCAAGGGAACATTTTAAAGTTATCAACACATTACAATAAAGCACACGTTATAATAAAACACTTCTTTACATTCAGTATAAAAATAATGTAAACCAGCAACGACTGAAAAGTAAAAACAGTACATACAGTATATACAAAAATTGGTAGCTATATTCTTCATCTTTTAGTGAGCACCATTGTTCATAACAGAACTGCAAAATCAGTTCAGTCTTTTATGAGGATTCAGAACCTGCTGAATTCTCCTCTAAAGTTCAGTCTCCTTGACACAAGCTCTGTCAAGTTTGTTACAAGCTTCTGTTGAATTGTCTTGTGTTTCAGTGATCACATCTACTGTAGCTACTGAATTTGCTGTATTCTGTGGAGTTTCTTCCACTTTGTATTCTGTGAAATTTGAGTTCCAAAAACCTAGACAGAAAATCAAGAGAAACACAACATTTTAATAGTTTGAAAAGACACAACAGCTTGTATGCTTGATCTACCAGATTAGGTGGTTTAAGCAGTTATACCTTGTCTTCTCCTTTGCTGGGCCTGCTTTTCTTCATGACTGGATTTTGATTTGCTGCTTTCCACAGACTGGTCTGATTCTTCATTCTCTGTTATAACAACAGATTCAAATTGAATCCAGAATTCAATCTCACCCAGCCTCTAGAATATAATTGAAACTTAAAGCATAAATATATAAATAATCTTAAATTACCTTTTTTCCAGGCTATATGTGCCCTTCGCAGTTTGATCACAAAGAAGATGACTACAATAAGCAAACATATAACAAGGCATGTGACCAGCAGGATCAGCCAGTGTGAGCTTTCCTTCAGATCATGTTGTTTGCCAAAACCTGCAAATACACAAAGTAATACTGCAATCAGTAATTCACGTCCTTTACATGTTGCTTTGGTTTTCATATATGAAGCATGAGCTTCACACCTTGTGAGTTGGTGGCATTTTTGGTCAGGAATTCATCAGGTGAGTTTGATTCCGAAGAGTTTATGTTGTGTGCTGAAATGCAAAGATAGATCTGAGATCAACTTCACTACATAGAATAAGATAGATTAATGATATATTATGTTCAGTATGTTATGTTACATATTAAACAATGAAATTTAATAACACTTACTTATCAAGCTTATATCTATTGCTGTGGAATGTTCCTCTACTAAAAGAGATCACAAAGCAAATCAATTACTCACAGAGAACAAAAACTGAAATTGTCTTATAAAAACAATTTCTAACTTTTAGGTGAAATGGAAATATTGTTTCAGTATTTTGTCATGCATAGTTGCATATTTACCTTGCATGCTGTTTGAGGTAGTGACGTCTTCTGTTGGGAACACTTCAGTACTTTCTGAAATTGATGACAGTTCCATGTGTGCTGTAATCAGATGGTATATTTGTTAAACAGTTGTTAAGATATCAAATGTAAAAGAAAAGATAAGCAGAATGACCATGAACGAGAAAAAAAACTAAAATGTCTTTAAATGACTGTGTGCAGTATTCACAAGCTACCAGAAGATAGAGGCAGAGAGATATAAAGAGCAAAAGCAATTTCCATTCTGTGGTTTTATGTGAAGATATGAGATATTTATATCTCACAAAAGGGGTTCTGCTTTCATTTCTATGTGAGTTATATTTAAAGTATTCTGTCATGCTCAGACTTTTTTGAAATACCTAGTTTATTTAGTGTAACTGGTGAGGCCATTCAAAAATGAAGTGACCTATCCTAATACATGAAATGAAGAGAAACACTCACCTGTACTGCTAATGGCAGGAGCAGAAGTGGCTGTGATCATTGTGTCAGTTTTTAGCTCATCTCTAGTACTGGAGTACCTTGTCGTGGAGGCTGTAACAGCTATGTAAAAAAACAATAAAAACATTCAATTACTCAGAAACCCCATCAGAAAACTGTTTGACTGTTTACTTATCAGAATCTGACTTGGTGTTTGTTATATTGCACATATATAGTGCATCTATTCTGGATGGGGAACACAGCTGTTTTTGTTCAAAGAAATAGTTGACTTCCCTGACATCATGTGATTGACCACTCTAATGAGAACCACACATTCACTTAAATAGGAAACTACCAAATACTGCAAAATGTAGATGAGCTTTCCCTGTGCAGCACAGCCAGACAAAATCCCTGAATCTTTTGGTTCCCTTTTCTGATACTGGCTAATGTCATTTATGCCAAATTGCCACTGTTTTTGGTCACATATTTGGAACATCAGTGGTGGTGTTGGTGAGATGGGCGCAAATATGAATTCTAGTTAGTGGTCTCTGCTATTCCTGCAATTGATTATATGTAGTTGCCTACTATTTATGTATACTTACAGTGATTTTCAATAGTGATGAAATTTATCAGTTGTTTTGGGAGAGCGGTATGTTTTGCTAGGCACTTCACCGTTGCTGTCCTGATATGAGTTTTGACTGTTAAGATGCTAACTGCAAGTGCCCTGTTGGATCTTTCCTCCCGCAAGGTATTGGGTAGAGCTGTTAGGACAAAACAGGGTGTGTATGTTTATTTATCCATGATTTATTATTCATATAGTCTGAGAAACACCCTATTGAGAGTACTATTGTTTGCATTTGTCCTTAGCTGACCTATTTCAGAATATCATGGTTCCTCTATTTTCACAAGGTATTCGTTTCTTAGTGAGAGAAATGTCAGAAGTCATGGGAATTTGTTTGTCAGTGATATTTTTTTCATTTTTGAAAGAATTCTTTTATGCTCGTCAAGCATTTATCTGATGAAAAATCTTACTGACTCCAAACACACACACACACACACACATATATATATATATAAGTGCCCCCTAACTGTCTGCCCACTCAGACACTTCTTGTAACTTACCTTCGATTTCAACCCCACTGATTACCCATGAGAGTTCAGGTGGGTGGCCATTCGCTTCTGCGGAACACTTGATGATTGTTTTATCTTTATACTCGGACATTTCTATTTTTGGCATTCCTGTGATCCGATCAAAAAGAGTTGAATTACATATTCCATTATTCATCCGCAAATCTTTAATAGTCCTATTTTATGGATGTTTTCAGAAAAGATGAGAAATAAAATATTTATACGTACCCAATACTTTAACTTTGAATCTTTTTGTAATGACTGTATTGTCATATAGTAGACATTTATAAAGCCCTTCATCATTTAAGGTAATGTTGGACAGGTGAAATGTATATTCAGAGTTGTTTAAAGTAAAAATGCTGCTTCTTGGGTCTCTTAGCGCTGTAGGGGAACATGAAATACATTTTTAGTGTTAATCAGATACAATAAAGAGGAAATGTAAAAGTGTTTGAAATACATTCTTCAGTGGTTCTCATACAATACACAGTGTTCTCGGCTTCACCTTTTTCGTTGTTAAAGAAAAAAAGATGGCCTTGTGGATTTCTCCACTCCATGTGTCCATCCTCACTGAAGTTTTTTCGAGGACATTTCAATACCAGTGTTTCTCCTTCTGCTACTGTAAGATACTTTGTTGCCAGACATTCTCTTATGCCTGTTCAGAATGAAAAGAAGTCAGAATAATCGTGTTTTAGTAAAGCTTCAACAACCTAAAACATAAATAATGAATGCTAAATGCACTCAAGTGTAGGCTAGTTGAATGGAAGAACAGTAGGTTGATAGGGGGGCAGATAAGACCACAGACATCCTACACTCTGCTCTGACTCATTTGTGTTTTCTCACTGCTTTCAGGTGCTGCAGCTGAACTGAGAGGGGGCTACACTTTGCAATCGAGAGAAAAAGTGACTGCTGTAAGTGGTCTTATTTTCTTGTGTGGTTCGATCTTGCAGCGAGAGAAAACTTGCCACTGTGACACATAAAGCGACATTCTCACACTGGAACAGGAAACCGTGGTGTTAAAATGTTACTCACAGAGTTGTACACATATAAAACAGATGTAGTTCTAAATCAGGCTTCATGGAGGTGTGATGTTTTTAGTCATATGTAAAAATGCTAATTGCCTAATGTGAATTTGTATGTGGGAGTAACAGTACAGTAAAACTCATTATAGTAAATAATAAAACTATTTCATAAAATAATGTAAATTATTAAAAATTTTGAAATATGTGCAAAATGTTCACTGCTACTGACAATTATTGAAAAACTTAACATCATCTGCTGTGTTGATACTGTGTGCATCTTTGCAAAAATATTTTCCTGTTTCTAAAACAACAAGGTGAGCAAACTTACATGGAAAAAAATGGCAACCTAAAAATGGTGATATCTAAATGAACTGGTTTTAAGTCAAACCAACTATTAAATATCACTGAATCAACCTATATACATTTATTTATATCAGCAAAACTACATTTTATAAGTTATATAAGGTATAAATAGCTCTTTGAGGGAACAGCTGCAGGTTACCACTTTAGTTTATGCACAGCATATAAACTAAAGTTATATCATTCAACCAATCCAATAAGAATAACAAAATGAGTTAAGAAAATGTTCAAATCATGTAAAAAAATCTATCATACATATCATGCAATAAAGCATTTAATGCGCTGACATACATCTGAAACCTTCTCTTACGATGTAACCTACATACACATGAAAACTAACTTGAAGGCAACAGATAAATACGTACACTAACTAGTCAACCACAACGCTACTTTAAAAGTCAGAGATGTATCCAAAACGGTTGTAAATAAGAAATAAGTTTGTCTTACCTCCTACGATCAACATCAAAGTGTGAATAACTAAGACTGTTTTGATCTCCATACTGCACACTCTTGAATCTGAAGCTCACTTCCTCTGCTAGACTCTTTTAAAGAGAGCGGCTTCCATGACATCATGAAATGTCATGGTCTTTTCCCCTGTGCAAATTTATCTGTGAAGTTTCAGGGGCATTTCGGACAGTGGTTGGTTCTCTTTTAGCAAATTTACACTCGCCACCTTTTGACCTATTAAGTTCTCATCTATTTAATCAAATGATGTGTCTAATTCAGACTTCAGTTCTGACTGGCATCAGTTTTCCTATTAAGTCCACTGTATATGGATGCTGTATAATATATATGCTGTAAAATATAATATAATATAATAATATATCATTCTTATAAGACTATATGTTTCTTTCAAAAACGAACTTGTAGGCAGTTTCAAAAGTCTACTGAAGTTTCAATGTAATAACTCTCCTCCTACAGTTGATGAATATATAACCTTCCTCCAGTTGCAATGAATCATCCCGTATCTAATTTAACCCTGGCAATAAGGATTTTTAAGAATTAAAAATATATATTTTTTAATCAAACAAAGAAACCATTCTATTTACTGATATTGCTTTTATATTTATTTATGTTTAATTAGGTAGATTTCTTCTCTAAATCCTGTATTGCGATATTTACTGTATGTCAAGAAACAATCAAGGTTTCATAGGTTACCATTATCATAACCCTCTAATGGTGTTTTCTGATCAAATAAAAATTATTTTTAGCATCTCTACGACAGCACCCTGGCAGCGTCACCAAAAGCGTAATAACTGTCTGGTATCATTACACAAAAATGCTAAACAGCTCAGCAGGAACAGGACGGTCTTTTTTAGGGTTGTGAGGAAAAAAACATCACATGATTAAATTTCACACTACCCACTGACCACTGCAACTATGTGGGCAAAAAAAAAAAAACCTTCCCCGTTTCGATACACAACCTAAATAGAGTTCACATCAGATAAGGTAGTAACTTAGCTAACACAATTGAGTATTAATACAGATGTAACTGTGTAATGGATAAGCCTGTTCATTTCTGTCTGTTCATCAGGTGTATTATAAAGCATATTCTATATTTTATTATAGTCAGTAGTTTTGTTCTGGCACCAAGGGCCAGTTTGCACAATGCTGGTTTATTATGAGTAAAATATAAATCTGTGATATTTTCTGGCTAGGACATGGCATGCCATCAAGGACAACATATGATACAATGTAAGTCCACTGCAGTGAATGAGATGCTGAAGGCCAAGAAGATTGTCATAGTTTACCACAAGTTTCAATTTGAGATTCTACACAGGAATTATGTGGTCAGAACAATGTAAAATCCTGAAAGCCTTGTTTATTAAATATCAGATGTGGTTGTTTACATTCTGGTTGTTACTACTTAAAATAAAGGATTTGCATATTAGCAGAATCTTACCAGCTTTATTACACATCAACTCTTTAGCAGAACTGAAGGCATGAGGCAAACGTACAGAAGCTGATGGAGCACCATCTAGAGGCTGCTGATTCGAAACAAACATTGATGACAGGGAATTACTTTACATATTTAACATATTATGGTCAATTTTGTCAAATAGTTATTATGAGTATGCGAATGCATAAGCCTACTGTATGCACTTGTAAAAAACTAATGGAACTATGGAAAACTAATGAGGAGAAATGCCGGATTGAATAGTAAATGAATAAAACATTTAATAAGAACACACACACAGCCCTAAATCAAACGAACATTTTTTGTTTTGTGTCATGGTTGATACCGCCATTATGTTTAACTAACGTTACTCGCTACTGTTTTTCAGTTACCGTTGTTGATGTACTGTAGTGTATTTGCATGCATTATCAATATAGGCCTATGAAACAAGATACATGAAACTAAAAAACCTAACGCAAATAAAGCACATTTATGCACTAATCAGGTTTTCCCTTACGACTACATTTTAGTGTTATGTGCACCATCACAAATATTTAATCGAGACTTTTATTTTGACAGGTTTTGCGAACTTGCTCTGACCCGGTGATGATACAAGCGGACATGAGGCGATTACACAAAAACGTGCGAAAGCTGCTGGAAACTTCGAGCAAAACGCCACTCATTAATATCTAACCACTTCTACCAGTAATCCAGAGAGTGGAAATAATTTTACCCTACAGCGCCTGGCAGGATGTCAGTTATTGAGGAGGAACGAGTCCGCGGTGGTGTTTTTAAGGACATTAATCCAGAAGATGAAGATCAGCAGCCTACAGTGATCGAGAGTTTGTGCATGAACTGTTATGAAAATGTAAATATACCGATTATTATTGTTATATTAATACATACATACATTATGTACTAATACAAAATTAAAATAATGTCAATGTTATGTTTTGTCCAGGGAAGTACACGTCTACTGTTTACTAAGATCCCTTTCTTCAAAGAAATCATCATCAGCTCTTTCACATGTCCACACTGTAACTGGACCAACACTGAAATCCAGTCTGCTGGTCGGATACAAGAGCAGGGTGTGCTGTACACCTTACAGGTGAAGACCAAAGAGGTATGGATCTACTCTTAAAGTGTTTTAGAGATTCATTATCTGATCAGTTATGTCATGTTGCCACATTTGAAGTTTCTGTCAGGAATTGGCTAATAGATTTTCGTTTGTGCAGGACATGAACCGAGAGGTTGTGAAGTCTGACAGCGCATCCACCAGAATTCCACAACTTGATTTTGAAATTCCTGCTTTCACACAGAAGGGCTGTAAGTTTTTCCGTTGTGACCTCTAACTTAAGTACAAGTCTGAAAATCTACAGAAAGATATTTTGGAAAGTTACAATTTACACTTTGATCAGTTACTTTTTCTTCTTTCTGATTGTTTAGCTTTGTCAACAATTGAGGGCCTTCTGGACAGAGCAGTGGCGGGTTTAGAACAAGACCAACCTATTAGAAAGGTGTGTGTTTTATCTGTGCACCTCAATGAGTTTCACAAAATTTGACATCGATTGTGTTACAACAGAAACCCATCATTTATGGTGCAAGAGCATACGTTATATAGGGATATGGGTCAAAGACGAGTCCCATTTTGGTGCCTCCATCAAATTAAATTTGTCAAAGAGATTTTATATGCACAGAAAGCATATTAAATACAAGTACAGTGTGAAAATAATATATAAAAACAAATGTTCCATTATCATTTACAGTACAACATTTTTGGTTTGTAAAAATGATTAAAATATATAAAAGGAAAAATGTGATCATAAAAGATTTTATAACATTTTTAAATGGTTTAAAAAAATTCTTGCTTACAAATGGGTAAAACAGTGGTTTGAAGGTTAGTGGCAAAGATTTAAAATACATTTAAAACATTTCCCCCCTTCTATGTAAAGCGCTTTGAGTGCCCAGAAAAGCGCTTTATAAATGTAAGGAATTATTATGATTAAAATTACAATTAATTAGGTTTTGGCTACACTGTGAACTTCAAATCAAATGTTTCTTGTTCTAAATATGCCTGGCAATATTTTTTGGTGTATGAACTATTGTTACATTGACATTTAAGTGGGTGTCTTTTGTAAATAATGGTAAAAATGTATGATAGTTATTATGTTTTGCTCAGAAAAAAACCCTTTTCGTCCTTGACCATATGCCAATATTATGCAATTGTTTATCTACAATGCTGACTTGATCAAAATAATTCCAAAAGTCCATAATAGATTTATTAGTTTTGTAGTTCTCATTAGATGTGAAGGGATTTGTTATTCGACAATCCTAATCCTTTCCACATTTCAGGCAACGGATCCAGCTGTAGCTGAAAAAATAGAGGAATTCATCGAGAGGTTGAAAAAACTTAAAAAAGTAGAAGAGGAATTCACATTAGTAAGTCTTGAAGATAGTAAACTACAGAAAAATTCAGTGCAACTGACCAAAGATTAAACGCTATTGCTTGTTTATTATCATGAAGTTAGAACTAATGAATACCTCATTTGATTTCTATTTACAGATTATCGATGATCCATCAGGGAACAGTTTTATTGAGAACCCATCTGCGCCTCAGAAAGACACGGCTCTCACTGTCACACATTACAAAAGGACGCCTGAACACAACGCTGTGCTAGGAATAGAGGTAAGAAGCTGCTGCAGCATCTGCTGAGTGTGGAGAACGACAAGATCTCGGTTTCTTTAACTTTTTTCATCTCTTTTTAAAGACAGAGGAAGAAGAAGATGACAGAAAGCCTGTCAATGATCTAGACACAATGAGAAATGAGGTATTAGTGTTCAACACAAACTGCCCAGAATGCAACGCCCCGGCCAATACAAACATGAAGCTTGTTCGTATCCTTTAAAGTATGCTAGAAAATTACATACACTTTCAAATGATTCTTTGTGGTAAATTGCTAAAAATAAAATACTTTGTGAAAATGACACTGCATAACCATGCTGCATGGAGAAATGGTACATAAAAGTAGTTTAACCATTGTACATCATAATTTAAAGAAAGTAGTTTATTAGTCCCTTAACCCAAATGCAGAAATTCCACACTTTAAAGAGGTCATTATAATGGCCACTAATTGTGACAGCTGCAGACATCGCACCAATGAGGTGGGGATAATACACTTCAGAATTATACTTCTGTTTATTTATTTATAAATTTTTAGCTGTTTCCATATCTTATATTGTTTTTTACTGGCATCATGAACTAGGTAAAATCAGGAGGCGCCACAGAAGAGCTGGGAACCAGAATAACACTCCACTTAACAGACCCTTCAGATATGTCCAGAGACCTGCTGAAGGTGGGTTCATCTAACAAGGTGTTTTGAGATGTGAACATATTTTACATGTGAAATGTATAGTCCTTGATATATGTATGTGTGTTACAGTCAGAGACATGTAGCGTGTTGATTCCTGAGCTGGAGTTTGAGTTGGGGATGGCGGCTCTTGGAGGGAAGTTCACTACGCTGGAAGGACTTCTCAAGGATATCAAAGACCTAGTAGGAATCAAAGCCCTGCTAACAGTGTTTGCGGTTATCAACAAACAACTCCTTTTATGCTTATTTAATGCATTTATACTTATTTTAGATTGTTTCGAAAAACCCCTTCATGTGTGGAGACAGCTCTACAGCAGATAGAGCCGGGAAGCTGGAGCTCTTTGGGCAAAAGATTGACAAGGTTTGAAATATATTACTTAAATTTCTGTTTGGCTCCGTTTACACGACAACGGTGTAGTCAAAAACGGAAAAGATTTTCCCTTGCGTTTTTAAAAAGTTTCATGTATACACGACAATGTTTTCAAAACGATTTGCGTTTACACATCTGTGAAAATGGCCAAAAACGCTTTATTGCGTATGCCAGGCCAGTAGTTGGCGCGGTCACCTTGTTAGTAAACAGTACCTGTAGGCAAGTGAGGATTATATGATGTATATGATGCGTCTCCACTGTTGGTTGTAATATTGAAGTAAATCCACACTTTGCTGAAGAAGCATTGGCAAACTTTTGAGCAGCAACAACAGTACCATATACTCCGCTATTGTTGTGTATGTTTGTTCGCGCTTGCCTTTAAAATCAACACGTACTGCGCATGTCTACATACCTAGCACGTACTACGCACGTGCATGACGTCACCGTTTTTCAAAGATTCCCGTATTGGGTGTTTACATGGAAACGATAACGGTGCCGTTTTCAAAAACTTGCACTTTGAAACCCGTTTTCAAAAATATGCGTTTTCAGTTCCCCAAACGCCGTTGTCGTGTAAACGAACAGTCAAAACGCATAAAAAGTTTCCCGTTTTTGGCTGAAAACGTTGTCGTGTAAACGGCCGCTTATAGTTCTTCACTGTTAAATGTTCTGACAGTATTCTCAATATGGTGTCTAAAAAGGAGCTTGTTTGTAGTTTTTGAAAAATAAACCAATATAGAATTTCTGAAAAAAATAAGTATTTAAATAATAACTATTTACATATATATATAGAATTAGTCATTTTTATAATTATAAAAGGTTTTGAATATTTTGAATACGTTGAATATCGTCACGTTTATTTGTATAGCGCTTTTCACGATACAAATCGTTGCAAATTAAGTTTCTACAATATTTAGTGGTAGCTTATCAGTGGTGACTCAGTTAATGTACATATGGCAGAAATGTACGGAAAAATCAATTAGACGTAATCAATGTTATATGCAGAAACATTTTTTAATACTTATATATAATTATATATATAATATACACACATTTTTTTTCTGGAGTCTTAATGTGTTGTATTTTTTAAATGTTTCTTAGATAATAGCAGGGGAAATGGATGTGCACGTTATCCTGGATGATCCTGCTGGAAATAGTTATCTTCAGGTGAGCTAGGAGTTACGTTTTCTTTTCTTTTTTTTTTTACAGTATTTAATTAGATCTTATTATAACATCTCATGGTTAAGCATAAGATTTATTGTTTTGAATCGGTTTAATTTCAAATATTTTATATATGTTTTTTTTAACTATTCGCACCTCTTTGCAGAATGTTTATGCGCCAGATCCAGATCCAGAAATGAAGATAGAGAAGTACACCAGGACCTTTGAGCAGAATGAAGACTTGGGGTTGAATGACATGAAAACAGAAGGGTACGCAGAGAAATAGGCTTAAAGTCAGAGAAAAATGGAGATTATATGTAACTACATGCCCAATTCTGTCAAAGCCGTTATATAACATTATTTAAATCACTTTTACATTTATTGTAATATCTTATGTAATTACCACTTCTGAAAACCATAATGTCTTTTAAAGGCAGCGTTATGATTTGAAGAGGGGAAAACATTATTTTGGCTTGAATAAGTGCAAGGCGCTGAATTTTCCTTGCTGTCTATAACATAATTTTTAAGTTGTAAGTTTTGGTCATCTTGGCTATGAAGCCCTTGTGTTAATTACTAGTGTAACAACACAATTGTTACAAAGTTTTTGAAGTACTTAAAACTACAGACACTTAATAAAGTAGTCTTAAGCACACTGGGTGTGAATTCTTTGGGCGCATTATTTATTTTCTATGTAATTGGACTGACTCCTAAAAGCTGTAATATAATAAGAGTTATGTTTGTACATTAAACAGTATGGAATAATAAGTATGGTTCTAATCTATTTATGCTTAACTTCCAGTTCGGTCAGTGAGATATCTAATTAAAAATGGCTTCATCACGGCATCAAAAACAAATGCAATGTTGTAACTAATAGATTGTATGGCCATATTGGAACATGCAGTCACACTGCTGGTGATGCATTCAGTTTTTGTTTACGTTATCTGGCTCTTTAGCGTGTATATTGTGTTTTCCCAATTAGTCAATTATTCATTCTTTAATATTAATACTGATAAATGGCACCAGAAGAGTCTCAGAAGAATAGCACCCAAGCCAAACCAAAGCCATTACAGCACAGTCCTTTTAATAGCAAACAAGTGTTCACAGGGCATTATTTGCATAACTCTTTTTATTGTTGTTGTTTATTTTTGTTGATTACTCATTTTTGGCACAATAATGAATCGTTTGTTCTGCATAATGGTTTTAAAACTTTGTAAATGCAACTGATTCTGTGGAATGAATATGCTTCTTAGATACTTTTTTTTATTAGTATATTTTGTTTATTATTAGTAAAGTAAATATTACTAACTCAATGTGACATGGCATGTCACATGATGGCTGTGGCCATGAGAGGGGACCTTCCACCATGTACAATTTAACTTTTTCTGTCTATGTTCCAATGTTCAACTCAAACTTATCATTTTAATGTTTTTCTATTTTTAAAAAGAAAGTGCTATTAATTAATGTAAAAAGTATTTAGTGCTCCTTTCATGTAGCACACTTCTAATTAGAGCCTCTCTTTTAGATCACTCAAGTCATGCAACTTGGAGAAAAACAATGAATCACGGGTTCTTTGTGCCTTCCACTGACACTCAACATTTATTGAAACAACATAATTACTTAAACAGCAGATAACTGACATGACTTGCATGTAATTTAAAGCAGTGACAAATAAAATGTAACCAACATTGGTCCATATACGATGAAATACTGATGTTCATTCATCCCACAAATGGAGTTTTTTTCCCCGCAAGGATAGTCCACCGTGATGGCAGGTTAAATGTCCCATGGCCATTTATAGCCAGTGGTGGTGTAGATCTCTTCTTGTGTGAGGGAGTGAGTGCGTCTGTCCAAAAGAGCAATGATCAACACCAAAAAAACAAATCAAAGTTTACAAGATGCAGCTGTCATTTTCATTAAAGCAAACACAATATAGTGTGAAATAGGAACATAACATTACTTGGACTCAAACTAGCCGAGCTGCGTTTGTGTCAATGTCCATGATCGCAAAGCTCCGTTACTTGCTCTTGGCTGGCTTCTCAGTTTTCTTGGGCAGCAGCACTGCTTGGATGTTTGGAAGCACTCCGCCCTGGGCGATGGTAACACCGCCTAAAAGCTTATTGAGCTCTTCGTCGTTGCGGACAGCCAGCTGCAGGTGACGGGGGATGATTCTTGTTTTCTTGTTGTCTCGGGCTGCGTTCCCTGCCAGCTCGAGGATCTCAGCCGTTAGGTATTCCAGGACAGCGGCCAAATACACGGGGGCTCCTGCGCCTACGCGCTCGGCGTAATTTCCCTTGCGTAATAATCTGTGTACACGTCCTACTGGAAACTGAAGTCCAGCTCTGGATGAACGAGACTTGGCCTTCGCACGGGCCTTCCCCCCGGTTTTACCTCTTCCGGACATATTTGACAACAAAGGAACCGTCTGTTCGGCTAGAAGCGTCCCGTTTTGTGTTGCTAGTCAAATGTACGTTCGTTTATGATGTAAGCAGGGATTGGTATTTATACCCATACGTGTGCTCTGACTGGTTGGTTTGACTCTAAAGCAAGCAACCAATCGCCGCTCGAGTTTTAGTCCATGACGTTAGAAAGTCATCCTATCAGAACACACTCTGTGCTCGCTCTAATTTGCATGCCGACTCTATAAATAAGGGGCAAAATGTGCGCAGCGCGTTCGCATACCATAAAGATCTTGTGACAGCTGAGCATTTGTGAAAACCCGACACAATGCCTGAACCTGCGAAATCAGCTCCCGCTCCCAAAAAGGGGTCTAAAAAAGCTGTCACCAAGACCCAGAAGAAGGGGGATAAGAAAAGGCGTAAGACCAGGAAAGAGAGTTACGCCATTTACGTGTACAAAGTACTGAAACAAGTCCATCCGGACACTGGTATTTCCTCAAAGGCGATGGGCATTATGAATTCGTTTGTAAACGACATCTTCGAGCGCATCGCCGGAGAAGCGTCGCGCCTGGCGCATTACAACAAGCGCTCCACTATCACATCCCGGGAGATCCAGACGGCCGTGCGCCTGCTCCTGCCGGGAGAGCTGGCCAAACACGCCGTGTCCGAGGGCACAAAGGCCGTGACCAAATATACCAGCTCCAAGTGAAAGTGAACAAACAAGATGGACTGGACTCTATCCATAATGATGGAAGACGAAAGCCACCCACTGTTTGATATCCGCACGAGGGACCTCTGATACATCTTGAGCGAACGCAGCTCTGGAGGAGCACTAACACAGTGCTTTCCATCTGTAACACCAACATTCACCTGAGGCTGTTCCTGTTTGATCGTATTTGCACGTGTGAACACTTGTACTGTACTATTATGGCATATGGTCGTCATTTGTTAACTCATGTTACCGGAGGAAAACACTGTGGCTTTGGGGTTTTTTTATTTCTTGTTGACAAAAAATTGCTGTACTGTATTCATATTGAAAAAATGTCTTATGCCTGAATGTTTCTTCATAACTACCCTGTCATTTACCACAAATAAATACATTTGCAAATGGTAACTACAACCAGATTTGCCAGTTTTCCTGTCTTGTAATGTGTAGCTTATTACTATGACAAACGAAACGCCATAAAGGCGAATATTTAGTACGAAAAAGACGCTTTTATTACAGCATTATTTATTTGAAGTATGTAAAATGCGTTTTTGAACGTTGCCGTATCAACGAAAGTTTACACGCGCGCTAATAGACGCTTGGCTTGCCGGCAGAAGTCGCCCGAGGAGGTAACCATAGCAACAGGAAGGAAGGCTGCTTGAGTATTGGAGGATTCATGAAACAAAACAAGCTCTGTCATTATTTATGACTTTATTATAGATTCACCGTCAAACATAAAAGGAAAAAAAGATAGTGTTCCGTTTAAAACGTCTTTATTACGCCTGATAACTGAGGCAGCAAAACACTGTTGGATTAGTCTGGTAATTCACATAGCCTACTGTATGAAATGGATATTTTAACCTTCTATGGGATATCGTCATTTATAAATGACGGTAAGAAAATTGCATTTAAGATGAATATTTTAGTGATGTCAAATGACATCCCCTTCAACCAGTAAAATGACAATTTAATTGCCATGTGCTTCACATTTCTGGTAACAAAGTAGTAAATGAGACATTAGCACATGCAGTGAGCTCATTTTAGACTAGAAAATACATATAAATTCAAGTTATTAAAAATATAATTATACATCCAAAGGTATTTTCTAAAGTTCATTTTTAATGCACGTTTATAAAAACAATAACTCATCAATAACAATAACTCTGTTATGGGATGCATATTTGGTGTAACTGGTACTATTGACCAGCATTGGCAGACAGTATAATAGCCTTTATGTCCGTGTTTTAGGTTCATTTTTGGAAGATGGAGAGACAAATATGTACTTATTTCAGAAAGTATTGATGATAGTGATAGAAAATCAGGTTGTAGTAATAAAAGAAGTTGTTGAGGACCAAGGAGGATAGAAGCAATGAGTGTGGGGGCAGTGATGAAGAATAGGTTGTTGTGGAAGTCAGGCATTTGGGCAGGTGCGGACTTACCCATTAGGCACCGCCTTGGGCCCCCAAAAGCCAAGGGCCCCCTAAAATGCTTTTCATATAGGATATGCGCGGACACGCGAACGTTTGCTGTTTACATAGTTATATATAGATTTCAGTCCTGATGATTTGAGAAGGCTAAATTGATACATTGAACATAGGCTATAGGCTATGATCATTTCACTGTCTGCCGCTGGCCTTTACTTAAAAAAACAAAATAACTTACATTTAACGAACACAAAATACTCCAAATGTTTTACTAAATTTACTTTATAAAAAAACGAAACGAAATATAATCACTTTTCCATTACATACAAAACTGAACTATTTTAATAGCTGAAACAGTAGTATAAGCTTTTTTTTGGGAAAAGGGGAAAAAGACTGGCTAGGGCCTATATTTGAGACCCGTGCAGGGCTTTAATCCACTTCATCCAGCGCTGTTTTGTTCTCATCTGTGAGCATGCTCTTGATATCTGTATTTTAGGTGTGTAAATGTATAATTGCCTTTTAATTATTTTTTCAGTTTTATTTAAATTTGTAGTTAAAACCACTAAAAATAAATGTATTTCAAAGTTTAGAATTAGACAGCCTTTGCACACAGGCTTACGCTGAAAACAACTAAATGGAACCTCAAGGCTGATCTAGGAAAATGTGTGCAAATGTATATGTGCAAATCCTATATTTTGCCTGGGGCCCCCAATTCACTAAATCCGCCCCTGCATTTGGGTATATTATTGCATGCCACAGTTTGAAAGAAGTGATCCATACAACAAGCAGAGGTCAGGGAAGATGCCAGTAGCTATGTTTCCATCACCCAATTTTAATGCGCATTGTGAAGTATCGCATGAGAAACGAGTGATGGAAACGCCCAATTTCGAATAAAAATCCCTTAATTTGCAAAAAAGTTTTTACGCTCGCTTGAGGTGGTTTTTGACTTGTGCGAAAAAGGGTTGATGCGAATAATGGGAGATGGAAATGCATTTTGCGAATAAATTCCTCCAAGCGCATCAAAAAAGTAATGTGACTGACTCTGCGCTATAGTGTCTATTGGCATTCGTATTCTGACAGGCTGCGATGCTCCAATGAGGACTGCACAAGTCCAAATCTACTGATGTGTGGGGTACACTGAAAAAGAAGAGTCTTGATCACTTTCACCTGTGCTATGATAATTGATTTGAAATACCAAGATGAAACACAATGTTAAAGTTGTTTTAATGCTTTTGAAACACTAAGACATGCTTTTCAGACAGTGAAATTGCATCCGAATTTGTCAAGTTTTAGACATTTTCACGCACGAGTTCCAAATCAAATATAGCAGCTCAAGAAGAAATTGAATGTTCACAAAGATTTGTTTGTTTTTTTGAAACAGTAAGACCTTTTTACTTCTTTTCAGATAGTGAAAATGCATTTGATTGTGCGGTTTGCAGTTTCTGACAATTCGCCAAAAATAATTTAGTCAAAGAAAAAATCTGAAAATGTAAGTCATTTGACAGAACCCTACAGAAAAAGGTCAGATGTAGAAAAAAAATGTGTAAAATGATTTTACTCCTAAATATATGTAAAATACAAAGTCAATTATTTTTTCGAGCTGTGAGTTCACAATTAGTCCCATAGAGGGTTGAATACGAATTTATGAAATAAAAATATTAGTTTATGTATATAAAAATCTATGAAGCTATAAATAGCGTAACAATTGAAATATTCTCTGCCATAACAACAAAGCTTAATGCTGCTCTGATCCTGAATTAGGGACTGAGGTGATATTTTAATGTTAAGCAGCATTGCATTTTTACAAAAATTTTTAAAGTGGCACAGAGCCACTTCAGAGCAGCTTTAACTCAGCCTGTAAAGATGATTTAAAAGTACTAATGAGCGAATCTCAGGTTACAATGAAATCAGGACATTTGTACGCCTTATCGTACGATTTGTTCACTGTGATTTCATCCAGCTTGTGTTACTGGGACATATAGTATAATGGAGGGAGAAGATTTGATCATGATGCCCCTGCAGGCAGAGAGAGAATGCTGAGAATAATTCACATGATCATGTTTTGACATTTGGCCTTGAATAAATGGCGCACATCAAGTAACCAAGTATACACAATGGGTAAATTACTTGAGGAATATAATTACCTATGCATATCTTCATGATATTATTTTGCAAATGATAATTCCATGAATCTGAATAGATGAATGAATAGATCCTGCAGATATTGAATATGTATCGCAATACTTTATATATTGCATTAGGGCCCAGGTTGGCTGGTCCAGAAGATTAAAAATGAAACAATGTGACTGAGGAACCAGATAGCCAGATGAACGGTGTCTTAGAAGATCGTGTACTACATTGTACCTATCTTGTGTAGTTTTAAGAGGGGCTGTCTTTGTTGAAATAATACTCTGACCATGGCAGGCTTTGTCTGAAAGGGTGTGATATCTATTTCTAGAAAACGATGAGGTGACGCTACCTTTTCTCACGAAGACGGCATACCTGAAACCACATACACTAAAAAAAGGATATTTAGAGTGTGTGTGCGTATTTTATGAAAAATAATATGAATATTTAGACAGCTAACACCACAGTTATTGTTGGTTTAAGGAAGGTATTATGATGCTCTTCATTACATTTAATTTATAAAATATAATAGTTCAGAGTTCTGAAATTACAAGAGGGGTTATTTAATTAAATTTTATCGTCCTTTTGTGAAAATAAGAAGATTGTGCATATATCCTACAATTATCCTCAATCAATTATTTATTATATTTTTTCTATAATAAAAATGCTATAATTTCATATTTTATCATATAAATTTAAATAGCAAAAAGGCTATTTATTTTTTCTTTTTCAACAAATGAAGCAATATCGACTATCAGTCTTAAAATAGACTATTAGTATGTTAGTGTGACATAATGTGTTATTAGAAAAGACCATGTGTTTCATTAGTGTCCTGTTTTATAACTTGATCACCTTTTGTCTTCAAGTGGACATATTTGTTGCATAATGCTTTGTTATAATAGCACAGTTAAGTGCAGCCTGATACACAGTGATATAATGCATTAATAGAATATAACGTGCAAAAGCCAATTTTGTACTTTTTGTATTCCAGACATGTTACCTGATACTGAACTAATACTGATCTTCTTAAAGCTCCTCGTGTTCCTCCTCTGGCGTCCCTTACTTCTCATAACCCCTGCTGTGTTTCTGGTGCCCTCCCTCACACCTATAGATAGAAAGGGGCCAGTATAAATAGCTATATCGTCATAAACACAGAGAAAGAGACAACGAAAGAGAGAAGGTGCACAAGGTAATACGTACATCTTTATGATTTAAGTTCTGGTCTGAGTATATTAGTCCTACTAGATGACTCTGATTTAATATATTTTGTTTGTTTATTTGTGTGTGGTTTTCTTTATTTTGAAATTATGTACATTTGTGTTTATTTACTTATTTGTATTTATCATTTGTGCTTTTTTTAGTTTTACAAATTATTTGTATTTATTATTTATGCTTTATCTTTTTATTAAAAAAATATTTGTATTTATTTTTGTGTTTTATTTTTAATATTTTTTTTCTATCTGTCTGTCTGTCTGTCTGTCTGTCTGTCTGTCTGTCTTTCTGTCTGTACGTCATTCTATTGTTTCATCTATCATCACAAAATTAATTGAATTATTTGTAATATAGACTATTTAATATGTATGTTTTTTATGTTTAAAACAGGAGTCAGATGTTCTTTGTTGGTGCTCTTCTTCATCAAAAGCTAAAACTGTGAGGCCAGTGACATCAGGCTCATTTGAATTGGGACATTCAGAGCCTGTTGGTGACACCTGAACACAGAACGGAAAACTTGTTGTGTGATTTGATAGTAAGTAGGTGTTTTTGCTTTTAAAATCTGTTTTTGAGTGAATCGAGGTCAAGGTGATCATGTGATGTGTGGGATTTTCCCTACAGCCAGAGCATCATGTGGCCAGCCCTCCTAGTGTGTCAGCTCGTCCTGATTCTCCAGTCAGAGGCTCAGAGTCCCTGCCTCACCCACCCAACATTCAGAGACCCAGGTCAGTCAAAGCATACATGTATCCTCTCCTCTTCTCCTCTTCCTCTTTATACATCCTTAATTCTCTCATCGCTATCTCACCTATCATTTCCTTTGGAACCACAAAGAAACCCGGGACCACCCAGCAATTTGAGGAGTGTGTTTTCTTAAACATGCAGTATTATTTTAATGATGTGTCCTTCTTTTAGTTATGGTTCCTGTGGTTTTAAATGTCCTAGCAGCATAAAGAGCATCATACATTTCCATACCAAAGATGTGCAAACAATAAACATCATAAGAGGTTATTGTGACAACTGTTATCTTTTTTATTTTACAGACAACTCTGATATCACAGTTGTGTGTGGCACAAACAGGATGGATCTTCAGATTTTGCTGTGCCCCATGTACTTCTATGGATATAATGAATCCATGGTGGCTCTTAATGGTCAGTTTGGCAAACCTGAGTGCAGAGGAACCGCTGACTGGACTGTCAACCCACCTGTAATGAAATTCCAGTTCTACATCACTGAACCATACATATCCATCTGCGCCAATAAGCTGACGGTATGAGACATTTTTCAGCGGATAAAATAAAAATAATAATTTTGCTATAATAATACAATTATATATATAATCTATATATATAAATAAATATTTATTTGTTTGTTTGTTGTTTTGTTTTGTTTGTTTGTTTTGTATTTTTCTGACCTGTAAAGAACTTTGAGTTGCATTCTATTATTTTGTGGTCTTATAATATACTTCTATTATATATAATTAGTCAATCCCAGCTGTCACTGTTCAACTACCGTAATTCATCTCAACAGATCACTGAGGAGATTGGATCTGGGCTGTTCTCCGACTTCTCTAGCGTGCAGTCTGTGAACATCTCTGGGGTGGTCAATACTCAGGACCCGAATGCTGGAACCATCACCTACCGGCAGGAGATGAAATACCTCTTTTCCTGTAGATACCCACTGCAGTACTTGGTCAACAACACGGAGATGAGTGTGTGAGTGGAGTGAACATGTACAGTGAGGTCTAACAGTCTGAGACCACACTGAAAATTCAAGATTCAAAGTTTTAATATGTTATGCCATAAAATGAAGAAATGTTAACACTACTTTTAGGCCACTAATCAAATAAGCATATTTGTAATCATGTGAATGTTGTACAAAATATCAAATTTTATGAATTTGTAATAAAAAATATATTAGAAAAATGAAAAATAAACACGTTTTCAGTGATCTCAGACTTTTGGCTTTCACTGTATGTCTTATCCTGGAATGTGTTCATTCTAAATGATTTAATGAGTTAAGTCATTTACACACAAACCACTGTTGTTCTGCAGATCTGGAGTGAGTCTGGCAATTAAGGACAATAACGGTAGTTTCATCAGCACTCTAAGCATGGTTCTTTTTGAGGTATTTTATGTTCCTTTGGCTTAGTTTAGCAATGACCTTTAGCATAACACATTATTGACTATAACATTCAAGAGTTATTGGAACTGGCCAGTTGCATGTGTTCATAACTGTCTTTCTGCACCGACTCAAAGGACTACACATATACAACTCGTCTCTTCATACCTCCATCGGGTCTCATGCTGAAGACCAGGGTTTTTGTGGAAGTCCGAGCCACTAATCTCACAGAGAGGTACTTTGCTCAGTTTGAGATTATCATCAATTATGTTATACATCATGAGGTGGCCTATAAAATATGGATGCCAACGACAAAAATTATGAATTTTAGTGATATTCATTCTGATGTAATCCAGCGTGAAAAACTTTTATGTAAATTATTATTATTATATTAAATATTTTTGAAGTTGATAGATCACTTTTCAAATATATATATATTTTCCCCATAAAGATTCAATGTTTTGTTGGATCGATGCTATACAACCACTAGTCCTTACCCAGGAAACAGCACATCATTCAACCTGTTTGTCGGGTAAGACTTAAATCTTTGTTACAGTTACACATTTTAAATAATGTTCAGCAATCTAAATTAACACTATATTAAGTGAATAAGGTTTGGGAATACATTACATAAATATGAAATTACACTAATTTGTGCATTTAAAAACTGTGTGAATGATATGTAATAAAAATGCAATACATTTGTGTTGAAACAATGACTTGAGTCTGATGATAAGTACTCTATAATAGAGTTACAAGTACTTCATTTTTGGGTAACACTATTTTACAGTGCTTATCATGTGCACCTGTATCCTTGTTACACATTACATGTACTTACTAATATAATAACAATTCAATTAAATTCAAGTTTATTTGTATAGCGCATTTCACAATACAAATCGTTGCAAAGCAACTTTACAGCAAATTAAGTTTCTACAATATTTAATAATAGCTTATCAGTGGTGACTGTCAGTTAATGTACATATGGCAGAAATGTACGGAAAAATCAATTAAAGATGTAATCAAACAGACGATGAACACTATTAACAGCAATTATTATATGATGCAATCAAACTTATAGCAAAATGTGGCAGTTCTGTATGTTGTTTCATGGTTGGCATCATCTGAGGTCCTCTGAGGGGTTGGCATCAATTCTTCTCAGGTGTTCTGGATCCAGACTGAAGCTTGTGTAAATCCTTACCACGGGATGTCAATCCCTCTACCTCCTTTAGTGGACTTTGCTATCCTAGATCCTACCAACAGTCCAGAGTTTTGAGACCTTAGGGAGCGTGATGGATTGAAGCGAAGCGTGGTAGAAGACTAGTTAGGTACGCAGGAGCTAACCCATTAAGGGCCTTATTGGTAAGTAATAATATTTTGTAACTGCTACAGAACTTAATAGGTAGTCTAATAGGTAGTAAAATTGGGGTAATATTACCATATTTTCTTGACCTGGTAAGGACTCTAGCCGCTGCATTTTGGACTACCTGTAGCTTGTTTATTGAAGATGCAGGACAACCACCTAGCAGTGCATTACAATAGTCCAGTCTAGAGATCATGAATGCATGAACTAGCTTTTCTGCATCAGAAACAGGTAACGTTTCGTAACTTGGCAATGTTTCTAAGACGGAAGAATGCTGTTTTTGTAACATGGGAAATATGATTTTCAAAAGACATGTTGCTATCTAATATAACACCCAGATTTTTGACTGTAGAGGAAGTAACAGTACATCTGTCTAGATGGAAATTGTAATCCAAGAGATTCTGTGTACTGTTTGGTCCAATAAGTAATATCTCGGTCTTATCCGAATTTAATAGGAGAAAAGTATTGGTCATCCAATCTTTTAAATTTTTAACACACTCTGTTAGCTTAGATAATTTAGAAGTTTCATCTGGTCTTGTTGAGATATGTAGTTGAGTATCATCAGCATAACAATGGAAACTAATCCCGTATTTTCTAATAATATTACCACAGTGAAACATGTATATTGAAAATAGCAATTTGACTTAGGACAAGTCCTTGTGGCACTCCATAATTTACTGGAGATAACTGAGAAGACTCCCCATTTAAATGAACAAAGTGGTAGCGATCTAAACCATCTTAAAGCCTGCCCTTGAATACCTGTATAGTTTTGTAATCGATCATGATGTCCAATCGTATGTCATGATCTATAGTGTCGAACGCAACACTAAGATCAAGTAAAACTAGCAATGAGATGAAGCCTTGGTCTGACGCAAGAAGCAAGTCATTTGTAATTTTAACAAGTGCAGTTTCTGTGCTATGGTGGGGCCTGAAACCTGAAATTCTTCATAGAGATCTTTTTTTGCAGGAAGGAGCACAATTGAGCAGACACAACTTTTTCTAAAATTTCAGACATAAACGGAAGCATATGCATAATTATATGCAAGTAAACCTAAATCAAACCCTAACCATATAGTAAGTACATGTAGTTAATTAATATTATGCAGTACTTACACTGTATAATTAATGTATAATTACACTGTAACAAGGACACCTTAAAATAAAGAGTAACCAATTTTGTAATCTGATTACGTAATACAGATTACATATAATCTTTTACTACCCAGCACTGATTATATCATCCTCTGTCATTCTCAGATGCAACCTTGATCTACAAACCATAATGGGTGTGAATGGAGAACAACAGTTGGCGCGCTTCTCGTTCGAGACTTTTCGCTTTGTGGAGCACAGAAACAGGACTGTGTCGACCTTTTATCTGCACTGCACCACCAGGCTCTGCGAGAGCTCTTTCTGTAGATCCTTACGGCAGGTATGAACACAACCCTATGACAACATGTACCATTGCTAGCAAAAACCTTAATATGTAATTCACAAGAGGGCCTCATAAACCATCATCTAACTGAAGTGCTTTTAAATGTGTCTTATGATACATGCATCAGGACTGCACAACTTCCGGAAGGAAGCGGAGGGCCGTCCAGTCAGCTCAGGGAACCTCAGTGAGTGACGTTGCCACGGTGAGCTCTGGGGCAATCATCACCAAAGTGGATGGTAAGAACAGTTAGCTGTTTGAGAGATATCATTCAAAATATGCATGAAACAGGGTTTATGCAGGTCTTAAAAAACTTAATTCACCCTTACACAAAAGGCCTAAAAAGTTCTTAACAGCAGAAAGTCTTAATTTTATAAAAGTCATGGCATTAAATGTTGCATGCACTGCAAAAAATGGACTTCCTCAGTATTTCTGTTGTTGTTGTTGTTTTCCAATACAAAAATCTAAACATCTAAACACATCAAGATTAATTTACTTGAGATGCAAAATGAACACATGAAGTCTTGTTTTCTGAGAAAATGAAAGTGTATGCTTAAAACAAGAACAAATATTGAATCAAATTAAAATGTATGTTTTAATTCATTTTCTCGTATAACAAGACCGCTTATGTTATGTAATTTTGCTTCTCAGGTAAATCATTTTTAAACATTTGCACTGGGAAAAAAAGTTTGTTTTTTTGCAGTGTGATCATAAGGTACGGTAATTTATTTCCATATTCTAGTGGGAAAAATATTCAAACAAATTATTTATTTTTGTAAATTTAATGTTGAAAGTTTTATTTACGATGTGTCTGAAGCATTGCTAAAGCAATACATTTACATTAGAGACCACATGGACCTATTTTGTTAATTTATTTTTATTCTTTAAAATTTATTTATTTTTGCTTAGTTTTAAAAAGGCCTTAAAAAGTCGTACATTTACCTTCATAAAACCAGCAGAACCCCTGATGAATAAAGTTTACTGATGAGTAAAGATGTTCTACTGTCATTTGGATGCGTTTTATTGTTTTTTATGTATTTTAACTTTTATTATAATGACATGTTTGAACTCATTTTTTTAATTTTCTTTTTTTATAATCCTTATAGAACCATTTGGACCTGTTGCTACAGGTATGCACTTGTTTTCTTTCCTTTAAATTTGAATTAGAGATCTCCTAAACCTTTTGTCAGCTGTGTGCTTTTAATGGGTCAATTTGATGTGCCTGTGTTTGTGCAGTGTCTAAGGATCTGAAGCAGGACAAGGCAGTGGTGGGCATCTCTGTGGCAGCGGGGGTATTCGGAGGCCTGTGTGTCATCATGCTGGCTGTGCTCATCTACAAGATCCGCAAGGACAAGTTCAATGCAGACAAATCAAACCTTTTCCATTGACAGCTCTCAGAGATCCCAGTCTTCTCAACTGAGATGCTCATCATCGTGAAATCTGTTCTCATAGACACTGTAAAAAGGGCTTCTGCGTCTAGTCCTGTAGTTTGGTTAAGCTCAAGGTTTAGAGGACAGGAATGGGATGACGAGTAGATGATGCCATGAGGAAGAACAAAATGTCATGAAACTACTATTATAAATAGATGTGTGCCTTACAGTAAAACAGTCTACTGAATGGATTAGTCATACTTTTTTGCATGCCAGTGTTCATTATGATTTTAACTATACTCCATTTATATATATATATATATATATCTGCATTTTGGGGTTTTCTGTAAGAGGGCATTCTTGTAAAAAAAGATTTGTTAATGTTATGAGTAATTAAAGCAACCCAGGATATAGTAATTTATGGTATTAAACACTAGCCTTCATGTACTCAGATTTTTGCTTTAAAAAAATAAAAAAAAGAATCTAGAAATGACCTGTGTGGCTTTTCTTTCACTTATTTTATATTGTTACATTTTTATAATTAAATCCAAAAATTATATTAAATACAGAAAAAAAACACTGCTAACCAGCGTTATAAGGTTAGTTTAGCAGTAATTGGTTTTTTTTTTTTTTTAAAAGAGACTTTATTAACAGTTTAGAAACAATCTTCTCCCTTTTCCACATTTTTCTCTCCACACAGACTTGCACATGAAAACATGCAAAAGGCAAAACCAGTGAAGATGTGAACACAAACAAAAAAAAAATATCCATAATCCACTTTTCAGTTGAGTGAAATTCCTTTGATGCCAGGCAGCATACTAATCATACTGAAGTCCATAAATACATGAGATGTTTGGCATAGATGATGCTCACAGGTACAAACGGCTGCTTTGGGAATCATGGAAAAAGTTGAACCAATAAGATGTGACAAACTGCTAAGCAACAATTCAGCAGGAACTTCACATTTCCTCAATACACATTTCTGGACGCAAAGGTGTCTTGGAGTCAGAGGACATGACATATACGACCATTTCAAGATAATCTGTATTTACACAAAGGACAGCGTGTTTACTTTGGTCAAGCATGCCATTTTTGATTTCCTTGTGACTCAAACAAACAGGGGTCATGTTTCTGAGAGGGAGAAGATCATTAAACAACTGTGGACGGCGCACACAGCTTGGAGTTGGGATTGGTATTTTCTTTTGGCTCAGGGTCACTGAACTAGAACAACTGAAATAAACACCATCATTGTCAAGCTGTTCCAATTTGCTGAGGGGGCCGGAAATTATTATAATTTTTTTAACCACTTAACGGAGTCAATAAATATAACAAATAAACCTTTAAGAATTCCAGATGTTATAATTCATCTCCTTTATGGTTTTCTGATTTGCTGCTGTCTGTTGATTCTGCAAAAAAGAAACATTACATGCATTTATATTAAGCAATTAAATCTATAGATTCTTATATTTTATGTCAAAGAGCTCATGTTAAAATGATTTTGATGTTAGATTGATTAGTGGATTGTGAATGACCTGTATCTGTATTTTCTGCTGGATTTAGTTCAAGTATGGGTTCTTCGTCTTTTTTTTCAGCAGTTGGCGGCTCCTCTGCCGGCTTCACCTCTTCAGCTAAAAAGCACAATTCATATACCGAATTCACTCCATATTAACAGGAAAAGTAACTAAATGAAGAGTTGCAAAATCTATATTAGTGGATTTGCAAAAATAAAATAATCAGTCTCACCATCATCACTCTTGGGAGGAATAACCTTCTCTGCATCTTCTGTGCTGTTAGCTTTGCTGTTCTCTGTGGAGGTGGTGTTCTTGTCTTTAGCCTTATCTTTAGGCTTTGGTTTGACAAACTTTGCTTTGTTCAGCAGGTAGTTCACCTCCCTGTCCAAGAGGGAACGCTTAGCTTCAATGTCCTTAGAGAGCAGAACAGGTTTCTCTGTTGGGGACAATTTGTCCTGTTCTGCAACGGTCTCATTCTTCCAAGTCTGCAACAAAAAAAAAAACTAAGCAAAACATGCAGAGTGAATCTCACATGTTTGTGTGGAATTCATGAGGAAGGATAAAAGAAACAGGAATGTGGTGGGGGGGGGGGGGGATTATTACATACCATTGTCTCATTGATGACCCTCTCTAGAGTCTTCAGTTCAACCTCTGTGAAGATCTGGTCACTCTCAGGAATCAGTCTAACACTCCTGTGAACAACATCCCATGTAAGTTACAAAGTAGTTTACATTTATTTGGACTCGTCGCGGACTGAACTCAAAACTGCATTGCCCTCAAGATTACCAAGACAAAAAAATAAAATAAAAATAGTTTCAAAAATACTTTTATAAATTTTTTTTTAATTCCTTCTATTATTAATGTTAAATTTAAATAAAGACAATAAAATTAATGTATTCATTTTGATCAATTTAATTTAAAAATTTTAAATCTATTTTTAAACTTATTTAAAAATAAATTTATTAAATACATAATACATGTAATAAAATAAATACATTTGCATATTTTAAAAAAACACGTACAGTTAAATGAATAAATAAATGCATAAAATATTTACGTATATAAATTTTTTTATAAATGTATTAATACAATTCATTTCATTAATATATAAATGAAATTCAAACAATTTTTAAATACATATTTGTACATCAATTAAAAAAAAAAAAGGAAAGAAAGAACGAAAGAAAATGGATGGATTGAAGTAATTGATGCAGCTCTCACTCACTTGAGGAAGATGGTGGAGTGGTTAAGCATGCTGTCGAGAGCTGCCAGACTGTCGGGCCATTTCTTCCTCTCCTCCACTCTGAAGAACATGGCTTTACAAAGCTTTTTCAGTTCCGACAGCTTTTCCTTCAGCTCCTTAGTGCCAGCGGCGTACCCCTCCTCATCCATCCAGTTAGAAGCCTCGCTCAGCTTGCCTGTGATCTGCTCCTTCTCCTCCTCAGTCACGACAGCCAGATACTCATCCTGATACAGCTTATCCTAGACCGAGAAAGGAAAAATTAACTAGATTTGTTGTCAATTCAAAAGAAGAGTCGACCTAAAAAGGGAAGAAAAAAAAATCTATTTTGAGGTGATAATAGCTGTAATAACTGTCGTCCAAAATCCTCCATCATAATACAGCCTTAAACCCACTATAGATTTCACCTAATGCTCTGCAAATGAAGCTTTTTAGGCCTGGACAAAGACAGTTCCGTCATCACCACGCCACTGGATCTATGAGTCACTGCTCAAACACTGGGAAGGGCTGCAGAGAGCTTCATTATACCTGCGTCTCAAAGATAAAAGCCTCCAGGCTGTTCAGGGTCTTTTCTCTCTCCTGCTTCTCCAGATCGCGGTCAGTGAGGTCCTGCAGCCTGATATGAGGGAGGAACACATGGGAATTTTTTTAGAGATTCTTCAGTTACTACAGAGTATCTGTCCCATTTCTCGCTCTCAGTTAATTCATTCTCCACGTTAATTAATTCTGAGAAGAAAGAAACACTTACTTCTTTTTGGACACCTCTATGTCCTCTGTGCTGGGATCGAGAACATCATTCACCTCAAGCTCCACTGTGATGTCTTCTGATATTTTGCTCTTTTTTTGTGGTTTGGGTTTCTTGTCCTCCTCTTTCTCCTCTGCTTTCTCACCATCTGATTTCTCTTCAGGCTTTTCGGCTTTCTCGGCGTCTGTCTCTCCCTGTGTGACGGAGGTGAGAGTTCACTTCTAAACAGATTCCAAAACTAAAATCAAATGGAGTAACTCGCCAGTGGCTGGTAACTTCATATGAAACTGCAATATAATACATGGCTTAAATTGAAATTTAAGAATTATAGTCTGACCCTTGCTGACGTAAGTGATGCGACTAATTCAAATGGTCACGTTTTTGTGACAGGTCCAACTTTACATAGGGGCAGAGACTTCAATATAACGCAGTTTGTCACTAGAAGGTTCCCACACTTTGACTACTGAGAGTCCGTGATTGACTGTATAAAGATTTTTTGAAAATCATAAAAAAATTTTTTTTTTTTTTAAAGTTTAAAAATCATTGGTTGTGCACCCATTTTGGCAAAATAATATTATATTATATATATATCTTTTTTTTTTTTTTATAGAAATTGTCATGACTTATACACTTTTAAAATTCCCTGATAAGGTAAAAAACAACAACACTAACTCTAACTGGCATTAAAATATATTTCCAAATTAAAATCATTGTTATAATAATAATAAATAATGCAATATTCTGTTTCAATGGCCAGTAAAAAAATAACTATTTCTAATAAAGTATGATTTGTATTATATTGATTATATTAGGTCTTACATTAAAATAATTATCAGCTAAAAAAATTAATAAAAAAAATTTACATCTGTATTGGGTCAACTAGAGAAAAGAATCTACAAGAAACTCTAGTCAGGTGCTTCAGTTGGTGTTTGGCACTGCATGTTGTATAATAAAACATGAGGGGAAGTCACAAATCTCTCCTGAGAATAACAGGGCGGAACTAGTGAACTTGAGTCTCATGAAAGCCTAGAGGTTCCATAATCACTCTGCACCTCTCCAGAAATGTGATGAACTGTGAATAATCTCACCTGAGTTTCCGCTTTATCTTCTTTGTTGTCTTTCTGCTCCTCCGCCTGAGGCTCACCCTCTTTTCCCTCCTCCGTCTCGGGTTTCTCCTGGGCAGACTTTTCCCGTTTCTCTGACCGTTCCTGATCTTTCTCAGCCTCTGGAGTCACTTCTTCTTCATCCTGAACCATTATAGAAAAACAAAATGTCAAGATTAATTTGATAAAATGACATTTAAATGTCTGTCAGAGTCGTTAAGAATCATTAAGAAGATTTACCGTAACCGGTTCAGTCACATTTGCAGTTGGCTCTGAGCTGCCACCCCCAAACAAGCTGGAAATGGTGTTTCCAAGCTCTGGGTTAAAAAAAAATAAAAAATTAACGAGTGAAGCAGACACACACACTATTTTTTATTTTTTTTATATACATATAACATTTTTAGGCATTTCCAAAACTTACTGGTAAGCGTGGACTCCTCCTCTTTCTCCTCCACAATGGTCTCAAATACTGACTCCACCTAAAAAGTCAAGAATTCAGTTCTTCTGGCTTATTAAGCACTTACCGGAATAGTAAAACTTCACAGTTGTACTAATCTGACGATTCACTATGAACTAAAATCCAGTACTAACCCGGTCCAGAATTAGCACCCCGCTTTCATCCATATTGAAATGAGCCTTGATGCCCTTGGATTCAGCATCTGAATGTTTCTTGAAGCTGCTGCCCACTCCAGACAGTTTCACCGTCGTCAGATTCTGAGATCCAAACACTCTGAGAAAGAAAAAAAGATTGGTTTGACATTAACTTTAGTCCATTTCTGACAAAGTGCAAACAAATAAAACAGAACATTAGCAGAGTGAATAAAACTTTGTCACTTACTTCAGGTCCTGTTCACCGAGGAAGCCGAGGTCTCCATAATTGATGTAGAAGACAAAGTCATCCATGTAACGATTAAAGGTGATAACTTTTCTCTGGGGATACGGGGCCATTCTCTGAAACAGGATGCGCTTGTTGTGTTTCATGGTCTTCACGCCATCCTCTTCCTCGGTCTCACGACTGAACTCAACCTAAGGAGGGAGACAGAAAACATTGGAGAACTGACGTATGACCATTAAACATGCAGATTAATTGTCTGTTATATTAAACATCTCAGTGATCTTGGTTAGGGCTAAGTAAAAACAAAATCTCTGTGTTGTGTTATCTCACCTGTATGGGAAACACAGCTGCATCCCTGACCAAGAAAGGTTTGACTTTAAAGGCTTTGCTGAGCGCAGCGGCCTGATAGACGGCACCCATTGCTGCAGCTTCATCTGCATTGATGTTCTTGCTCAGTTCCTCTCTGGAGACAAAAGAACAAGTGAAACCAAACTGAATTTTCTGAAACTGCACCAATTTCAGAACATCCATTCAGTTGTTAATAAAAGCTAATTGTATTAGATGTTGGAACTGCGTTAGGGTTTTTTTTTTTTTAAAGCTTCTGATTTTGTTCAAAGAAAGAACCAAACCTAAACTACTAGTCCATAACAAGGGGTCAAGTTTGGCTGGTTAGCTTATCCCAGTCTGCCCCTGCTGGTTGAAGATGTAACTACACCACTCAGCTCCTAGAAGCATTTTTTTTCCATTGACAGCCAATCAAAAGTATCTACTACTAGGGTAAACTAGGAAATTAAAAACAATAAAAAATTAAATAATGCAAAAAAACACATACTTTCCCACAGCTTTAAGAAGCACATCCTGCACTCTGGGCACCCTGGTGGATCCTCCAACCAAAATAACCTGGTCAATCTCATCCTGTTTGACAAAGGTATTTCAGATTATTGTTGTATAAACCTGTATAAAGCGAATGGCATGATATTTAGCTCCTCACCATGCTCATTTCAGCAGCAGCTAAAGCTTCTGTTACAGGTCCTGGTACTCTGTCAAACAGATCCTCGCAGAGGGCCTCAAACTCCGAGCGAGTCACTTTTGCCTTGAAGTCTATGTCATCCATCAGACCCTCAATCTGAAGAGAGAGAACATCAAGAGGTCACTAAACCACCCAGACTTGGTTGAAGTAGACAAATCAAATTAGATGCCTCCTCAAAACAACACAGAATACTTCTACAATTTTAATGTAACAGTGATTCATACTGCTGTTATTTTTGTTTACATATAATGAAGGGCTAACAAATCTCACCCGGTCAAGGAAATAGACATCATTTGATAACACCCATTTAATCAAGGCCATCCAATGTGGGAAAATATTGTGTAATGAATATTACTCCAAGCAGATACAGTGTGGTCCTAAGTTAACATGTTCCTTTGCATTTTCTAATTCAAGATTTTTTTAGTTATCATCAAAACAATTTGAGTGGGAGTCAAAATCAAAAATGAATATAAAATTTAAAATATCTTACTTAAATCTTGTTATCATTAAAGTGTCTTATTTGGTTTTCTCCCCCTTTTTCCATTTTAATAGCAACACTCAAGCTGCACGTAGTGCATGATTTGAGAATGATACAAAGCATCATATGCTTCAGTGGAAGCCAGAACATCTGATAAGTTCATAAATTTGCTTACATTTGAATAGTGACCTAGAAAGGTCTACTGATCATTTCACACATTTAAAAGGCACAATGAAGGGAAAGCAGCAACAGAGATTTTCTTTTGAATTGTGACATACAGTGAAAATGAATGATCAAAAAAGAAAGAAAGAAGAAAAAAATTTAAAAGTAGGTTGGGAACTTTGTTCTGTCCATTGGTTGTTAAATTAATTTTGGGCATTGCACTCAAAAACTTCTAAATGTGAATTTGCAGTTGAATGTACGAAAGTGGTGGGCTTTAAGTCACCAGAGAAGTCTGTTTATTAAGTTAATTAAGTTATGATATTATCATTTATGTTTGTTTGCGTTTAACGCCATTCCAGCTTCTATGGCTATTTTCATGGCAAGAATAACTGATATCATCATTTAAAAGTAGGAGGTTAATTTTTTTTTTTAAACATGCATGGTTGAATGACTCACAATAAGAGCAACAATAATATGAATGTTGAAAAAAGCTGAATTTTGATTTTATGCAGACTTAATTTTAGCAAACTGTATTGTACACTATTGAAATAAATTGTCATTTCAGTTTGAGATACCTGTGCCATATGTTCAGCATTAGCACTCAGCACAGTCTTGAGTCTCTGAGCCTCTTTAAGGAGTTTGGCCATGGCGCGCAGATTCTCCCTCACGTCTTTCTTGGATTTCTTCTGTTCGTTAAAGAGCTTGGCAAGATGATCTCTGAGCCTCAGCTCCATCTCGAATCCACCAAGTGTTCTATCAAACCTAAATATTAAAAGAAAAACAGCGATATTGTATACATATACATTGGCCACGTGGCCAACAAATTTGGCGAAAACATGACAACCACGACTAACCCAACTCCACGTATCTGAAGCTGCGGCTGAGTGCCAGATTCCTTGGTCTTCACCGTCTGATACGTGACAATCGTGGCTGTTGTGCTGCCAGATCCCATATCATAAAACATGATGTTCTACAAAAAAAGTAAGTATCAAAAAAATCAGTCATTCCCATTTAAAAATGCATTTCTACATCACAAAAAGCCATTGGTTGGTCAAAAAGATAAATCTCACTCACAAACAGCACCATTGGCTGATACACTGTTGACCTAATAAATAAATAAAATTCACTTCAAACCTTTCAGAAGTACCTGTGCGGTAGAGTTGATGTCCTTCCTCCTAAAGACTCCATAGTTCAAAGCCACAGCAGTATTATCATTGATAAGCTGAAGGACCTTTAGACCTGCTATATGGGCAGCCTGCAAGACTGCCCTGCGTTCTGCCTGATTAAAATAGGCTGGCACTGTGATCACAGCATCTTTTATGAGTTGCTCTGTTAGAAGAAAAACAAACTAAATTATTGGTGCGTTCAAATATCCCGCTCTGCAAAGACCATGACAGCTATTCAAAACACTCCTTATAATCAAACCTGCAAAGTCTTGAGCCAGACCACGAGAGTAGTTCAATATCATGCCCAAAAGTTCCTCTGGAGTATACTGCAACTCTCTGGATGATATAAAAGATTCATTTTTCATGTTAATATAAAACACATCGGTTCCAGCTAATGCATCTGCAAGTGCTCCATTACTTACTCTGAGAATTTGAAAAACACTGTTCCTCTTTTCTCATCTCTCTGCATCTGGTGTTCAGGGAAGTGTTTCTGATACTGTGCCACCTGTGGATTGTCTGCCGTCTTTCCCAAAATGCTCTGGAGGAATCTGTAAACCACCTTGGGGTTCTTCACAGCCTGTCATGATTAAAGAATGCTAGAGTCAAAGCTTGTCAAATATGCTGCGACAAGGTGTTAAAGACAAAGAAAATGTGAAGGGGTGCTTTTCATTTTACAGTACATGAAGTCCATTTACTTTCTTAATCCACATACCTGGTCTTATTTTGAATGATTTACACTATTGTCTAAAAGTTTAGGGTATTTAACTAATACTTCTATTTAGCAAAGATGCATTAAATTGATCTAAAGTGACATTAAAGACATTTATATAGCTACAGATATCGATTTCAAATAAATGTTGTTCTTTTGAACTTTCTGTTTATCAAATAAATCGTAAAAATGTATCAATGTTTCCATGAAATATCAATATTTTCAACATTCATAAAATGAGAAATATTTTGTGCACACCAAATAAGCATAATTGGAATGATTTCTGAAGGATCATGTCAAACTAAAGATATTTTAAATCATTAAATTGTAAACAATATTACCATTTTAGCATATTTTTTATTAGACTTGAGCATGAGACTTCTTAGACAAACAAACAACAACATCTTAACCCCAAATCTGTTGCAAATGCCATTTTATGTTGACTTTTAAAGAAGGTATTATGGTACAATGACTTACCACTCCTAAAGCGCTGTCTCCAAAAAGCCTCTCGTTTTCCTTTAAGCACACTGCGACTGGAGTTTTCCGCCGGGACTCCCTACACAAAAAAAGAAGCTAAATGTCACAACAGAGTAAAATGTTGTCCGAAATGAATTATTCTATATTATAAGTCTAAATGACTTGACATCTGTGGATTTTATATGCACTCTGTTCTAAAACCTACTTGTTTAATGCAATCTCCATTGGCACACCAGGTTTCACTATAGCGATTTTCATCCATTCACTGCCCAAGTCCACAGACATCACAGCAACTGATTCTGCAACACACACAAAAATGTCAGTGAGAGCTGAAATTATTCACTCTAGATAAGAAAACCACAATGTAAATATATAACGCACATTTACATATCTTGATAGATTTAAATTCATCCTGAAGGACATCACCAAAGGAAACTTAGAAGTAATTTAAGACTATAATCACAATTTATGTGGTGCTTACCTGTTTGAGAAGGCAGGAATGCTACTAATAGGCAAAAAACAGCCCATAAAGACAGCCTTTCCCTCATTGTGACCTGCAGGAAAGAAACAAAGACTGGATCAACAGCATGTAGGCTAAAAGTAAAAGCTCTGCACAAAAACAGGAAGCATATCAAAAGTTCCCTCAAATCATCATCTCAAACACCATTACTAAAACTGACAATCCTACATCACAACTGTGATATGAAAAACTGCCCGAATGCCAAATATGGATGTGTAGGTGGACACACTCAGTCAGTGGCAGGTGTAGACAGGTACATGCTGATTTGATCCCATCCACAAGTCTGAGACAAAGCTTGAGAACATGTGGATCACAAACCTAGTTCCCGGAGGCCCCCCAAAAGTACCTTTTGGATGTTGTCTTAATAAAACACAGCTGATTTAACCGTTCAGTTCTGTAGCAGAAACCCCCAAAACCTGAAATGTGTGTCATATAAGGGTCCCATCAAAAAATATTTTGAGGGGCCTCCAGGAAGCACTTTTGCAGCGCTTTCCTGCAGAATTCAGACATCAGAGCTAAGGTGTAAAAAGAATACAAGGAGACTATAGTTAATATATGTTCACAAATCTCATTTGGCTTCATTTTTACAGTCACATGTCTTCTATTTGTAATGCGGATTCAAAAATGCAAAGTGGAAACTTCTAGTTGCACAGCCTGTGTGACATAAGCTTGAATGAGGCTGCCTGATCCTGATGGGAAGAGCATCATGGCCATGTCAAAGTGTCATTTCACTGCTTGATAAAGTGAACATTGTAAACAGAACGCTTTCTTTTTACATATAAGAAAATGCAACTGATGGTCTGGTAGATGTACTACTGCACTAGACTGATTTGTGAACATATGCAACCACTCAGATAAGCCCAAACATCTCCAACAAAGAAAGTGATGGCATGGCACTTACCTTCAGTCAGATCAAGTATTATATTGGCTCTTGTTGACTGGTAAATCCCTCTTGACACCTGAACAACAATATTTAGAAACGCTTACCCTGCCCTAATTATGAACCACAACTTTTCTGCGTTAAACCTTAATATCTAACGTCTTACAGAAGGCTGGGAGATCGCATTAACAGCAATGCCCTGTGAGCACACCACCTCACTTGCTTGATTTTGCTCTTGCACTCACCGGCTTGTTCTAACACATTGGGCCCGGAACGCGGCGTGATCTCATTGGATCCACACAACTCGCCGCTCGCCGAGGCAAGCGCTAATCGCTATGCTCGTAAGTCCCGCCTCTTTACCCTTGAATGGAGAACGCTGATTGGTCCACGTGCCAACCAGTGCGCGAGAGTGGTCAGTCGTGTAAGTAAGCACGGACCTGATTGGTCCACGTGAAATAGGGGAACACAACGGCTGTGCGGGAGCCCGACTCATCTCTGCGAATATATTCACTTGAACAGTTCATTTCAAAGAAACGATTCAGTGGTTCTTTTACGTCATTCTTTGCATCTATGACATGTTATAAAACGGCCCAATTAAAAAAAAAGAAAAAAAAGATAAAACGGCCCAATAAAGTTATACGGCAAATTTCTGTTTATTACGTTTTTCATGAAATAAAATTATATTTATTAAACCAACTTTCTTCATATGTACGTTTATACTTGTAACATTTCTGCTGTTTGGCTATAAAAGTAACCTAATCACGAATCACGATCAAAGAGACGACAAAGAAAAGGGACTGCTGACACATGAAACGCACGGATTCGTTCAGTCCCATTCGCGAACCGGTTCCAGAGATTCATTGAAAAGATCCGAATCAAAAGAACAGTTCGTTCACGAATCGGACTTAGCAGGTTAATTTTCTGTTGTATTATGTCTTTTGGCCATAATAATAACTTTTGAAAGCATACATTTAAATTAAATATGTACATTTTTTCTTATAATTTTCTATTTGGTGTGTATTTTTGGCTTAAAAAACAGCATCAATTATTTAATCTACATTTAATGTTTAAATTAATTTGATCAATTTAATTCGTGGCTTGTTGTGTGCAACCTTAAAAATATTACCGCGAATACAGAAAACAAGAATAGCTTGACACTAGTCACATGACCGTGATGTGAGTCACATGGTTTTGCTAAACAAGAACTGCTTGGAGAATGGCAGCGTTCTTACAGTGGAGACGTTTTGTGTTTTTCGATAAAGAAACGGTGAAAGATCCGAGCGAAAATGGGAAAAATTTCCAACTACCGGTGGGAATATCGGCTTGTGATTCAGGTCGAGGACACATTGTGCTTGGAGATATCCTTAATAAACTGAAGTCATGCTTGAGGCTAGTTAGCAATGATGAATCTAATAAACAATAATACTACGTATATTTCATAATCATAGTTGTATAAGTCAAATTGTAGCGTATTTTAATAGGTTGCAGTAAACCTGCTTTGTAAAATGGATAATGGCATTGTATTTTCTTTTATATTTTTCATGAATCCAACATTCAGTCCTTTCTGGATGATTAAATATAATGATTTTAGTTATGCCATATGTGTCCGTTTTCTTTAACTCATGCAATGCACATATGGACGGGCAGATCTGGTTTTTGACCCGCTCCCTGCAGCTGTCCAGCTTTCAGGCTTATAAGCTGCGCGTGACACACCTGTACCAGCTGAAACAACACAACATCCTGGTGTCTGTGGGTCAGGATGAAGCTGGCATCAATCCTCTGGTAAGAATCACGACAGGTGTCTGCTGAAGATACGTGTCAGTGCAAGAGCAGAGCTGTGTGTGCTTTAGAGATGCAAGTTGATTTCTAAAGTGCATGTGTTTGCCCATCAGGTGAAGGTGTGGAACCTTGATAAGAAGGACAGCGGCAGTCCTCTGTGTACCCGGATATTCCCTGCCATACCTGGAAACAAACCTACTGAAGTGTCTTGTCTCAGTGTACATGAAAACCTTAATTTCATGGCTATAGGTAGGATTTTTAAAATATAAATTATAGGTAATTAAAACAATTTACTTAAAATAAAATACATGTTAACTGAAATAAAAGTATAAAATAAAATAAAAAAAATTTCATTCAGTTTAACTATATTTAAAATCACAAAAACTAATAAAAGTCAAAAGCACAACAAAATTACTAAAATGAACTCAAATTAAAATGGAAAAATATAAAAATAAATCTAATTGATAATATTAATATTTTAATTATACTATAATAACACTGTCAGTAATATCTGTGTTGAATGCTCAGGTTTTACAGATGGCAGTGTTGTGCTGACGAAGGGTGACATAACCAGAGACAGACACAGTAAAACTCTCAGCCTCCATGAGGGCAACTGTCCAATCACAGGCCTGGCTTTCCGGCAGGCTGGCAAAGTCACACACCTGTTTGTCGCCACTTTAGAAAAAGTGCAGGTACATGTTATTTACATGGAATGTGATTTTCTTCATCTTTGGAAAAGCGTGTAAATCCAGATGAAAATCATGCCGAACTGAAAGCAGCATTATTCTTATGTTGACAGTGTTACACATTATCAGTGAAAGAGTACCCTCGTATAGAACTGGACACACACGGCTGTGCCCTTTACTGCTCGGCGCTCACAGACCCCTCGCAGGACTCACAGTTCATAGTGGCTGGAGATGACTGTGTGTATTTGTACCAACCCGATGAGAGAGGACCCTGTTTTGCTTTCGATGGGCACAAACTTCTAACTCACTGGCACAGAGGATACCTGCTGCTACTCACACACAATAACAAGTCACCCAAGTAAGACTCATTATTGCCTCTGCTCACTCAAGCCGGCCTCTGCTCACTCTAGGCCGTGGCTCACTCTAGGCCTCCGGCCTCCGCTTACTCAAGGCTGCAGTGTGTGACGCTGTTTCGTTGTGAAAGCGAAACAACTTTGTTTGGCCTTCCAAAAGAGGACACGACTAGAAATCAGTGGTTAAGTTGTATTTACAACACTGTTCCAGAACAGTTTAACCCAAATATTCAGATGTGTCCAGCACATTTTATGGAGGACTGTTTCCTGATCCTGGTAGAGTAGACTACAATGCCGGCTGTTCTGACTCACAGACTGTAAGTACGTTTTTTTTAAGTATGAAGAATTTGCCACTGACGATTCAAACGTGAGTTTTGAGCAGTGTAGAGTAGCACTTGTTGTTTGTCATTTCTCCGATCACAAATGCAGACATGGTTTTATGTTTACGCGGCGCGATGCAATGCAACACGTAAAAAGACAGTATAAGTCATCCGTAATTATGTCCCCACTGGATGCAACAAATGCCTCATTTATAATGGGTTTTAATGTTTATGTCTCGTCGCTCCGGCCGGACAGGGCATCATCACAGTATGGTAGGGGCGTAACATTTCTGTCACACGCTTGAGGTATCCGGCCAATCACAACGCACTGGATAGCTGGCCAATCAGAGCACACCTCGCTTTTCAGACCGATGAGCTTTGTAAAAATCGAAGCGTTTCAGAAAGGCGGGGCATAGAGGAGAAATAATAATGTACAGTATGTGGAAAATAATGTGTTTTTTGAACCTTAAACCGCATAAACACATTTCATTACACCAGATACACCAAATAATGTTCTTTTTAGCAGCATCATATAACCCCTTTAATACGCATTCACATTTTTGACATTTAACTTGTGCAGATCTGATTATGGCAGCAGACAGACATCCCCTACAGAAAAGCACATCCTGACCATTTATGACCTTGACAACAAGTTCATCGCTTACAGTGCGGCGTTTGATGATGTCATTGACGTTCTGGCAGAATGGGGCTCTTTTTATGTCCTTACGAGGGACAAAACACTGTATATGCTGCAAGAAAAAGACACGCAGACCAAGCTAGAGGTTAGTACAGTGTTATTATCATTAAAGGAAACTTTTTTTTAATCTAAAATAAAAAGTAATATATACCACCATTCAAAAACGTATTATTTAGATGCTGTTTAAGAAGAACCTGTTTGTGATGGCCATTAACTTGGCTAAAAGTCAACATCTGGACAATGATGGTCTGTCTGAGATATTCAGACAGTATGGAGACCATCTCTACGTCAAAGGGGATCATGATGGAGCTATTCAGCAGTATATTCGGTATATTTGCAGCTCAAATTTTTTGTTACACATTTCATTGAAAATCAGGCAAGTCATGTTTACCTCTTGATCTTCTGTCTCTCTCAGCACCATTGGGAAGCTCGAGCCCTCATACGTAATCCGTAAATTTTTGGATGCACAAAGGATACACAACTTGACAGCGTACCTACAGGCCCTCCACAGGCAATCGCTGGCCAACGCTGACCACACTACTCTACTGCTCAACTGTTACACCAAACTGAAGGACAGCTCCAAGCTGGAAGAGTTCATAAAGGTCTGTAGAAAAGAGATTTGGGCCTGAATTTGTATTGACCACTAACAATGCTTTTTATACTCTGCATCCTTCCTCTGAATGTAGAGCAATGAAAGTGAGGTGCATTTCGATGTTGAAATTGCCATCAAGGTGTTACGTCAGGCCGGTTATCACAGTCACGCCGTGTTTCTGGCAGAGAGACACATGCACCATGAATGGTATCTAAAGATCCAGCTAGAGGATTTGAAGGTCAATATATGATATGAACTGTTGTAATGCTTTTTAACAAGTTTATGTAAGCCAATACTTAAGCCAATACTCCTTTTCAGAATTATCAGGAGGCTTTACGCTACATTGGAAGGTTGCCATTTGATCAGGCAGAGAGCAATATGAAGCGTTACGGAAAAATTTTAATGCACCATGTGCCTGAAAGCACCACCATCCTCTTAAAACACCTTTGCACCGACTATCACCCCAGCAAAGACTCAACCGACAGGGACAGCCTGGACAGGCCTGCGGAAAACAAGGTAATTCATTTGGATTAGCATTAGCACCTTCAAATAATCTGACATTGTCAAGAACATAGTGAGTTAAGCCAGATGATTTGAGATTGTACCTCAACATTTTCTTACCTTTTTACAGGCCAATCCAGAAGAGTTCATCCCAGTCTTTGCCAATAACCCACGAGAGCTGCGAGCGTTCCTGGAACACATGATCAAGGTGGATCCGTTCTCACCTGAGGGAGTTTATGACACTCTGCTAGAGCTCAGACTACAGGACTGGGCACATGAGCAGGACCCAGGGGTAAAAACATGCTTTGTGCAATCTGTAAACATACCACACATATATCTGTCACATTATATTACGTTATCATTGACAACATCTACACCTGCAAATGCTGATGGAGAGCTTTGCAGATTTCTGAAGAATTTGACTTTTTCAATTTATCAATTTGATTTATCAGATATTTTTGTTAATTTGATTATGATTTTAGGCAATTAGTAAAAGCGTGGTACTCCATAAAACGTATTTTACCTTATTTAGGACAATTCTGCAGATTCCCAAAACTGAAAATCAATATTTCATACTGTACATTATAAAACATTGTATAATGCACAGAATAAGGTAGCATTTAACAAGATTGATTTTAGCTTTTATTTTTTTAAATAAATTTTTTTAAAAATTTTAGTGTTTAGACATTTTCTTCTTCTTTTTTAATCAGTTTTTGGCCATAAAATTATTTTAAGTTTATCACTGTCCAGAGTTTTAATATCAATGCATCTCGGGGAAAAAAATTATACAGATTCCATGTGGCCATAGCTTATCACATTGTAGCTGCATTATGAAGTATAATCTCAAAACCATTTTTACATTTTTTGGGGGTAAATTTCAATTGCTTACTGTTGTAAAAGCATAAACTGCAGGAATCACATCGCTCTTTCTGTCTTTTGTCTGACAGAAGAAGAAAGTCCTGCAGGAGGCAGCACTGTCCCTGCTGAGGAGCGACAACACTGTGTTTGACAAAGCCCTGGTACTCTGCCAGATGCACAACTTCAAGGAAGGAGTGCTGTATCTGTATGAAAAGGGCAAACTGTAAGCGCTATTCCTTATCATTGTGATCTCACTTATTCAGAACGTGCTATAAAAGTTATCTACATAACTTCTACAGCTTTGTGTGACAACAGACCACAATTACTGACTGAATTCCTTTCGGAATTTAATCATCTAATCTAAACTTGCATTACATTGAGCTTTCACAACTAATAACAGCACAAAAGCAAAAGTGACAGAACAGCCTATTTCTGCAGGTACCAGCAGATCATGCATTACCACATGCAGAATGAGGAGTACGGGAAAGTCGTGGAGGCCTGTAAACGTTATGGGGACAGTGAGGTGTGTTTGTGGGAACAGGCTCTGGGCTATTTTGCACGCAAAGAAGAAAACTGCAAGGCCTACATAAGTGAAGTCCTGCAGCACATTGATGAAAATAACTTGATGCCTCCACTTCTGGGTGAGTAAAAGGCAACAAAAAAGTTGTTGGTCGCACCTCTGTTGTGTATTTCACACATCTAAACATGACTGCATGACCTTTCAACACAGTTCATACTTTTTCGGTTCTCTTTGCTCTTCACCTTCCAGTGAACTATATTAGTTATAATATTTGTAGTGCTGTTCATACTGTTCAGCATATTTTTGACCTTAAATGAATGTCTGTGTTGTAGTGGTGCAGACTTTGGCTCATAACTCCACAGCATCACTGTCAGTCATAAAAGACTACCTGATAAATAAAATGGAGCGGGAGACCCAGCAGATTGAGGGAGATGAAAGGAAGATTCGACAGTATAGAGAGGAAACGGCCCATCTTCGTGCTGAAATACAAGAACTTAAAACCTGGTGAGCAAATCAAGGATTCATTCTTTAGTCAACGTCATTAAAAAAAATGGATGCTACAATTGATAGTATAGGAATGTCATTGTATATTTAAACAAATGACATTGCTCTTTCAGTGCAAAGATCTTCCAGAAGACCAAGTGCAGCATGTGCAACAGCCCACTAGAGCTGCCATCTGTGCACTTCCTGTGTGGCCACTCTTTCCATCAGCATTGCCTTGAGAGCTTTGCAGAGAGCGAGGCCGAGTGCCCCACCTGCACCCCTGAGAACAGGAAAGTGATGGACATGTTGCGTGTGCAAGATCAGAAACGAGATCTGCATGATAATTTCCACAGACAGGTACCGTTTTTCCTCCTGCAGGACATGCTGAATTGATCAAAGGTGCCAGTTAACTAAATAGAATTTCTCTCTCTCGTAGCTCAAATGCTCTAATGACGGCTTCTCAGTCATCGCTGACTATTTTGGCCGTGGAGTGTTTAACAAACTCACTCTGATAACGGATCCTCCTGGAGGAAAGAGTGGAGCTGGGAATCTGGAGGCTGAATTCAACCGAGATCTGCTCATTAACACCAAGAGGAATGTTTGAGAGCCGGACTGGAGTTCATGTTAAAAGAAGAAGTCTGACTCTGGTCTGCTCCAGAAACAGCTTGAACGGCCTTTAAACAAATCCAAATTAACCACGCAACTCCTCTTCTTGGTGTTGATTTATTTATAGGCCGGATTGCGGAGAGCAAGATGACAGCTCGTGCAGAATGTCTTCACATCTGTGTAGTCTCCAACATCAGATCAGCATAAAGTGGAAAGTATCAAAACCACAGTGGGTGATAACATTTAAGATCTTGCACTTCAAGACTGTGACCTTTTCAAGCTTTGAATTCAGCTGCCGTAAGCACACTATAGAAGACAACTTGCACAACTTACTTTTGCATCCCTTAATAATTTATGTATAATATTTAATTAGTATTGCAACCATTCATTAGTGCAGATAAAGCAACTAATCAACAATAATCAATGTCAAATGCCTATAAAAGTGTCTTTAATAAATGTAAAACATCATTGACTTGTAATTACATTGTATTTTTTGTATTATCTCAGATGTTTGTTGAGATCTTAATTTGTCATGAATTAATAAAAATGAAATATTTACACAGTATGTTACATCGCAGAGGCCAAAGAATACAGAAATGTGTACAAAAATATTTTGAAGTCACTAATCGTTGGAAAACCAATGAACAAATCTACCTTAATTTATTTACACCTTTGCTAGTGTCTTGAGTCTAGTTTGCAAAATTATTTGGCGAGTTAGAAAAGTTTGCAAAGCTAAACAGCTGAACCAGCAAGAAAAGATGCTAAGAACCACATCCACATCCTGTTCTCAAGAGCTGATCCATGATGCATAGAACTGCTATGTCTCTGATGACTGCAAAAAAGCTTGGTTAAAATCACCTTTTTTAAATCTTGAAACTGTTTTAACCACAAAACCACCATGGCTTAATGTGTTCAAACAATATACACTTTCAAAAGGTTCCCCAATCACAAGGGTGCCCAAACTCGGTCCTGGAGGGCTGGTGTCCTGCAGAGTTTAGCTCCAACCCCAATTATGGGAAGTTCGGCTCTTTTCAAAGATTCGGCTCTTTTGGCTCGGCTCCCTTAGAAGAGCTGGCTCTTGCGGCTCCCAAATGGCTCTTTATTTAGTATCACTCAGAACCTTCTATTTTAGCACAATTTAGCAAATGTGAATGGTTTGTGTGTTGGTAAGCAGTTTTCATAAAATCCTTATTTTTATGCATTTTTTTCGTTACAAAGAAAAAATACACAGATACTATTATTTAACACTTTAATAAAACTTTAATTGAACACAGAACCACATCAAACAAACAAATAAAGGCAAAACTTAACATTAAGCCACTTTAGTCAGAAATTTCATTTCATTGCGAAATATCAGATGCCTCAGCTTGGATGTGCTGATGCGATTTCTCCTCTCTGATTATTTGTCCTGTTTATGAGAAGACTCTCTGAGGGGACCGATGTTGCAACAATGTCTTGCTACCATAACATTCTTAACATCATATTGTTGATGGCTTTTTTTTGTATGTTTGTGAAACCAATGACAGTCTTCTCAAGCTCTGCTTAACCCTGTGACTCAAATCACAAATCTCAGCTTTACACTACTCACTCAAGCTCAGTTTAGTGTCACAGATAAAGACCAAGCATAAAGAGACAGTTAATTGATTCAGTAAATTATGTTTCCCTAGTTACATAATGCTTTTGAGTTTTTCTGCTCTTTCTCCCGCCATATTTCAGCAGACTGAAGGAAACCACATGGTTTCTCAATGGTGTGAGTGAACAATTCGAGTTTAGCAGTAAACTTTTAGGATTTAAGACTTATTTTTTCAGGACTACAGCCATTCAATTAGTTTGAGTTTTTCTGCTCTTTCTCCCGCCATATTTCAGCAGACTGAGGGAAACCACATGGTTTCTCAATGGTGTGAGTGAACAATTCGAGTTTAGCAGTAAACTTTTAGGATTTAAGACTTATTTTTTCAGGACTACAGCCATTCAATTAGCATGTGTGCTAAAACACTTAAGCAAATGCATACGGCTCGTCCAATGCAATTGTGATGTCCATGTCAAATAAAATTTAATAATAATAATAATCTGCCTGACAGGTATTAATTAGACAGGCGTCATTTAAGCTAAACATATTATATAACTTTTTGTGGACTGGAAAAGTAATTTTGTATTTGTTTCAACATTGTATTTTCTCAAGATTACTTTGAAAGGATTTAGAAACTTTTATTAACAGGAAACGGGCGTATAATAGAAATGTTTGATGCATAATGTATAATGTTGCTTATGTGCTTTTTATTTTTAGAACGTAAAGAGAATTAATTTTATTAGGAAAATACCATATACGTAAAAAAAAGGGGGTTTTGCAAATCAAACTATAAAGGACTTTAAACTATACACAAACCTGCAATGTTTTTAAAGCACTAAAAGTAATGCATCTCTTTTTTGGCAGCTAAAGTTGTTAATAATGTGACCATCGTGTAATACCTCTTGTTCTTGTGCCAGCATCTGTCTCACGCACTTCCGCTGAACAGCTCGCGAGATCAAGTTTCCTTGGCAACAATACACCGTGTTTTCATGGAGAAGTCTGAGCGACAAAAGGTTTGTTATTATTATTAATGTCAATAATTGAATCTTGCGTACCATGTTAAATACGTAAGAATTTCTTTAAGACACGAATGTAGTGTATTTTCTGGCTCGCTATTCGATGTAGCTCGTAAATCAATGTAGCGCGCCCATCAAACACCAAGCTACAGTAAAACATTGTTATTCCTTAATGTCTGCGTGTCACATTTAGTCTAAAAATGTTATCTAAAAGATACTGGTTATTAGTTGCTTCCTAAACGGTTTTTGGTAGGTTATAATAGTCCCGTAAAGCAAAAAAGCTAAACCTGCGTCTCTAAACTCAGTAACGTTATGCTGCCTAACTTACCTAGACAGCATTTTAGGGCATCATAGACATGTTCTGAGTCAGCAGCGTTTTGGTATCACTATGACTCAAAAATACATTCTAGATAGGCATCTCGCTAGGTTATGAGACCCAGGGCCAGTTGCATAAACTTAGCCTCCATGTTAAGACTGTGTCTTAAGAACTAACGTTAGTTTGACCAACTAGAAGTTGCCAAGGGGTAATCAGTCTTACTCCAATACAAATAAGACCAATCTGCCTTTTCATAACTGAATTAAAAAAGTTATGACCAGTCTTGAGGGAAAAAAATGTAGATGATTATTAACTTTTTAAGACTAGTCTAAACAGTTTATGCAACTGGCCCCCAGTTTTAGTAAAAACTAAAAAGTGCAAATAATATCTGCAAACAGATTCAACTCAAAACCAACCAGCCATACGACGAGAGTTTTGAGGTGAATGCAGAGGAGGCAGCCAGTGTGCATACACCATCCCCAAGACAGATAGGTCAGACTGTTTACCACCTCTTTACAGTTTACATACCATTCATCAACTGTTTTTCATGCCATTATGTCTTTATTTCAGTTTCCAGGAGGACAGGCAGGCAGAAGCAGAGCGCCATGGCCACTTATGCTGGCGATAAACTAGAAGAGGACACTAAAGTAAGTTCACTCACTCTTACTTGGGGAAAGGATAAAATGAAGTTTGAATGACCTGTGTTCATATCTGACAGCAGAGAAAGAAAGAGCCGCCACCTGGTGCTCGTGCTACTAATCAGAATGATGAAGAGGATGAGGATGAGGATGATGATGATGACGATGATGATTCTGATGACACAGAGTCTGATGAGGAGGAAGGGGAGCCTGGATCTGCTCCAGAAGGGTAGGACCGCTCATTTGAGACACTGTCTGCTGTCCAAGATGAGAGAGATTGATTGATTTTAATGAAACTGTATCAAAGAGGAGATATACAGTGATGAAGTGGACAAGTTGTATAAGTTGCAACACTTTTCAGTAATATGTTTTATCAATAGTACTAAGAGCATTATACAGTAGTTATAATATCTACTCAAAACAAAAAGCTACTTTATTATTTTTGAAAATAATGTGGATGTGTGTGTGTTTGTGTGTGTGTGGATGATTTCTCACAGTGCATACGACCCAGCCGATTATGAACATCTTCCTGTGACAGCTGAGATCAAAGAGCTGTTTCAGTACATCACAAGGTTAGCAAGCACCAACTTCACTGCATTTGATGTGCACCTGCACACAAAACACAAACAGAACAACATCTGGCAAACTGACCTTTAACACTCTTTCACTGCAAATGAGTGTTTCTTCAATTATGAGCACTTTTGACCCTGTCGACATTAAGAAATCTTATTTATTACATTTGTTTGCAAACAATGTCTAACAGTGAATATACATAACATCACAGGAGAATTCTGTAATTTTTTTCTAGATGTACATGAACATCTCAAAATATGTATTGAGTTGGTGGTGGAAACGATGAAAATTTAAATTAAAATAATATTTTCAAACTTTTACATTTGCTAAAATTAGAAATGCACAGTAAGTAATATTTTGGTAATTTTAATATAATTGTTTATATAGTAAAAAAAATAAAGTTTTAAAATGCTAAAAAGACCGTTTTAATGTTAACTTTTATTGAAAAAAAATCAACCTGTGAGACATAAGAAACTCAAAATACACTCTTTTGACTTGTAGATATCTCATGGATTCTTACTGGTATTAATTGCATGAGTGTTTCTTTCAGATATACTCCACAGACAATAGAGCTTGACCACAAACTGAAGCCCTTTATCCCTGATTTCATCCCAACTGTGGGGGACATTGATGCTTTCCTCAAAGTGAGTGAAAATGTTCAAATCTGAACCGGACATGAATGTCCAGTTTTCAGTTTCTGAATCATTCTGTTCAACCCACAGGTACCACGACCAGATGGGAAGGCTGACAATCTGGGTCTCCTGGTTCTGGATGAGCCGTGCACTAAACAGTCAGACCCAACAGTGCTTTCCCTGTGGCTGTCAGAGAACAGCAAACAACACAATGTTGCTGTGAGTTCACACACTCGCACTAGATGACTTAAGGTGCTTCGTTTATTTTGGCCTAGCAAGTGAAATGAGAAAGTGATGCACATCTGTTTCACAGGAAGTGAAAGTCAAGAGCATTGAAAACCCAGAAAAGAACCCCAAAGCCATAGACAACTGGATCGAGAGCATTAGTGAGCTGCATCGGTCCAAGCCTCCAGCTACCGTACACTACACAAGGAAAGCACTGACATGAACCAACCACAAACATCCAAAGAGCAGAACACAACATCTATGTCATTTTGTAACAAGAGTCTTGTATATTTCTCCAGACCCATGCCAGATATTGACAGCCTGATGCAAGAGTGGCCGCCTGAGTTTGAGGAGCTTTTGGGGAAGGTTAGCTCCACTCAAATATGTTGTTTAAATACCTTTCTGCAAATTCAGTCATGTTCACCTTCACTTCTCCATCTGTTCATCAGGTGAATCTCCCCACCGCAGATATTGACTGTGATTTGGCAGAGTATGTCGACATTATTTGCGGTAAGTTGCATGTTTCTTGTATTTACATCTTTGATGCTTTTGATCTTTTTTTTTTGTAATGACTGTTAGTGTAACCTGTCAGGAATCCTGGACATCCCTGTGTACAAGAACCGGATTCACTCACTTCACGTGCTGTTCACACTCTACTCTGAATTCAAAAACTCACAGGTTAGTTTCAGATACTCTACCATATTAAATACAATAAAAAAATGCTTTTCACAATCTGAAAATGCTGATTACTTGTTTTGCATTATTTGTATTTAGTGGCATTTATTTACTTTTTTTTTGTAAAGCACAGGATTTGAAATGTTTCAGTTCTGGGTTGTATTATTGATGAGCTCGTTTTGTTTCTCCTGTGATCAGCACTTTAGATCTGTAGCGGAGGGCCAGAAATCCGACACACCGCCTGCTTCACGAACAGCCACTGCTGAATTAGAAAGACTCACTTTGGACTGAAGTCTCCTTCGTGGCCTATTTTCATACATCCTGTTTCGTTCTTAGCTGTTGTGTCACCAGTTGTAGCTGTGAAGTTACATTCTGTTACGCATGTCAGATTGTGTGAATTCTTCATATGTTTATGTTTAGCAGACTTGTTTTAGTAAAAACTAATTTCTTCAAACTGTAGACTGGAAATGTGTCTTCAAAAATCATCAAATCGTCTCCATAATCCACTGCCTAATTATTTCACAGTTTGCAATGAATTGGTCTTTTCTTATTAAAAGGTAAAACCAGATGATGATGGGTTTCCTTGTTTAACTCCACTTCTTAAATTAATAGATGATTTATGACCTAGACTCTATATACTGTTAAATAACAGTAAGACAATAAATATCCAATAAAAATAATACTGAATTCAACTGAATCAACAATAAACACTGAGAGGCATCTGGTGATTTAGCAAAGTAGAATGATATAAATATACATAATATATAAACCATAATCAGTTTTAGACATTTAAATGATATGTTGAACCAGAGCAAGTTGTTTTTTTAATGAATTAATAATTGATCTGATATATACAATGTAAAACATGTAAATGAGGCGTTGTCTAATATATCATCTGAATAAGAGCAGCCCTGCCTTCCTTGTTCTAACTGCTTTTTATTTTCCTGTCGTGGTTTTTAGTGTCTATTCTTAACTCTGAGGTGGCAGCAGTTTTGAGTGCTATAAAGAGGATCATATAAAGAATGTCTACATATTTGAATGGTTTGATGAATGATTATGAATCAAATAATATACCGATTTAGCTACTAGAAAATCTAGAAGTCTATATCAAGAAGTCTAACTTCTGACTTACGATGCCTGGATGTTTCATTCATGTTTGGCTGTTTTTCTTTGCTGTATTGGGCAAGTATGACTAATAATTTCTATTGCTAGATAGTAAATAATATTTATAATTTTCAAAAGCTAGATATATTACATAAATGATGTTTACGTAATAGCCAACAATAATTTCATCTGTCAGCCAATTACTACATTTTACTTTTATTGTCCTTCATATGATATAGTGTCTTTCACTCAGAAGTATTTGTTTATTAATAATAACGAACATACATATTGATTGACAGTGAGAGAAATTAAAGTCAAAGAAGTGAAGACGGGCCTATACAGTCGTGTTGAGCTCACTGGAGAGGAACTTGATCAAAATACTGCAGATTCTCTGAAGTCAGTGGAATGGACCAAACAAAATGGATCGATAACATGTCTATGTATTTCAAAAACAAATACATTCAATGCTTCATACAGTCAATGCTGTGGAACGGCTCATTTCTATTTAAACAACAACACCCTCATTCTGGAGAGAGTGACAGCCAGGGATGAAGGAGTCTTCATTGAAACTATAGTTACAGGAAATGGAACTACAAAACGCCTAAACTTTACATTAATTATTCAATGTAAGTCAGCCAAATCAGAGTCGAGCTTATTCATGTAGAATTCATCTAATTATGCTGTGCTTGTGCTCATTAACATATTTTACTTTAAGATCCTCCAAATGCAACAGAAATTGTGGTCTCCTGGACCTCCAGCACATCTGTGGCTCTCAAGTGTGAAGTGAGCGGTTTATTCCTGCATCTGATGTGGAAGAGAGAAGGAGTCCCTATTCTAGAGAAACACAGACACTCGTTCAGTGAGAGGAACCAAACTCTACACATCAGCAACATAACCAGCTCTGAGTACGGCACGTACAGCTGTATTGCTTCAAATGCATATGGAGAATCAGAAAAGCACACATATATTACCAGTGAGCAGTACTTCATTCATTGTGCACCTTATATGAATTTGCTAAATCATGCCAGATTGTAATATTCTGTTTAGGACAGGAATTAAACCTAAAACATTTTTAAACACAAAGGCACTTCCTAAGACATCTTTAAACAGAAAGTAACACTGTGAAAAAGGAAGCTGCATTGCATAATCATGTATTTTTCTGGTTTTTATTTAAGGTGGAAACTCAACTGTCAACCAAGGAAATGGCACTAGATATAAAACTCAGTTTGATCAAACTGTGCTTTCAAGTGGACTTACACTCACCGGTGTTTTGGGACTATGCATCGTGTTCTACTGCCTTTACAAATACCATCACAGTAAGATTTTCTCCCAAATACATAATCAATGTTCATAAATGTTGCTTTAGCAAAATAATAACTCTTTGTTTATGAAACCCACATCCTCCATGATTTAGGTTGATTCTGTGATTGTTTATTCAGTTTTTCAGTCTCAATACCTCGTAATCTCAACATGTCAGTTCTCACCCAAATATTCTCACAGGAAGAGTAGTACGAACCACTGACAAATTTTCCTCAACAAAACTCACCAGATTCTCTGCAGACTATCCTGAAATACATGGCATGTATAGTATTATAAAATGCACTGTGTAAAATTAGATTTTGTGTAGTGTATTTTACATTGGTTGTATTTTTAAGGCCAAAGAGTGGAAATTGGCTGAACTACAGATGAAGGTTAAAAAAAAATCTGAGCTGCAACTAATATTATACAGTATCTTATAAGTTATAACCGCACTCTTTAATACACAGGGGATGCAGGCAATGTCCATGGAATTTATCAGGTAATGCACAAAAAGGCATAAACAGATAAATAATGATTTCAGTATACACAGTTTGATGGACATTAATATGATTAACATTTATTATCTTTAACTTGAAGATCCCATAAAAATAAATACTGCCGTTTTGTGGCTGTTATTCCATGTCTGTTAGCTTAAATGCCTCTATGCCCGTGCACATTAGCTTTAAGCACACATACACATTCCTCTTCCAGGAAAACAAACAATATTGATGACTCATCTTGCACTTGATCTTGTACACGGTTTCATCCAATAAAATGCTCTTTAAAATGAGAATGTTTCCTCATCCTGTTATCACTTGCTTTCGGCTAGTACCTAATCATGGTTCAGGTTGTAAAGTAACGTGTGACCTAAAAAGTTTCAATATGTCAACACAATCCTAAAGTCATTTTATGGGGTCTTTAAGTCAAATAACAAACTCTTTGTATCCAGTGGAATTCTATGAATGATTTATTTATATAATTGTTAATATACCTGTATACACTGACAACTCCTGTCTCTCAGGAAGTACCTGACTCTGAAGAGGTGACTTCCATCTTGTACGTCTACACAGACTTCATTAAGCCGAAAGAGAGCAGTCAGGCCTCCGCTGCAGCGCAACACTTTGAGGAGTTTGGTAACTCTGAGGTTGGAGCCATAGGCAGGGAAGAAACCGTCGTTCTGTACTGGGTCACTAATGATCAGTCCACAGCATGTCCTGAAACTGGAGAGGACAAATGATATTCTACAATATTCCATTAAATAATAATAATTGCTTTTCACAATCTACAAATGCTGAGGTACTTGTTTTGCATGATTTGTATCAAGTGGCATTTATTCACGTTTTGTAAAGCACAGGATTTGAAATGTTTCAGTTCTGGGTTGTATTATTGATGAGCTCGTTTTGTTTCTCCTGTGATCAGCACTTTAGATCTGTAGCGGAGGGCCAGAAATCCGACACACCGCCTGCTTCACGAACAGCCACTGCTGAATTAGAAAGACTCACTTTGGACTGAAGTCTCCTTTGTGGCCTATTTTCATACATCCTGTTTCGTTCTTAGCTGTTGTGTCACCAGTTGTAGCTGTGAAGTTACATTCTGTTACGCATGTCAGATTGTATGAATTCTTCATATGTTTATGTTTAGCAGACTTGTTTTAAAGGGTAAAACCAGAGGATGATGGGTTTCCTTGTTTAACTTCACTTCTTACATTAACAGATGTTTTATGTCACTTTACATTTAGTATCAGGGGATTCAGACTCTAGCTTTTATTAGGACATGTACTGTTAAATAACAGTAGGTATTGCATAAATATCCAGTTAAAATAATACTAAATTAAACTGATTCGACACTATACACCGAAAGGCATCTGGTGATTTAGCACAGCAAGATGACATTATAGCCATAATCAGTTTTAGACATTTAAATACGCTGAACGAGAGCAAGTTTTTTTTTCATGATGTAGTAATTGGTCTGATACATACAATATGAAACATGTAAATGAGGCGTTGTCTAATATATCATCTGAATAAGAGCAGCCCTGCCTTCTTCCTTGTTCTAACTGCTTTTTATTTTCCTGTCGTGGTTTTTAGTGTCCATTTTTTACTCTGAGGTGACAGTTTCAACTCCGAGTGTCACAGAAACTAGATCTACTGATTAATGGTTACCATTGTTAATAAAATGCTAATTTGACTACAAGAGGATTAAATCTAACTCCTGACTTATGATGCATGGATGTTTCATTCATATTTGGCTGTTTTTCTTCGCTGTATTTGGTAAGTATGGCAAATAAATTCTATAGCTAATAATTATTGCAGTGCCTCTGTTTTTTATTTTGTTAATGCATATGTGGTTTGTAATACATACATCGAATACATTTTAAAAAGCTAGATATGTAGTATATATGTGATGTTTACTTAAAGTACTACTTAAAGTTTACTTAAACTAACTTAATCTCTTTAGGCCAATTACTACATTCACATGTATAGTCATTTATAAGATATAGTTGATCTTTTACTCAGAAGTATTTGTTTATTAATAATAACGAACATACATATTGATTGACAGTGAGAGAAATTAAAGTCAAAGAAGTGAAGACGGGCCTATACAGTCGTGTTGAGCTCACTGGAGAGGAACTTGATCAAAATACTGCAGATTCTCTGAAGTCAGTGGAATGGACCAAACAAAATGGATCGATAACATGTCTATGTATTACAAAAACAAATACATCCAATGCTTCATACAGTCAATGCTGTGGAACGGCTCATTTCTATTTAAACAACAACACCCTCATTCTGGAGAGAGTGACAGCAAGGGATGAAGGAGTCTTCATTGAAACTATAGTTACAGGAAATGGAACTACAAAACGCCTAAACTTTACATTAATTATTCAATGTAAGTCAGCCAAATCAGAGTCGAGCTTATTCATGTAGAATTCATCTAATTATGCTGTGCTTGTGCTCATTAACATATTTTACTTTAAGATCCTCCAAATGCAACAGAAATTGTGGTCTCCTGGACCTCCAGCACATCTGTGGCTCTCAAGTGTGAAGTGAGCGGTTTATTCCTGCATCTGATGTGGAAGAGAGAAGGAGTCCCTATTCTAGAGAAACACAGACACTCGTTCAGTGAGAGGAACCAAACTCTACACATCAGCAACATAACCAGCTCTGAGTACGGCACGTACAGCTGTATTGCTTCAAATGCATATGGAGAATCAGAAAAGCACACATATATTACCAGTGAGCAGTACTTCATTCATTGTGCACCTTATATGAATTTGCTAAATCATGCCAGATTGTAATACTCTGTTTAGGACAGGAATTAAACCTAAAACATTTTTAAACACAAAGGCACTTCGTAAGACATCTTTAAACAGAAAGCAACATTGTGCTAAAGGAAGCTGCATTGCATAATAATGTATTTTTCTGGTTTTTATTTAAGGTGGAAACTCAACTGTCAACCAAGGAAATGGCACTAGATATAAAACTCAGGTTGATCAAACTGTGCTTTCAAGTGGACTTACACTCACCGGTGTTTTGGGACTGTGCATCGTGTTCTACTGCCTTTACAAATACCATCACAGTAAGATTTTCCCCCAAATACATAATGTTCATAAATGTTATGAATCTCATGTTATGAATAATTCAATGTTAAATGTATAAATTTTTATCATTTTTACTTTTAGACTTGCACTCTATTTATTTACTAACTGCTTGTTTTCTTTAAAAAAAAAACTACTCTAGAAAATGCTGGGTTAAATACAACCCAGTTCTGGGTAAAATATGGACAAACCCAGCAATTGGGTTGTTTTGACCCAGCACTTGGTTGTATTTAACCCAGCATTTTTTAGAGTGCAGCTTCTCTAACCTTTTTGTATTCTATCGGTTTTCTTTTTATTTATTATACAATTAACAAAAGCAAAAAAGGCCTCTAACACCAGCTTGCTCTATTCTTTTTCTATTCTATCAGTTTTCTTTTTATTTACTATATGATTTTAAAAAACCTTGCTACGTGTACTGCATTAAGCTAACTGAGACTTGTCAGCACTTGCATATCATTGCTCTTTTGTTGATTTTGATTGCTTCCATTGTCCTCATTTGTAAGTCGCTTTGGATAAAAGCATCTGCTAAATGTCTAAATGTAAATGTAATAACTCTTTGTTTAAGAAACCCACATCCTTCATGATTTAGGTTTATTCTGTGACTCAGATCATGAACCTCAATACCACGTAATCTCAGCATCTCACTTCTCACCCAAATGTTCTCACAAACACCAGTTTGAAAAAAGAAGCTTGAATCACAGAAACACAAAAACAGACCAATTTTCCCTTTTAAAAACTCCCCAGCTATTCAGCAGACTACCTAAAACAGAAAATACGTTTAAAAAAAATGTCATTTCTATTTTGTACAGAATGTTTTACTGTTGTTATATTTTTAGAACAAAGAGCAGAAAATGGCAGAACTACAGATGAAGGTATTAAAAATGAATCGATCTATCTATAAACTTGTATTAATTATATAATTATAATTAAATATACATACCAACTGTAATTGTATAATATCTGTGAAATATACTTCACAGGGGGTGCAGCCAATGACCTTGGTATTTATCAGGTAACAGACAAACAAAAGTATTAATAAACAGATCCTGCTGGGAAAAAAAAACAATAGACACCTTCCCAGAATTTGTAATGGTTTTAATGGTTATAATGGGAATTGTACTGGTTTTAATGTAAACTGCAATGGTGTTGGTCTCTACTGGTAATTGGTCGCCTTCTATTGGTGGCTTGTGGAACCACTAAATCCTAATGGAATATGTCCCAAAACACACTAGGAAACCATTTTTAATGGTTTTAACGGTTAAAAGTTGATTGTAATGGTATTTGTAGTGGAAACCATTAGAATTTCTGTGATGGTCTCTTGTTTTTTTCAGCTGGGATGTGTAACAATGAATTTAGTACACACTTAGATGGACGTTAATATGACGACATTTAAGGCACCATCTTCATTATCTTAAAGACCCCATGAAAATACAAAAAAAGAGAGAAGTGTTTTGGCTTTAATTCATATTTACAACCTTTGAGGCCTTTATATGCTAATGCATGCAACAAATCAAGCTTTCAGTAGATATTGACATTTACAATTTTTAGTCTAATCTTGCCCTCACAGGCATCACCGACATTTTGTCCAATAAAATTAAATGATAACCTCTACACTCGCCCTGTTACCACCTGCTTTTAACCAGCAAGTCATGGCTCATATTTGAAATGTAAGCTAAATGGAATGTAAGCTAAAGGCTAATAGCTTGGCTATTTTAAAAATGGACTCTTTCTGTTATATTTCTAATAACTGTCAATCACATCTAATTATAATATTAATAGCCTATATTATTACCTATAAGAAACATAACATTTTTGTATACAGCATTAAAAGCTTTAAATACTGCTTTTGTCCTGTTGTGTGAACACTTAAATATTTAATTGTGTGCTTAATATTCTCACAATTTCCATACAAAGCGCTGCACCGGAAGTTGAGGTAGTCACTAAGCCTAAATGCTACTGTCAAGTCATTTCATTGGGTCTTTAAGTCATGAAACAAACCCCTATTAATAATACCCGTTTACTCCGACCACTCCTGTCTCTCAGGAAGTACCTGACCACGAAGAGGTGACTCCTTTACCGTACGTCTACACAGACTTCATTAAGCCGAAAGAGAGCAGTCAGGCCTCCGCTGCAGCGCAATACTTTGAGGACTTTGGTTACTCTGAGGTAGGGCCCACATGCAGGGAACGTGTCTCCAATGAAGAGTCCACAGCGTGTCCTGAAGCTGGAGAGGAATGACAACTGAAATAAGAGACTACAAAACATGTTGGCGTGAAAACAGCGAATACTAACTTACTTTCATATTCATGAATCTGGTGCAGCGCAACAGATTTATAAGTGGAAAAAACACGTTACATCCTGATCAACCACTAGAGGGCAGCAAAAACAGCTGAAAACATACACTCAGAAAAAGGTACAAAGCTGTCACTGGAGTGGCATCAAGGTACAAAAGCTAAAAGGTACAACCTTAGGTGTATATTAGTATCTTAAATGCACATATTAGTATTTTAACAGTATACCTTTTTGAATGGGTACCGCCTCAGTGACAGTTCCCCCCATAGTATGCAAACTATAAGAGGTCGTAAGTATCCACCCTACACATTAGTGACTGTCGTACACCGTGATTAGATAAATGACTTGTGCCTTTCAGAACAAAGTGGTTTGTCTTGCATGACGAACTCTGTTAAAGGGTCAGTTTATTAAATTCGACATATCATGGAGTCAGCTGCAGGTTAACTGATGTTAAAAGGCAAATCTAGATGCCAGTAAAGAGGTCTAGATGCACTCTCACAGTGCACAGTAAGAGACCAAAACAGGTCGAAGCATTTGAGAGACAGCTGTCAATCTTCTGAAGAGTGTACATGTTTCATCAAATCTTTTGTTTACATTTTATAGAGTACCTTCATGTATGCCTAAAGCAATGTCTTAATTGAGATTCCTCAAAGCAACCAGGAATATACTGCAACCGGATGCAAAGAATAGGTTCCTTTCTGTTTTTCCTTCAGAAAAAACAAAATAATTTTTTTTTTAACTATTTCCTTTTAACACACATGAAGTTAACTGTACAGTCTTACTTTTTCCAAGTGTGCTTAAATTGTTACACCCATGGAATGCTGGGAAATGATACCTACAAACAGAAGGGGGATGTAAGTGTTTAATAATTTAACTTTAATCTCCTGTGATATAAATAAAACAAACAGAGAGGTTTGGGGGACAGTGTTAATTAAAGCTCTCCTATTCAACTACAATAAGTGCAAACAGATATTTATATACAAAATTGCACATATCATTTGGGATTCAGAAAAAAAAAATAATGTGTGGAAAATAATTTGCATCGCTTGTTTGGGGATAAATAAATCACAAAGCGAACTCGGACACAGATGCTCCAGAACAAAGGACTAAATGCAACGCAGGTATCGGGAATAAATCATTTGAGATTTGTGTGATAAACAGATGCACTCTGATCCAAAGATTTAATATCAGTGATTAAGCCCTATTTGGCAACCCTGAGACAAAAACAACCCCATTTCAGCACGTTTGACTAAGCTGAACATTCACTTGGAATTAATGGACCAAATCAGACTATGAGCACCATAAGGCTTCAGAGAGCCTGTTCAAGTGCGTACAATCTGCAGGGTTTTGATTTTCATTAAAGCTACAGCATCAGTATTTGAGATTCACTTTTGATTACCTAATAATACAAACAGATTTAAAGGCAAATATTTTTAACAGAAAGGGTACCCAAAATCCTGCAAGATGCTTTCACGATCCATTGTGTGCATTACTAAATTAATAAAATGATATGCTACAGATGATAGAACAATCACACTGAATAAGGAGAAAAACTACACATGTAGAAGAGAAGAAAATAATTTCACAGCATTTAAAATGTTCAATTTATATTCTGATAGTCACTGATGCCATCCATGGTTTACATTGTCATAATAACATATACATTATCTATTGTTATTCAAAGAAATTTCATATTACACCATTAAAAGCTTCACTTTGATATTCAGTCTCTCTCTTCTGAAAATCCCCCTCCGTGTCCAACGTCTGGTTGAACACAATCTGTGAATAAGTTTTCAAATATACAAAAGTGCTCAGTCTTCAAGAAAGCATAAAAAATGTCTATCTGGCCCAAAAAAGCCTCTTCCCCTTTTTTAAGGCAAGTGGTGACCAGTAGTTCCCCCCCCCCCCCCCGCATTTGAAACGAGTGAGAAAAGTTAATGGCTTTTGGCATTTGACGTTTCCACGAATGGCAAGAGCTTTACTATTAATGTAGAAGGACGGGAATATCTCTCAATTATATATGGAAAGGGCACAATGACATAAGTATGCAGCGTGAATGTGTGGACAGGAAACCAAGGTCATGTTCACAAGTGTAAAGCATGCCAAAATGGAAAAAAATAAACTTAAATGAAACACTACATTTACTTAAAAGCTTTTAAGACCAGACTGCTTGCAGACCTTGTCCCTTTTGCCCTCATTTCTCTCTGAACTGTAGTTGAGGTACTGTAAACACTTTAGAGGGTGCTTGAGGGAGGCAGAACAATGATTCACAAACATCAGGCTCCTTCCTATTATCTGAACAAAGCTGAAATGCACTCAATTCACATTCAGTAGAATCCTCAGCCAATTAAAGTTGAGTTCCAAGGATTTCAGAACTCTGGGATTCCGGAACTGGACGGATAAGGTGACCAGGGAAACATGCACTCATTACCTTTCACTCTCACCAACACAACAGCGACGGCAATATGATAGATCAGTACCAGAGTAAAATCTCTTTTCCAAAATGATTTATAACATTATATATAATCTTTATAAATATTTTCTGTGCTGTTGTGTCCTCTATCAATATAAATAGCAAAATATAGTGTCATATTTCCTACAGCTAGTCGAATCCCCTTATCCATTTACACTAAAGCATTTTAAAATCACAAGGTTCTTTTCTGAAAGGATCCATTAGAAATAATGTACAATTGGAACTAAATCTTCCAAAAAATGGATGCCTGTACAAAACAAAATTAACAAAAAAATACAACAAAAAGCAACACAATCAATGTGTGTGTTGTTAGCCACAGGAGTGCATAGATGCTGAGTTTGTGAAATGAGTCTGGGAGGTGTGTGAAACCAAATGATTGGGTGAAAAGTGAAGAAATGTGTGTGGAAATCATCCGTGATGATCTGACCTACTTCTTTGACCTTCTGCTCAAAATCCCAACCGAAGATTGTTTGAAGAAGAATACTCGGCGCAAAATTTTGTTTCTTTCTTTCCTTAAATTAAAAAGCTAACCAATAAATATACAAACAGAGTCCACTTTTTTGTTGAGACCAAAAATGCTTCTAACACTTTGTGGTGTACATTCAGGAACATTCATATTGAAAGTGAAAAATGCAACATAAAATTAACAAACAAACAAACGGAAAAAAAAAATCACTGTAAGAGTTAACAATAAACATTGCCATAATAATAATTTATATTATATTACAAATTATTCCTATGTGTGTTTTTTCCCAGTCCAAGGTCCCTGCCAAGGTAAGGTGATTTTTTATAGTTTTTCTTTTGAGGGAATCCAGATGTAAGGTCCAGACTGTTCGTCTATCACCATCTTACACTGGTTATAAATGTCCTCAAGTGTGTCCCCTTGAACCAGCGCTGAAAGAAAAAGAGAAAGAGCTGATGTTAAATGTGCTGTATAAAAGTTTTTGACTCTATTAAAGCATAAACATACCATAATATGTTTGCAGATATTTAAGAAACATGCTAAGTTAACATACTTGTTTATCTGAAAAACAATGCTACAGTCAGTTATTCTCATACGAAAATGTGTGTTCCGGGCCGGAATGTCGGTCTCTGTTTTGGTTTGTGAAACCCGCCCACTGCCAGTTTACCCAATTGTATTTCATCACCCTGGGTTGCCAGTTGGTGGAAAACACATCATATTTCATTTCATTCATCGTCAAGTGCGCTCGTTCCTGTTGGTGTCGACAATCTGGCAACCTGCATGAAGTCTGAGGAGGAGGGGCCGGGTGAAAAAAACCCTCTTCAATATTTGGACTGCAATACCTAGTTCAACCACTCGGTGTCAATCCTACGTACAGCACCTTTAAAAGATTCTCAACATCTTTTTCGTTTTGCACCACAAGAAGAACCCCTGATGACAGCTTCATAATGATCGTTTTTGAACTTAATGGCTCATTAGCCACTTTATTGTTCATGGATTCTTATTGTAAGAATAGCCATTTTACCCAGAAACAGAATATCTAAAAAAGCAATGAGAATTATGCAGCTTTTTTGTTTAAAATATATATTTTCTTTTTTCTGATAAGCAAAATAGTTATGCTATTTAAGTACACAGCATTATTAGTAAAGCAACACACTTTTTAAATCTCTTCCGGGAGCTTTCTTGCAAATGCAGAGCAGCGGAATAAAAAAAATATATAAATGAAGCAGCAGCAGCATAGTCACATGGGTTCAAAATATCCTCAAATTAACCATCATGTCACTGCATGCTTTTTCATAATCCTCCATACAGACTCACGGGGGTCAAGCTAATGCAAATTTCAAGAGAAAGTTGATGTTTCACTCAGGGGAGACCATCAGCTCCATGGCTCTGCTGTCAAACATGATGGATGTAACAGGCTGCAGTGGTTGGCCTCTGAGGTAATGCATATGCAAGAGACTATCACAATATGCAAATGAGGTGATATCTGAGCATAAAGGCGCCTCTCGGGTCCTCTGGATGGATTAGGAACTCTTGTGTTACCTGTGAAGTACTCGCCAAACTCCTGCTCCAGTTTCATGGCACGGTCGTACGTCTTTTTGGCCTGTTCCTCCGTCAACCTCTTATTCATCTCCCTGAAATGCACAGGTTTTAGAAGTGTATCAGTCACTGTCTCTGAGCGCAGAGGAATTTGTATTATTTATTAAATATATACATCATCATAGAGATGTGTGGGAAACTTACATTAAAGACTCGATGGATCTAGGCTTTATAAAGATGGCAATGGGGTAGAGTTGTGCTACTTGTAGTCGTTTTATAGCATTCCCAGACACGTCAAGTATGCAGTGTTTTCCCTAGAAAAGCAAAAAGGACTGGCTAAATGCTGGGAAGCAGAACAGTAGAGTAAGGGGCCGCTCACAAAAGACACATTCAAGTGTTGTAAAGTAAAAAAAAATTCAAGCAAGGACGAGTCTTGTGAATGATGGCCCCTAACATTGAGTTTGACTCTTTACCGAGTTACTCGCAAGTAATATACATCTGGAACATGCTAAACTAGCTACACATCGCAAATAGTGAAATCTACGTTAGGCAAGGCAAGCTTATTTATACACCACATTTCATTCATAATGGTAAGTGCTTTAAAAGCATTTAAAATAATCATAAACTACAACGCATGCATAAGAAATAAGAGTACCAATAATAGCAAGGAAGTAAGCAGACTTCGTGGCAATGTTGTGGTTGTAAAACCACAGCAAGTACTGACCCTCTCAGCCACGTATTTGACAGACTGGACACTGGTTCCATACAGATTGTCATTGTACTGTCCAGCCTCGATGAACTTGTGCTCTTGGATGTCTTTCTCCATCTGCTCTCGTGAGGTCACAAAGTGATAATCTCTCCCATCCACTTCATAATCCCGCTTTGGTCTTGTAGTATCTGGAATTGGTTAAAAAAAAAAAACATCCAGGCTTTAGTTTTATAAGACTTGGGTACTTGGCTCTAAAACATATAAATCATCATTATTATTTACATACTCATTCATGTGAAATACCTTAAGCTGTCAGAGGACGGAGAGCAAATCTACTTACAAATACAAATAAACTACTATATGACTGACATACTAAAAGATAGAACAGCAGCAGTGGTCTAAGCAGAAATACCCATAGTTCCCACTGACTGGATGAACTGTATACTACAAGGAAGGACTATTACATTTTCTACTCATATCTTGCTCATTGCAGACTAATATTCTCACTTACCTTCTTGAGCAGAACTGTTAGCTGCTTTTTTAAAATTATGAACAAACAAAAACGGTTAAATAAAAGTCTGAAAAACTGAAAAACAAACAAATAAAATGTTTAAGATGTAAAACATGAAAGAGCTCTGTGGCACTCATCAGCAAACTCAGAATGATATGGGATTTTTTTTCTATAATATGGGATTTTTATTCTGAGATGAAGACCTCCTTTATTGTATTGTCAATATTTTGGCTGATATGTGTAGCACAAGCCAACAAAGCTCTTTCCCCATAAGCATAAAACTTAGGAAAATTAGAACACAAATGAAATCTTACAAATCGTGGATTACTAAGGGTTACTTTCAAGGTTTGCTCCAAGTAATTTTTTATTTACTCTTTAGACCACTCTTTAGAAAACATCACTACCTAGTGGCCTAGTTGAAGTCAATTAATCAGCAGACCTTGAAATAAGTGATTTGATAGTCACAAAACAATGAAATGAGTTTCAGGAACTGCACAACAAGCACTCTGGGACAGTAGGGAACACCACAGACTTATGGTCAGGCCACTCACCTTACCATCTCATTTTGATGAACCCCACCAGAACCGCTATCAGCACAAAGGCTTAAAAACTCCCAAGACTACTGGATATAATTACAAACTACCCTGGCTGGAGGTTTTTCTAACACTCCGACTGAAATTCATAACGGCACAAGTGAGAATAACACAGTACACTATTGCTCAGTTGGGCTCTTTAAAGACACTGCTTGAGTCAGCCTCTACTGAAGGTTAATCTGTGCATACTAAAGATGAATAATGAATAATAAATGGAAGATCCATTAAAAAGTCTAGTTTATCTGATAATCTAACCACCTGGACAGGAACCACAAGATCTCTGTTGGGTACTTACGTGGCACACATGACCCAAACTTGTCCGGGAACTCGGAGATGAGGTCATCGTTGATTCTGTCCTTCATAGGCCCCAAGATTATAACCGGTCTGGCATAATTAACTGTTCAAACACATAATACAGACAGAAAATCTAATTGAACACCAATAATCTATTTACACAGTTCAAACATGAGAGACCGTGGAGAGGCACTTACTCTCTTGTCTGATGACGGGCTCATACGAGAGGATCAGCTCCTCTTGACTCCCTGGAAACAGAACAGAAAAACATACTCAGTGGGGTGGGTGCTTATGATAGGACTCAGCTTGCTTTTTGCAGAACGCCGGCAATTGTGATGGCCACATTTTGTGCGCCCTTCACCAAGGTCTCTCATCTCAGAGCACAGCTCAAGTGGATGTGTAAATGAATGACTGAGCATGTAATGTCATAACGTACTTGTTGACAAGGACATTTGTATTAAAAAAGAGAAAAATGAAAAAAAAATTGAGTCAGTGCTCATTTGGGAGATTAAAGGGATTGCCAGAAAGGCTTTGGGGCAATGATGGACAACAGAAAAGCAATTTAATCACGGATGAGACTGAAGTTTCAGACAGTTGCAATACTAATTGAATATAATAGTCCAATTATGGAAACGCAAGTCCAAAGTGACACTAGTTTGGAGGTGGTCTGCGCACACAGGGACTTGGAGAGCCAGAGGAGTTTATTTTTAGCCCTGGGACGAACAGAAGCAGGTTGCCGCAGGAACACAATATGGTTTTTATCCATCGATTCAAACCCAGATAGGATTGCATGTTATTCTGAGCCAGAGCTTCAATTTTTCTCATTGGCAGTGGTAACATTAAACTATAGAGAATGAATCACACATGAATCAGTTTTGTGTAGTGCTCCGCTCTTACCCAGAACAATTTAGAAGCTGTGGAAATGCTAGATGGCCTCTATTTGTGTAGCTATTGGCATAAACAGAATGGATTTTGTCCATTGAAAGCCTTACAAACACAAAGCACACTCTGAAGCACACTCTGTTCACCAACCTAATGAGCTGCCCACAGAGGCAGAATTTTAAGGCATCAAATGTAGACTCGCAACAAAAAAGCTGTTTTAAAAGGTAGGCAACTTAACTTTGTTGCCTCCTAATATTTCTTGTTTGGCCAAATTCTAAAGGCAACACTGAATGTTTATAGTATTACTGATCCAATTCAAGCAGGTGAGGTGAGAAAAATGTAGACTATAAATGCACATTTTATTCAACACTTTATAGTATGAATAAAATGTAGAAATAAAAACAATTATTTTAACTAATAATGAAATGTGCTAACTTTATGCTTATTAGAGTGGAGCTCTATTGTTAGTACCAGACTCAAATGAAAATATTATTGCGAGTTGAGTCTCCCATAGCTGGTCATGCATAATGTTCCAAATCAATAATGTTTTTTAGAATGCCCTCCTAGAATGCAGCTATGTAAGTAGTAAGCAACAAGGCAGCTCACTTTGAACAGAGCTTGAGTTGTATATTCTTTTGAGTTCTGCAGGAAAGGACGAGTTCTGTGCATTAAACAGAAGCCAAGCTGAGGAGACAGCGTCTAAGAGGACTTTAAAACAAGGTTATGTGGGTTTGATCAATGCCTGGAGTTTGTGGTGGAGACAGATCATACATTATATTGTAAGACTGGATATGAACTTTGCCCTCTGACCCTGATATGAAGCCAGCTATAAGAGCCCACACTTAAGAATTATGCTTCTACTAACATCACATGAAGGCCATGGTGACTTTAGTCTCTTAAGCTCATCAAGGCTGCATTTATTTAATCAAAAACACAGTAAAAACTGTAATATTGTAAAATATGAATATTAAAGGGGTCATATGATGCGATTTCAAGTTTTCCTTTCTCTTTGGAGTGTTAGAAGCTGTTCGTGAATAGATAAGATCCCTAAAGTTGCGAAGACTAAAGTCCAGGGACGCGGGAAATAGGGGTGTTGAGGGGGCTGCAGCACCCCCTGTTTTCACATGGTTGCAAATGCAATGCCAAGTTTGTTCATTAAAATTTATTCAGTTTTAGCATTTAATAATTTATTTGTAATGATCTCTGAAATGTAAATTGTAAGTGGGCTATAATAAACCCATGTTTATCTTTATAAACATGATTATTTTACTTGTGATGTTTTCTAAATGGGATGATTAGCCTAATCCTTATGAACACGTGACGCTGGCGCGATCAGACATAAACTGTACAGAATGCGAACAAGCTCGTTTAAACACGCCCCCACATGTCTACGTCACTGTGTGGGAAGATTTGCATAATGCCGCCCAAATGTTCACGCAAAGAAAGAAGGTGTAACTTTGATTCTCGCTGTAGTATTGTTGCCGTGACGTGGAGACGCTGTGTGTTTCATTATGAAAGCGAAACTACTTTGTTTGGTTTTCCAAAAGAGGACACAACTAGAAATCAGTGGCCAATCAGAGCATACCTCGCTTTTCAGAATGATGAGTTTTGTAAAAATCGACGCGTTACAGTTGTGAGCAACGCATTTTACGGAGGACGAGGACTGTTTCCTGGGAGAGTAGGCTACAATGCCTGTGTTCTGACAAATAATGCTGACTCACAGAATGTAAGTATGCTTTCATATTTAAAGAATTTGCCACTGATGATTCAAACGCGAGTTTTGAGCAGTGTAGAGTAGCACTTGTTGTTTGTCGTTTCTCCGATCACAAATGCAGACATGGTTTTATGTTTACCATGTAAACATATGGCGATGCAACGCAACGCGTAAAAAGACAGTATAAGTCATTATAATCAGTATGTCCCCAATGGATGCAACAAATGCCTTGTTTATAATGGGTTTTATTGGTTTTGACTTGCCGGGACACGGCATCATATGGTAAGGGTCATAACATTTCCATCACAACACAACGCACTGGATAGCTGGCCAATCAGAGCATACCTCGCTTTTCAGAATGATGAGTTTTGTAAAAATCGACGCGTTACAGAAAGGCGGGGCATAGAGGAGAAACAATATTGTACAGTATGTGGAAAATAATGTTTTTTTTTTTTTTACCTTAAACCACATAAACGCATTGCATTACACCAAATACACCACATAATGTTCTTTTTTAATGTCATATGACCCCTTTAAATAAAATTTTTAAAAAAACTTTTAATTTATTCCTGTGATACAAAGCTGAATTTTTAGATGCCATTACTCCAGTCTTCAGTGTCAAATAATCTTTCAGCAATCATTCTGATTTGGTGCTCAAGAAACACTTCTTATGGATGCAACAAATGCCTTGTTTATAATGGGTTTTATTGGTTTTGACTTGCCGGGACACGGCATCATATGGTAAGGGTCATAACATTTCCATCACAACACAACGCACTGGATAGCTGGCCAATCAGAGCATACCTCGCTTTTCAGAATGATGAGTTTTGTAAAAATCGACGCGTTACAGAAAGGCGGGGCATAGAGGAGAAACAATATTGTACAGTATGTGGAAAATAATGTTTTTTTTTTTTTTACCTTAAACCACATAAACACATTGCATTACACCAAATACACCACATAATGTTCTTTTTTAATGTCATATGACCCCTTTAAATAAAATTTAAAAAAAAACTTTTAATTTATTCCTGTGATACAAAGCTGAATTTTTAGAAGCCATTACTCCAGTCTTCAGTGTCAAATAATCTTTCAGCAATCATTCTGATTTGGTGCTCAAGAAACACTTCTTATTAACAGTGCTGCTTAATAATTTTGTGGAAACTATAATACATTTTCCCCAACATTCTCTGGTAAATAGAAACCAGAGAATTAGAAATGTAATATTAGAAATGTCATTACTGTAACCTAATGCATCCTTGCTTCATTCATAAAAAAATTAAAAAACTGACCGCAAACAGTAGTGTATATATATTCACATTAATGAAATGTTTGCTCAAATGTAACTGAAATGTTTATGCTAAAACTTGTATCTTTCTGCATGTCATAGCAAACAAACTGTAAATGATTCTTTCTGACAGCACATATCATTTTTCATCAGTGTGTTATCAAGTGAGTCCATTTCCAAAATAAATTAAATAAAAGCCACAAATCCTGTTTACCAGCCAACGGGGAAACAAACAAGTCATCTTTCATTATGTTGATGATGGCTGTCTAGATGAGCATCATGCAATATGGCAATTACACAGCAAAACCTAATCTGTCCAAAGTGACAAGCTCATCCAGAGAGCTGAATTCACACTCAGTCTGGAAACCTGCCACTCGCAAGATGAGTACAAAACCTGACAGCTAACATTTTGGAGCTGGAGTACGGTACTATATTTCCAACAAAACTGACCTGAGTTCATCAGGTTACTCAAGTTACTCAGTTTTCAAGGGTGTTGAAAATTATTATCAGGGGCTCGCTATAAATTTTGACAGTCTAAGTTGTTGTATTGGACAAAATTAGACTTGAGTTTCAAGCATAAAATAAAATGAGAAAAAGGAGATTAAATTAAGGACCCAGTACCAAGGAAGAGAGATAAATGCAAAAGAAATATCCTCTATTCTGATCTTATATATTGGCTTTGTTTTCTGTGAACAACTACCGCTTCCCCTCTCTACGTATTGTATCTTGGCACAATACATATTAATTCATTGAGAATAGTGTTAAATATTCAGTTTGACTGATGTGTATTCCCTTAAAACCATATTTCATTAATTGTGTTGGCTAAAATTGTTTGATGAGAACATAAAAGCACTGTCAAAACACAAGACAACATTTGGCACAGCACTGCAGAGACATCATAAAAGACAAACACAAAAGACTAGATTGTAACCTAGATACCTAGATAAGCAGAACTGTATATTCTGATTTATTCTGAATCATGTCTGATAATTAGTATTTATTATTTACCCATCCCTAAATTACTTTTTTGCTGAATTTTGAGTTTACATCTCGCAGTTCTGTTTTTTTTTCTCTGCCGTGAAATAAAAAAATAATACAAGCTTTCTGCTTGAAATTGCTGCTTTCTATCTCACAATTCTGACTTTTCTCAGGATTGTGAAAAGAGTCAGAATTGTAAGATAAAAAGTCACAGTTACCTTTTTGATTTTTTTATCCCGTGGCAGAAACAAGCTTACGTAGAAAATAGCACAACATTCTCGACATACAAACTAAACAAACAACATCTGACAACTATTCTGACACGTTATGTACACGTCATGCACCATTTTAGCTACCACATAAACCTAAGGATGGTAATGCAGGATTCCTTACAACATCACAACCTGTGAACCAACGTACATTAGTATTCTGACATGCAGACAGGCCTGTGGTTGTTGGAGACGGCTAGGACGACGCAACAGAAAAGAAAAAAAATCTGAACTGAAATGTTACATATGTGCTTGGGAGAGGGGTATTGGGTCCATTCCTTAACACACTTACTCAGTGTCTTTGCTCCGTACCCGTCCTCCCCTATTCCAGAGATGTCCTACACCACACAGTCGATCAGAGAGGCGAGGGGGGTGAAGAGAGAGAATGAAGGAGGATGGGAGACAGAGAGACAGAGGAAGAGAGAGACAGTAAGGTTGTTGGTGGGGCGGGCAGTAACGCCAGCAGAAGAAGGAGGACACGGGCTTCCTGGAGCTACCTACACACACCTAGACCTCTCAACCCACCCCGAGGATGCGTTTGTGTGAGCGTGTGCTGTTTTTATGTACCTACGTGTGAGAGTGCACATGTGTTTGTGGCTACTTACGTTCCGAGTCACTGCCGTCTTGCTCGTCGGCGTCCTTGTTCTTGTAGAAAGGGAACTTGCGTGAAAAGATGAAGTTCTTTCTACGTTTTTCACTGAATGACTGTGCGGAGAGAGAGCATGGTGCAAACAGGGGGCTCTAAACGCTGTCACAATCATGCTGACAAAAACAACACAACGACCGGAGCTGGACGTGAGGGACAGCAGCAAGGAAACAACCACACATCCAATTGTTTCTTATTGGCAGGACCATTCAACTAAATGAAATGAGCAATTCACTCATATTAAATACGCTAATTACATTATTTTGGGCTCGAACCGAAAGCACTTGGATGATCCTGAATAGGTGATCTTTGTTTGTTGTGAAGGCTGATCCAAACCCTGCTGTCCATGACGTCACAGCACCTGAGCTGTTTTCAGACAGCTCAAATGTATTCAAATTAAAACATGATCAATAGGAATGAACATACAAGGGAGGTAAACAATGATAAACAAAAGACCAACTGAAGCTAGTTTAGTGCCATGCAAAGGCAAATGGGACTCAAAAAATAAATAAATTACTCATATTAAAAAAACACGCATGCAGGACAGGTGCCATGCTGATCAAATGGGCAAAATCTGTGCTGCTTGTGTGTAGTATTATGATGCTCTGAAGGTGAATTGCAAAGAAAAATAAATGAGGTAACATATATGTGACTGAGGTGATTTTAAATGTGATTTTCTAGCTGATTTGGTGAACCTGACGTCAATACGCTGCCTGATATGAATGTCATTTTCCTTATAAATTACAATATGTGATGGTGAAACCAGACTATAATATGTCCAGATCATGCTTTACCGTGAAATTAAAATAAAAAAATATATATATACAATTATATGAATATGAATTATATTAAATCAAGCCTATTTAAGGACCATTCATTAATTTAAGGACCATATTTTTTTGCATTATTAAATTTTATTGAAATGACTTTCCACCCAACAGTCATTTCTGTAATGCAAAACCATATAGGAAACAAACAACAAAAAATGTGAATTTTTAGGTTTAGGTTGTATGTAAACATCATTGTAGTAATTTTTTTTTTTTTTACTGAATTTAATTAATGCTTTAATAAAAAATAATCACTGTGTCCAGACATGAGAATTAGATTTTTTTTTACATAATAATGAAAATCTGAATTTTTATGCTTAATTATCAAGAATGTCAATGGTTCTAAAAACAGGCTTAAATGTCTTAACATTAACAAAATAAATATTTTTTCTTATGATCTTGGGGTAAAATATAACCCAGACATTTCTTAAATAGATTCACAGATAAATATTTAGCAATAAAATAAATATACAATTTTAATTTGAGTGCTTTTGTGTGTATTTGTGTGTTTTTTAAAAATATTTTAGCAGTGTATGAATGAAACCAATAGCACCCCTGATAGTGATTAAAGAGAATATTCATAACTATGCTAATCCTCTCTATTATAATGCACATAAACAATCATATAATCAATGCATTTTCAATCAACACTGAAATCCTATGAGCCATAAACCTGAAATGATACATATACAAGTTGGTGCATCTTAACACAAGACAAAACCACACAAAAAAATCCTCAAGTAATCCGTCAGTGCCAACACCCCCACCCCTCTCCCATCTTCAAAAGACAGAGGGAGAGAAAAAAAAGAAAAAGGAACAAGAGACAAGAAAGCAAGGGAAATTTGCAGGCCCGGCTGCAATGTTGCTATGGATACTAGCGGGAATCATAAGGCTAAAAATCTGAGCAGCGCTGCGGTTGTGTGCCGAACTAAAAATACACCCTACATCCTTCGGTTTTATTCAGTTCACCTCTCAAACACAAACATAAGAAATATTTACTACAGATGACCTTACAATACTGATCTCACAAAAGACGCATTAGGAGACACATTTATGTACAAACGTAATATTGAAGCTGCTTCTGTGAGCTACGCTGCAGTACTGAGGCTGAGAGCTCAGAGTGAGCTGTCACACTGCGGCAGAAGGATAGAGTCTCACACACACACTTTCACTCTGACTGACTGACTCAATGACCCACCAGCACAACTTGAAATGGGAAAATAAATTCAAGATGACAGGGCACGACAGAAACTAAGCCGGATAGACTGAAGAAAGGGAAGAGACAGACAGATATTATAATAGATGAGTGAAGAGACACAACAGGGGCTTGCTGGTGAACTGTGTCTAAACTGTCATTAAATCATTGGGCCCTTCCTGCTAACACCTGAAAACTGGGGCGAACAGAATTTGGGATGTTGGCACTGATAAAACCATTTTAAACACAATTACTCAACAAATAGAAGACTTACCCCTTTAGAATCGAGGCTACCGGGTTTTGCATTGAATTTAACCGTCTTCAGACGAGCTCTCTCTTTTCTCTCCACCCTGCCACAGTAATAGAGACAAAGTCAGTGAAATGTTCTACACAAATGTACTTATACTATATTCCTACGGTTTCCACAAAAATATTCCACAAACTTTTGTGTTTGTTTTCGACAAATAATAATAAGAATTGTTTCTCAAGCACCAAATCGTGCATATTAGAATGATTTTTGAAGAATCACGAGACACTAAAGACAGGAGTAATGACCGAATTGCTATCACAGGAATAGATTACATCTTAAAATATTTTTAAATATAAAACTGCTATTTTAAATGGCAAACACACAATATTATATATGTTTATATAATTTTGATTAAACAAATGCAGCCTTGGTGAACTTAAGAGACTTCTTTCAAAAACATAAAAAAATCTTACCACAATCAAAACTTTTTTTGTCCTAATTTTGTTTTACATGAACATTTTTTTAACCCTGATATGTCAAATCAAACAGAATGTTGCTGCTTTACATTTAAGACTTCTTTATATAAATACAGATTAGAAATTAATAGACAAGAATGTGATGGGTTAATATTAATGAACGACCCATTATTGCTGCTTATTATTCACATGGTGTATTCAACACTTTCATATCAGAAGAGGAAAGAAAATTCTGTTTTCCATTTTATGTTCCCTTTAAAGAGCAAACTTAAATATAGGGCAGTAGGGTAACGATTAGAACTAGGGCTGTCACATGTTTTTTTTTATTCAATTAATTGTATTAAAAAATACAGTTCAGTGAAAATATTAACTTGACACTCTACCTTAAAAAAGGGGGTACATTTTTTAAGAATTAATGAACATAATTTAGGTGGCTGTACTAACTAAATATTGATATATGCAATTTACTGAGATTAATCTGATAACTTGGCATATCAATTAATTTGATCGTATTTTTACATTTCCTGACAGCTCTTATTAAAAAGGTAAGGTTGGATGTGGTTTGTGGTTATTAAGTTACTAAAGGTAGCACAAAACACTTCAAAGGTGGTAATAAATCTACACTGGTCACAGGTTCAGTCTTCAGTCGTGTAGGTGATTCAGCATGAAACTCACCTCCTCTTGCTGGGTATGACGCCCATCTCCTCACTGTCCCCTTCAGGCGTCACTCTCCTGGCCTGCCACCACTCATCATCAGATGCATTGATGACATGGAGGATGTCTCCATATCGGAAACTGAGCCCCTGACTGGGCAGACCACTATCCTTCGCCCTCTCATAGTCAAACAGAGCCCTGCAGCGAGAGAGAGACACACAATGTCAGTTTTACAGACCTGACACATTCACGCAACTAAAGACAGGAGTAATGACCGAATTGCTATCACAGGAATAGATTACATCTTAAAATATTTTTAAATATAAAACTGCTATTTTAAATGGCAAATACACAATATTATATATGTTTCTATAATTTTGATTAAACAAATGCAGCCTTGGTGAACTTAAGAGACTTCTTTCAAAAACATAAAAAAATCTTACCACAATCAAAACTTTTTTTGTCCTAATTTTGTTTTACATGAACATTTTTTTAACCCTGATATGTCAAATCAAACAGAATGTTGCTGCTTTACATTTAAGACTTCTTTATATAAATACAGATTAGAAATTAATAGACAAGAATGTGATGGGTTAATATTAATGAACGACCCATTATTGCTGCTTATTATTCACATGGTGTATTCAACACTTTCATATCAGAAGAGGAAAGAAAATTCTGTTTTCCATTTTATGTTCCCTTTAAAGAGCAAACTTAAATATAGGGCAGTAGGGTAACGATTAGAACTAGGGCTGTCACATGTTTTTTTTTATTCAATTAATTGTATTAAAAAATACAGTTCAGTGAAAATATTAACTTGACACTCTACCTTAAAAAAGGGGGTACATTTTTTAAGAATTAATGAACATAATTTAGGTGGCTGTACTAACTAAATATTGATATATGCAATTTACTGAGATTAATCTGATAACTTGGCATATCAATTAATTTGATCGTATTTTTACATTTCCTGACAGCTCTTATTAAAAAGGTAAGGTTGGATGTGGTTTGTGGTTATTAAGTTACTAAAGGTAGCACAAAACACTTCAAAGGTGGTAATAAATCTACACTGGTCACAGGTTCAGTCTTCAGTCGTGTAGGTGATTCAGCATGAAACTCACCTCCTCTTGCTGGGTATGACGCCCATCTCCTCACTGTCCCCTTCAGGCGTCACTCTCCTGGCCTGCCACCACTCATCATCAGATGCATTGATGACATGGAGGATGTCTCCATATCGGAAACTGAGCCCCTGACTGGGCAGACCACTATCCTTCGCCCTCTCATAGTCAAACAGAGCCCTGCAGCGAGAGAGAGACACACAATGTCAGTTTTACAGACCTGACACATTCACGCAACATTTCGCATCCATCTGTCACTAAAACGGTCTTGAATTGGCAGTAATGGCTGACGTGTTGTAAAGCAGCATGTGCAGATACAGCTGTGAAAGGTACAAGTGCCACTAGCCCCGGTCAGCACATATTATAGAGTAGCACACACTCCTCATAACTGTGTGTGTTTGTGTAGAATGATGGTACGGTGGGAATATGATTGATTAAAAAACAACTGAATGTTTCATTCCAATGCTTTGTAAATCTATAAGCAGCTGCCATCACTGATTAATATGCATATATATATATATATATATATAATATAATATAAATATAATTAATATTATATTAATACATTTGTGGGGTATGACTAGTGCGCCATTATTTGGTCTTTTAAAAAAATTAAACAGTATTAACAATTAATTTTTTTTCTACTTATTTCCCGTCTCTTCTCTGCTACAGAATAGAAGTAAAATTAAAAACACAGACTGCAAATACTAAGAATGTAAATATTATAAACAACAGACATAATATCACTATATATATATATAAGAAATTAATACTTTTATTACAAAAGGATGCATTAAATTGATCAAACGTGATAGTAAAGACTTTTTTTCAAAAAAAAAAAAAAATTTGTTTTTATCATGGTTTACACAAAAATCTTAAGCATCAGAACTGACTTCAGCATTAGTAATAAAAATAAATGTTTCCTGAGCATCAAATTAGCATATTAGAAATATTTCTGAAGAATGTGACACACATTGTTTTTTAAATTTTTTTTTATATTATTTCACAATATTACTGTTTTTACTGTATTTTTGATCAAATAAATGCAGCCTTGGTGAGAATAAGAGACTTCTTTCAAAAAACTAAATCTTGCGGACCCTAAACTTGATTGACAGTGTAAACAGGGAAATCAGGTCTTTCTCAAATGCTGCAAACCTCAAAATATATATGATATATTTCACATCATTTTGACTGAGAAATCTCAGCTCCTTCACATAATAGAAAACCTCCGGTAAGTGAGAAGCACAGATCAGAAAAGCCATTTCAAAGGCAATCACAGTTTACTACACACTCCTGCCATCTGAAGTGGGTGAATCACTATGCGGCGACAGAAGAAACCTCTCATTCATCCTCATATGGAGGAGCACTATCGAGAGAAGCAGGCTAGTGTTTCAAGAATAACCATGATTCACGTACTCACCCCTAGAAAGAGACATAAACACTCTATTTAAAAAACAGATTTTACACTGCAGATGTAGACAAAGACCAAATGAATAGAAGAGTTTAACATGAACCGTTTGAGGGAAGCATGTGCACTGGTGTCTTGAGTATGCACTTCAAAAATAAGCAGGACAAGTAATAGCTGTTTTGTTTTATTTTTGTACTTTCGATTCTATTCTCAAAATTTTGCCTGCTCCAGTTTTAAAGCCATGCTGTTTTCACTGTTATCTACCTCCAGCAGGGCTGTGTGGATGATCAAGCGGTGAAACACATTAAAAGGAAGCACTATAGCTGAGACGCATCCACACACAAAAGAACAGACAGGCTGCCACGGTCTCCTATAGGCCTGCCCCACTGAGTACACAATACAAGAGATAACAGCAATAATGCCCATTAAACTCCTTCCTCCAGGTACATTTAGTCACTGCAAGCCTAGTCGAAATGCTTCAATGCAGACCTACGATAAGCTGAACCGGAGTTATTGCGTTTCATGTTTCTTTCTATTGTCTATACGGTTTCTAATTCTGTGTGGGTAAAAACCATGGAGGCCCACAATATGACACTCACCTCCTAACGGCAAATGCTTACAAAAATTGTAAGGGCAATCGAGGCAATTGGGGGGTAAGCAAGCCAAAGTAAACCAAACTTTGACTCCTTGATCTAAATGTAAACACAATAAATATGTGAATGTCCGATTACAAAAAAAAAACAGGCATCTATTAAAGACATTTATCATTTTAGAACAAGCTGTTCCTAAAATACTGCCATGACACCACACACTAAACAGCACTTTTGCATACTCAGCCCTGATAAAAGCTCTCATATAAGAAGAGACTCTCCTGAATAAAAGTGTAAGGGTTTGGGGAATAAAAAAAAAAA
>NW_015505186.1:395279-408597 GCF_001515645.1 Sinocyclocheilus grahami | reverse complement strand
ATAGCACTCTGTGAACAGCCAGCTTCTTTGGCAATGAATGTTTGTGGCTCCTTGTGAAGGGTGTCAATGATTGTCTTCTGGACAACTGTCTGATCAGCAGTCTTCCCCATGATTGTGTAGCTTAGTGAACCAAACTGAGAGACCATTTTGAAGGCTCAGGAAACCTTTGCAGGTGTTTTGAGTTGATTAGCTGATTGGCATGTCACCATATTCTAATTTGTTGAGATAGTGAATTGGTGGGTTTTTGTTAAATGTGAGCCAAAATCATCACAATTAAAAGAACCAAAGACTTAAACTACTTCAGTCTGTGTGCATTGAATTTATTTAATACACGAGTTTCACAATTTAAGTTGAATTACTGAAATAAATAAACTTTTCCACGACATTCTAACTTATTGAGATGCACCTGTATATATCTTAAAATATATTATATTTTTGTGTGGATATAAAAAGGTAAGTATTGTGACTGTGATTAAAATTATTCATGAAAAGTTAAGATTACATACACTACCAAAAGTTTGGGTCGATAAGATTTATTAATGTTTTTGAAAGTCTCTTTCGTAAGTCTCTTATGCTCACCAAGGCCGCATTTATTTGATCAAAATTACAGTAAAAAAAAGTAACATGGATTCAATCAACAATCGATATATAATACTGAAATACATTATGGTTTTAAATAACTGTTTTATATATTTAAATAGGGCTGTCAAATCGATTAATCATGATTAATCGCATCCAAAATAAAAGTTTTTGTTTACATAATATATGTGTGTGTACTGTGTATATTTATATGTATTTATAAATTCCTACATATCTGATCCACACCTACTGTACACACACGCATGGACTCGTCAGAGTTAAGAAATATACATATTTTGGACACGATTAATCGATTTGACAGCCCAACTTTAAAATGGAATTTATTTCTTTGATAAAAAAGCTGTATTTTCAGAAACTGTTTATCCAGCAGATCCTTTAGAAAGCAGTAAACATTTATTTAAAATAGATTTTTTTTTAAAACAACAACAACTTACTAACCCCAAAACTTTGAATGGAAGTAAATACACAGGCTTGATTAAAAATTCCCAAAGCAAGTAAAATGTATCTAACATTACACAGCATAAAACATATAACAAACTAAAAATAAACATTTTATCTGTATATTGTGTTTGTGATCAATATTATCCCAAGGATGAAATCAATAAAAAGATACACAAGCTACACTGCTGTGAGCAGATACAGTACCTGCATGACAAAATGAATGGGTCGCACATAATATGTCTGGCACATATGCTGCTCTAATGGATGAAACATTCAATCTCACAGATGTAATTTCACAAGCATGCATTATTCCACAACAAACACAATGTTAAGACAACAATCTGCACTTCCAGCTGTATTTTAGCAGAAAACGCTCTAAAAATCATGTGATGGTGCAAATGGCTCCATTTGGGTCACTTTGGTACAACATTATTCATAAACAAATAAACAGATCCATTACAAACCATCCTGAGTGCAAAAAGAAATGATCCACCACACTATACACAAATAAAGTGCTGTCTTCAATGTCCTCGTTAACCCTTGTTTCATTAAAGGATAAAATAAACACAAACACTGGAACACATGCCTAGGGAAAAAAGCACATGTTCCCTCTCATCGGCCAATGAAGACGTTAAGGTTGTTATGGAAACTGCAAGCTACTGTACAGTTGAGATAAATAATATTTTTTTTATGTTCGTATGCTGGCAGGTTCTCAGCTTATTACTGTGAATTCATTTCTCCATGGCATCATTATGGCAGTGATGCTTCTCAAGACACTTCCAAAAAAACAGCATGTGTTAGTGCAAGCTGCTGACAAAAACTCAAATTTACTGTCATATGACACATATTGAATAATGCTCTCTCTCCCCTCTGCAGGCATTATGTGCCCCTACGATAATAAAAATAATATATTCTTGTCTCTAAAGCATTCAGCCGATACAAACGATGAAACAGATTAATAAACTACCAGATGAAAGAACCAATCTGCAAACATTCTGTATTGCAAAAGCTGTATCTTATAGCATTATTTATATACAATTATAGCACTTATTAATATTTTTGAATGAGCTTTTATATAAACATTTTATTTTTTGCATTTTTATAATTTTGATTAGTTTTTTATTTAGCTATATATACTTACAATGTAGCAATTTTAGTATTATTAAATTACTATTTTAATTTAGTTTTTTTTTTATTACATTTTTATTTCAGCTAGTGAGATTTTTTTTAACAGGTTCAGTTAACAATAACAACACCAGTTTAAGTCTGGCTTAGGGCAGGTTTTTGCACTGAAATACTGCATGCAAAATTGCCAAAACTCTTTAGTGAATTCACCCCTGAGAGATTTTCTCTTGTGATTTATTGTGTGGGTCTTGCAGTAGAGCTGCAGGGCTGAATCTCTGTGTAACTGCAAGAGAAACAGTACAGGTACAGTATGTGTGTAATATACAGTGCTCAGCAGAAAAGGGTACATCCATGGGTGGACAGCATTTTTCCACTACAGCAAATGTCTGTAACATAATTTGTTAAGAGAGAGTGCTGCCTCATTTCTTGAAAAAAAATGAGTGTAGTATTTGCTAAGCAGTAAGATAAAAGCTGAAGCCATCAGCATGGCAAAAGGGGAAAAAAGCAATACATCTACAACACGCAAACTAGAAGAAAGTGTCAGAGTGCTGGCAAAGGTGCAGATAATGTGGTGCTTTTACTTGTTACAGAGAAATGTGGCGTTTAAAAGCCCCCTGAGAGTAAAGTGGAGTGGAATCTGTATGTGTAGATCAGCGGCCTCATAGCGATAAGAGCCTGGGCTTGTGAAATAACAGGACCCGAGCTGACATTTGCAAGAATGAATTACATACATTACAGCAACTGAAGATTTTATGTGATTATACATTTTTACAATTTGTGAAGAAAATGTGAGAGGTGCTTGTTAGTGCCAAGTTGCTGTTGGGGGTGGGGGGGTTTGCTGGCCAAAGTCAAAAGAGCCCACCTTCAAGGTGGATATCTGGAAAATTAAACTAAAAACACAAACATAATATCAATATTCACGGGATTATAAGAAAATAAGTGAATCTCTAGCTCGCTCACTGTCACAGTCCCTAGACACATCAAAGCCAACTTCTCGCTAAATATATCAAACCAGACATCTGTGCAATTTATATTCTGAAATTTACATTTGCGCTGGACTTTCCTGCATAATAAGTAGGATAAAGAGATGTATATTTCCTTCTCCGATCACACAGAGGAAGGGTGTTGTTATGGTTACATGTAAATGCTACTGCAGAAAAAGAGAGACTCCCGAGAACGCTTCGAGGAGATAAATAAGCAGTGCACACACACAAAACACAGATGCATGCTTCCGCGTTAAGAAATTGTGATGCTGATTCATTGTGTTTCTGTCACAATGAATCGGCATCACAATTTCTTAACGCGGAAGCATGCATCTGTGTTTTGTGTGTGTGCACTGCTTATTTATCTCCTCGAAGCGTTCTCGGGAGTCTCTCTTTTTCTGCAGTAGCATTTACATGTAACCATAACAACACCCTTCCTCTGTGTGATCGGAGAAGGAAATATACATCTCTTTATCCTACTTATTATGCAGGAAAGTCCAGCGCAAATGTAAATTTCAGAATATAAATTGCACAGATGTCTGGTTTGATATATTTAGCGAGAAGTTGGCTTTGATGTGTCTAGGGACTGTGACAGTGAGCGAGCTAGAGATTCACTTATTTTCTTATAATCCCGTGAATATTGATATTATGTTTGTGTTTTTAGTTTAATTTTCCAGATATCCACCTTGAAGGTGGGCTCTTTTGACTTTGGCCAGCAAACCCCCCCACCCCCAACAGCAACTTGGCACTAACAAGCACCTCTCACATTTTCTTCACAAATTGTAAAAATGTATAATCACATAAAATCTTCAGTTGCTGTAATGTATGTAATTCATTCTTGCAAATGTCAGCTCGGGTCCTGTTATTTCACAAGCCCAGGCTCTTATCGCTATGAGGCCGCTGATCTACACATACAGATTCCACTCCACTTTACTCTCAGGGGGATTTTAAACACCACATTTCTCTGTAACAATTAAAAGCACCGCATTATCTGCACCTTTGCCAGCACTCTGACACTTTCTTCTAGTTTGCGTGTTGTAGATGTATTGCTTTTTTCCCCTTTTGCCATGCTGATGGCTTCAGCTTTTATCTTACTGCTTAGCAAATACTACACTCATTTTTTTTCAAGAAATGAGGCAGCACTCTCTCTTAACAAATTATGTTACAGACATTTGCTGTAGTGGAAAAATGCTGTCCACCCATGGATGTACCCTTTTCTGCTGAGCACTGTATATTACACACATACTGTACCTGTACTGTTTCTCTTGCAGTTACACAGAGATTCAGCCCTGCAGCTCTACTGCAAGACCCACACAATAAATCACAAGAGAAAATCTCTCAGGGGCGAATTCACTAAAGAGTTTTGGCAATTTTGCATGCAGTATTTCAGTGCAAAAACCTGCCCTAAGCCAGACTTAAACTGGTGTTGTTATTGTTAACTGAACCTGTTAAAAAAAATCTCACTAGCTGAAATAAAAATGTAATTAAAAGAAAACTAAATTAAAATAGTAATTTAATAATACTAAAATTGCTACATTGTAAGTATATATAGCTAAATAAAAAACTAATCAAAATTATAAAAATGCAAAAAATAAAATGTTTTTATAAAAGCTCATTCAAAAATATTAATAAGTGCTATAATTGTATATAAATAATGCTATAAGATACAGCTTTTGCAATACAGAATGTTTGCAGATTGGTTCTTTCATCTGGTAGTTTATTAATCTGTTTCATCGTTTGTATCGGCTGAATGCTTTAGAGACAAGAATATATTATTTTTATTATCGTAGGGGCACATAATGCCTGCAGAGGGGAGAGAGAGCATTATTCAATATGTGTCATATGACAGTAAATTTGAGTTTTTGTCAGCAGCTTGCACTAACACATGCTGTTTTTTTGGAAGTGTCTTGAGAAGCATCACTGCCATAATGATGCCATGGAGAAATGAATTCACAGTAATAAGCTGAGAACCTGCCAGCATACGAACATAAAAAAAATATTATTTATCTCAACTGTACAGTAGCTTGCAGTTTCCATAACAACCTTAACGTCTTCATTGGCCGATGAGAGGGAACATGTGCTTTTTTCCCTAGGCATGTGTTCCAGTGTTTGTGTTTATTTTATCCTTTAATGAAACAAGGGTTAACGAGGACATTGAAGACAGCACTTTATTTGTGTATAGTGTGGTGGATCATTTCTTTTTGCACTCAGGATGGTTTGTAATGGATCTGTTTATTTGTTTATGAATAATGTTGTACCAAAGTGACCCAAATGGAGCCATTTGCACCATCACATGATTTTTAGAGCGTTTTCTGCTAAAATACAGCTGGAAGTGCAGATTGTTGTCTTAACATTGTGTTTGTTGTGGAATAATGCATGCTTGTGAAATTACATCTGTGAGATTGAATGTTTCATCCATTAGAGCAGCATATGTGCCAGACATATTATGTGCAACCCATTCATTTTGTCATGCAGGTACTGTATCTGCTCACAGCAGTGTAGCTTGTGTATCTTTTTATTGATTTCATCCTTGGGATAATATTGATCACAAACACAATATACAGATAAAATGTTTATTTTTAGTTTGTTATATGTTTTATGCTGTGTAATGTTAGATACATTTTACTTGCTTTGGGAATTTTTAATCAAGCCTGTGTATTTACTTCCATTCAAAGTTTTGGGGTTAGTAAGTTGTTGTTGTTTTTAAAAAAAAATCTATTTTAAATAAATGTTTACTGCTTTCTAAAGGATCTGCTGGATAAACAGTTTCTGAAAATACAGCTTTTTTTATCAAAGAAATAAATTCCATTTTAAAGTTGGGCTGTCAATTCGATTAATCGTGTCCAAAATATGTATATTTCTTAACTCTGACGAGTCCATGCGTGTGTGTACAGTAGGTGTGGATCAGATATGTAGGAATTTATAAATACATATAAATATACACAGTACACACACATATATTATGTAAACAAAAACTTTTATTTTGGATGCGATTAATCACGATTAATCGATTTGACAGCCCTATTTAAATATATAAAACAGTTATTCATCTGATTCATAAAACCTCTGCAAAAACAGAACTGTCCAAATGTTTTCTAAATTAATAATAATAATAATAATATGGTTCTTGAACACCAAATCAGCTTAATAGAATGATTTCTGAATGGAATAATGGCTGCTGAAAATTCATTTCCATCACAGGAATAAATTACATTTTAAAATATATTAAAATATAAAAGTTATTTAAAATTGTAATAATGTCTCACAATATTTGTATTTTTACTATATTCTTGATTCCCATGAGCATAACAGACTTTTTAAAGCATTAAAAAAACCTTACTAACCCCACTAAAAAAGAATTGGTGTAGAAACTATTTTCACCCAGAAATTTCACAATTAATTACAAAGAAACTGCAAATAACAGAGAATTAAACATCAAATTTTAAAGTACAAAGACCAAAATAGTATTTTCCTGTAAAACATAGTCCAATAATATTTGTTTTATTGGCTTTCTTTTGTGTATTGTAGTGTAACATTGTAGTGTATTTTTCAGGATGATAAAAAAAACAGATTTGCCCTCCTAAAACAGGATTCATGCTCTTTCAGCAAGTAATCTAGTGCATAGCAGTTTGTTGAGGGTGCTGCACACCTCAGCCCTGTTTCAGCAGAGAACTACATCTGCTGTGGCTGCTGCTGAGACCAATGCGCACACACACACACACACACACACACACATCGTGTGCTGAACCTGAGCACTCAGCAATGCCCCAAAGCCCAGTCTGAACACCATTAGACCAACCAAACCAGCACAGCAGCCCCCAATAGTGGACCTACCACACCTGAGCAACATGTTACAGCTGATTTGGCTCCTTTTCTGGTTGCTTTTTTTATTCAGTGTCTTTCATTTTATTTGAACTCATTTCATTGGTCTAAAAATATCTTATGCAAATAAATAAACCACTGATCAAGTAGATGATTTGACCAGCTTCTGATGTTTTAAATGAGCATGAGGGTCATCAAAGTGTCTACTGAGGAATAAGGCTGATTTTAGAGCCCCGTCTGTCCTTGCAGGAACTCAAAGGTCAAATGACAAGTAAATTTTGTCATTAGGCTGCAGGCTGAGAGAGGAAGATCAAGGACAATTATAATGATGATACAATCAGTGATGTGCAGTAAAAGCTTAAAAAAAAGACCTGACTCACAATATATGCACATTCCCTCCCAATGAAATATGTTAGCCTTATTTAAATCACTCTGGAAACTAAGCTCTACCTAAACAAAAACAATGAAACAAAGAGATTCTTCTTCTCCAGAGAAAAAGACAGAAAGACAGAGAGAGAGAAACAGATTAAAGAGTCTCAGAGTGGTGCAAATCTCAGACGGAGGATAGAACCCAAAACAATCCTGCAGTGAGGGAAGCACTCACCCCGAACAAATCCACTCACATAAAAAAAAACTAAATCTGCTGAGCACACAAACCTTCAGGAGATGTTTTTTGGGAACATCGTTAAAAATGTTTGATATTCTTTTCTAAATAAAGATCCAAAAAAATGTATACATCGAGAGCTATTCACCAAGGAAGTTGTCACTGAAGAAAACACAATGCCGAAATAACAATATCATGCAGTTATGACATAAATTGCACTTTTCTAAAGTATAACGTAAATATAACCTCAACAAAACCAAATTAAACACAATAAAAAAAACACACACACACACACACACACACACACACGTGTTTGCAAATACACTCTCAATTAAACAGAAACAAATCAGCAACAGCAGAGAAACAGAAAAAATGAGGGGCTGGAAGAGAGGATGGAATAAAGGATAAATGAAAGAACGCATTAATGAAAGAGAGAATAAAAAGAGATTCTCACTCTTGAGGATGCTCGCAGACTGCAGCAGCGTGAGAGATTGACCGTTCCCTACACACAAGCAAAGACTGCCACTCTACCACCTCCTCTCCCTTCTCTCTCACACACACGCTCTCCTCCAGACCTGCTCTCATTGGCTGGGACTCTAGAGTGGGCGGGGTTGAGTGTCTTACAGTCCTTCCTCCCCCTAAAGTAGTCCAGATCAAAAGCCATGCTGGATTTTCTCTCTTGATGTCGGCTTTGTGTTTTCAATCTGCAGCGCATTAGCTTGCTTAAAGGTAAACATGCCACAAATCCAGCAAATATTTCAGCTTTAACTGTCCTTCAAATCTTGTGGATTCCACAAACATATGAAGGGAATTCATGTACATAAGCGGCAGGCTTGTGAAGTAAACACATGTGAATCGAGAAATCAATTTATTATTAACCGTTGACTGGGGGTCAGACGGAAAGGTAAATACAGATGGATAAAAATACAGTTACGCAGGTGCAAAGGGAGAGTCTCACAGAGGAAAATAATCTCAGAGGTTGCTCTTATATAGCTCAGATGAAGAATGTTTATTTTTAACGATTACCCTAAAATTCCTAAGGAGAAATAAAAATAGCCATAAATCAGAGTATTTTACTACTATATAGAGTTACACAACAGAGCTACAAAATTAAATAATTAAAAAAAATGTATTAAACTATTTTAAAATAAAAAGTGTCAAAAATGAATCATTCAAAAATATAAACTAAAGTTTATCAATCAGTCAATCAATCAATTTGATCAGAAATATAGTAAAACCAGTAATATTGTGAAATATTATAACAATTTAAATGAAATATTACTACAATTTATTTAATACAATTTATTACAATTTTCAGGTTCTCAAGAAACAGTGATGCTTTTGTAAAAAATGGTGATACTCTTTTTAAGGATTCCTTCGTAAATAGATTTTATTTGGTATTATATATGTCATATGTCTTTGCGGTCACAAAAAAGGAAAAAATATCTCACTGACCCCAAACTTTTGATAAAATATATAAAAAATGATTTTAATTAATAATAGTAATTTATTTTTTAGTCATCATTTATATCATACTTTATATTACAGACATGACCATCTTAGCAAATTTTTTTTTAAACTTTTTTCTCAGTAGGAAGCAGACCCAAAAATCAAAATTTGATATCAACTTAATCTCATTGCATTCAAAGAGATCTCCTTTCTTTTTTTCTATCTATCTATCCATCCATCCATCCATTCATTCACTCACTTATGTGTGCTAAATCTAAACCTCTGAACTCCGAGACTCTTTTCAGATTCTACTGTAATTCACAAAAATTGCACCTTTCCCTCGAAAAGCGGCAAGAATCTACTGCACATGGAACCTTCTAGACAGATAAAAAGCTTTCAATCCCTGCCTGTCTCAGACCTGCATTTCAAGCTGAGAAATTCGAGGAAGATTACAGGCTGTTTGGGATGATGGATTACCACATGTCCAGAGACAAAGATAAGAAACTACAGAAGACGTACGTTCAGAGATTCTGTGGTGATATAATCAATTTCCCTAGAAAAGCAGCAGGGATCTGCTGCACATGGAACCTTCTAGACAGATGAAAAGCTTTCTACCTCTGCCTGTCCCAGACCTGCAATTCAAGCTCAGAAATTCAAGGAAGATTACAGGCTGTTTGGGATGACGGATTACCACACGTCCAGAGACAAAAATAAGAAACTGTAGCACTTATATTATCAAACATGCATGTTAAAATGGGTGCATTCAAAACACAACAGCTGCACAAAGAGCATCACTGCGCCAGAAGGTACAATCACAATGTGTGAGTTACAGAACTAGCAGTGTGACATTTCCAGGGAAGTAGAGACTGTAAATTAAGCCAGCATCATCTGTAATGTGTCAGCGCACACGTATGCACAAGCTTTTAGCTAAATAATGCTACTGTATCTACAGACTGCAGCGCTGAGATAGGAAGACAATGGTGAGCGAAGATTGTAATGATGAGTCTAAAGATGTGGTCAGATTAGTGAAATTTTGTGTGCAAAAGGTCAATTTTCAGTAGTGTAGAGATGTATGAAGCACTGCTCAAAGAGAAGTCATGGACTGTATCCGAAATCGCACACTTCCCAACTATAAAGTAGGTGAAAAACTGTGAAAAGAAACAAATTACTCAAGTTACTTATTAATACTATACAGAACGCACATTTTTAGCAGTCACAAATTCCTTACTCAAAAGAAGTACCTACTCAGAGTACGCAATTTTTGATACAGCCATTTTTAAACCAAGCTGCTTTCTGTTGGTCAGTGTTGCGAATTCACATGGCCAACTTGAATATAAGTGAAATCTGCGTGATGAACTATTTTGTCCTCACAGGAAACTCTCTATTGCACAGATACCTATTGAGATTTTGGTACCACTTTAGTATAGGGACCAGTTCTCACTATTAACTAGTTGCATGGCTATTATCAACATATTGGCAGTTTATTAGTACTTATAAAGCACTTATTCTGCATGACCATATTCAACATCCCTAAAGCCCCGTTCACACCAAGAACGATAACTATAAAGATAACGATATTTGCGTCCACACCAGCAAACGATATCGTCTGTTTATTCTAAGCGCATGCTCGTCTGCCACTTTAAATTCTTGAGCTCGTTACAGCAGAATGGATCCTGATTGGCTGTCAATTTTTTATCGTTTATCAGTTGGAGAAAAATCATTTTGAAAGTGATTCCAACGATGTCGTTTCTCTTTGTCTTTATCGTTATAGTTGTGGTGTGACTCTGCTATTCTTTAATATTGAGAACGATTTTTAGAACTATATCTTTATCGTTATTTTATAGTTATCGTCCTTGGTGTGAACGGGCCTTAATCCTCCCCAATACTTAAACTTAACAACTAGGAGTTTATTGGGGCAAAAGTTGTAGTCAATGGTTTGTTAATAGCAAGAACTGGACCTTAAAATAAAGTGTGAACGAAATTGAAATTCCTATTGAAATGACTGGCATGCAAAATTTTGCAGAGCAACTTTAAATGTGACAACACTTTAAGAGTGATGATGGTCATGTATGTTTGAATCCAGAGACTGTGCATCCTCTTGAGAATCTGCCATTAGAAGCTCAGCCAGAGAAACTAAGCCACAGGGTATCTGGAATCTGGGCCAAGCAGTGGCTAAACACTGGCAAAAGTCCACCTCACAGCCCATTAAAAAAAGATATACTCCCAAACAACCCAAAGGGGTGTTCTGAAAAACACAAAGTCAAAAAATGACAACAAAAATAACTTATATTTTTGTACTTTCTGAAGAAAATGTTATGCTCACTCGTGCAAAACAAAGCAGGGGTATTCTATGTGGTTGCTAAGGTGTTCTGACTGATTGTTAGTGTGTTGCTATGAGATTGCTAGGGTGCTCTGAGCGGTTGAAAAGACATGTGGTTGTCTTTATGATTTTCTGGTCTATGATTCAGGTTCTTACTTCAAAGTCTGTGCAATTCATTTTTCTCACCCGCCAGGTGAAAATTGTAAGCCTGATTGCTTAGAAACGTAATAAGACACATCTCCTCAACAAGCTACACGATTTGATGTATAATTCATGTCCAATTCGAGTTATGCACTGAAGTTAATAGTCATGGAATATTAATAATACTCCCGAGGGGAGGAGAGATAACCTTGTGTGACCCTAAAATTACTTCTCAGAAGGTTAAACTAATTAGTTTCGTACAGTCCATGACAAAACAGCCAGAATGTGATTATAAATATTATAAATCATGTTCTGGAAAAAATACTTCTCTCTGAATGTTGCCCTTTAAATTAGTAACACAACCGAATTTGCATGAACGTGGCACAATCTGTCAGAACAATAAAACAATAGCAGAAGATCCATTCTTTGTGGAAGTTGTTCAGATGTTTGGGCTTCATTAGAAAAAATGAGATGGAGGAGAGCAGAGGTTAGTCATAAATCAGCGAGACACACAATATTAGAGTCAAATACTCATTCATAGAGCTCTGGTTATCCAGCTAAATGATTAATGGCCAGTTAGCTGCAGACTGCATTCTCTCACCACACTCAAACATTAGATTTTTGATGGCACCAGGTTTATCTGAGGGACATTCGATTTATAGAGAAAGCAGATTTCATTAATATTGTAGCTTGTTGACGCACCAAAAAGGTTTTATTAAAAATTCTCAGTGATGAGAAATTCATTGTAGCCTATCCTGTTTGTAATAATGTGTGTGGGTTTATTAAGCTGCCTATAACCAAATGTTAGTTAATTCTGTCAAAATGTACCTTTGAGGATGTCCCCAAAGGTAAATATTATTCATATTTCATAAATGAGGCTTACTTCTTCTTGTTTTTGTCCATATTGTTCCCCAAGTCTAAGAATATATGCTTAAAATTTGCTAGTGCGCTAAGAAAAATGTACTTAATTCAAAGTGCATTCTCTGAAAACAATATTTGTATTGGACAACAAATACCGATTTAAGAAAAAGAGTGATTTGCAGTTAAATTTTAATTAGCTTGATATTTCGATAGCTAGGTAAAGTGTGTAAGTGTGTGTGTGTGTGTGTGTGTACAGAGTAACCTCAGGTGTTCTTGGGCCGTCATTGGCTGTCTGGCTGTCTGTTGAGTTTAGTATACGCACACTGGTGATGTCAGTATGTCCCCACTAGTGGCCTCAATCCTGTTTACCAGAAAGCCACACTAACAGAACCACACAAACACACACACAAATGAAAATGTCAGTTCTGAAAAACCTTTTCAAAGCCTATTGTTCTCTGTTTCAAAATGCCAGCTAAAAACTGCAATGTGTTCTGAGAGTAAACGGTTTTTGATTTTAAGTCAGCTAGCACTGAGGGACAGTCATTAAATAATTTTTTGTAGTGATGGTGCTGAAATATAGAAACAAAATACTGCAATCTGTTCATTCTCTCATGGAAGAGAATGGTCTCTCAGTCAATATGTGGATCTGTGTATGAGTTTCAGTGTATAACCTATTACTGTGAAATTACCAAGGTTCAGGAAGTGTTTGCTGTACCTGAGGGCACTCTGATAAAATCACATGTAATCATGTTTCCCAGAGACAGTACACAAGCTAGCCAATGCTGTCTGACCATGGTTAAATGATCTGTCTACCTTCTCTCTACCTGTTCTGTCTACTGGATGGAGGATATACAGTGTAACCTTTGTAATTGAGGTCATAAATAATTTTTTCAAAGCATATGTGGCTCTGCAAAACATAAAAAAATAATTTTACATAAAAGTCTTGAAAGCAGAGAAAGAATAATCTTTCAT
>NW_015505186.1:394476-395127 GCF_001515645.1 Sinocyclocheilus grahami | reverse complement strand
TAATTAGTCAATAATCCTATGGAAACTTGTCAAATCATAACTAAATGTATGAGATAACCCCTCCACGGTCTACCAAATGGTCACTCAATTCTTGAGGAGTTTCTGGAATAAAAGAGTCTACTTCATGTTTTCATTTGACAGACTTACTGTAAGAATGTGAACTTAGCTGGGCTATGATTTTGCTTGACTATCAATCCATCTTCAGTATTCTGTATATTTTTGTGTTGCTACACAGTGAGACTGTCGTATTTCAATGACTCGGGGAGTTGCTAATGAAAAGGACCCTTGGAAAGCCCATCTCAGCAGTCCCACAACACCCCTGCAGAAAGTGCAAGCTTGCATTTACCCCTGCACCTTAATGAGCTCAACCTCCCCAGAATCGATCCTGAGAGCATCAGGGGAATTGGATTGAGCCACGGAGAAAAGATCAGCCTAGTTGGAACCACGACTCTATGACTAAATACTCATAACGCTGACTATTGTAAACTTGCAAAAGTGCCTCCGAAACATATTGTGAAAACCCACAAAATGTCTATACTAAACCGTTTTGCATAGTGGGTGCAGGGCTATATTGCAAACAGAGGAAATTGCCATTAGAATTAAATATTAATGCCAAGAGAATTGATTTTTGTGGATTCACAATACCCCTAA
>NW_015505186.1:392075-392985 GCF_001515645.1 Sinocyclocheilus grahami | reverse complement strand
TCTTTTCAATTTTCTATTCACCAAAGAATCCTGAAAAGCCTATACACAAAAATATTTGTGTTTTCAACATTAATAATAAAAGAAATGTTAAAAGTTCGGCGTGGCTGCTAAAAATGCAGCTTTATGTTGCTTTGTTCCTCCTCTTCTGTAAATAGCTTTGGATAAAAGCATCTGCTAAATGTATAAATGCAAATGCTATCATGGGGAAAAACTAAATATTAAAATATCAAACATGGTAATAATATTTCACATTATTACTGTTTTTTATTTTTGAATAAAAAATAATGCAGCCTTAGTGGGCATAAGAGACAAAAACATCCAAAAATACTATCACCCCCAATATAATCGAATATTTATGATTTATCACTGATGTACCTCATTTCTAAGTTCGTTTATATAAAAAATTGCTAAAAGGAAAAATGTAAATGTAATAAAATGTCTCCCAGGATTAAAATCTGGATGTGTATGTACTGAACAGCAGCCGTCTGTGTTGGACGGGTGGGTTAGAGCCAAAAACAAACACAACAGGAGCAGAGGAGTTTATCGAGTGAGGCAGCAGGCAGGGGGAAAACAGGATGCACACAGGATTATCAGGAGAGCAAGGTCTCTCTCTGTTCCTTTCCCCTGAATGAGAGGCCCATGGTCAGAGCCGCCACTGGGGCAAGAATGAGACCACATTCCTCAGCCAGACTGCAGAGAGTTAGATGGAATCTGAGCTGTGAACTGATCTAAATGCTCCAACTGTCCTGGAGTTCCCATAAGCCTCAAGGGAAGACAAAACAAAGGAACTGTAAAATCAGCAGTTCTAGCAGTCAAGTCTTCAGCTGTGGTCTAGCTCTGTGCAGTCTGTCTGTGTGGTACTGTTCTTGACCCAGGTGCTGATCACATGGCACAAACCTGCAGTTGGAGG
>NW_015505186.1:386356-391975 GCF_001515645.1 Sinocyclocheilus grahami | reverse complement strand
TTAATGCCAAGAGAATTGATTTTTGTGGATTCACAATACCCCTAAACAAAGGCTTGGTCTGCAAAAGTTCAACATCATCATACAACTCAGCCAAAATTTAGGAAATAATGCAAGGGGGCTCAGAGAAAGTTGGGAGTTACTGGTTCAGGAATAGAACAGAATGTCAAAAGTTGTTGGGAGCTGCTCTAGAAACCTCTGATGACTCTGTCTCTTGCTACCATCTGAATAAAAAAAGCATCTTCTCTTGACCCAGGTGCTGATCACATGGCACAAACCTGCAGTTGGAGGCGGGGCCCGGCGTGGGGAGCACAGGGCAAGTTCTGACGGATGAAAAAAGAGAGGACATATCAGTACACACCTGACCATGCTGCCACATCTGTCTCTCTCACCTTATTACAGACTGTATGAGCACACACCTGCAGCTCATGCTATGCACACCTCATATACCGTTTCCAATATCAAAGAATATGAATACAATTTAAAGGTAAAGTGTGTCATTTCTGGCGCCCCTAGTGGTGACAGTTGGAATTGAAAAAATAATGAATGTTACCTATAGAGTGCTGCAGGAATTAGTCCTAAACCTCAGTGTTAGCATTTCAAGTACTTCAAGTTCCATCGTCTGGAAGTCAGTGGGTTTTTTTGAATTAGTGTAAATGTCTTAAATAAGGTATGTCATTAACAAAAGCTCAAGATATTCTCACGTTTTATTCTATGACATAAAATACGTTACCTACCTTTTTTCAGCTTTTACTAGTCTTGAAAAAGGCTAATAAGTGGCTAAGAATATTTAATTCTAATGGCAATCATCATGACAAACATAAAAATAAATCTACATACTGCTTTTACTCTCACTCCTACAAAGTATTCTTACTCAAACATTCTCAAACTTCTTTCTATTTCAAAATGTATTATTTATATTAAAGGGGTCATATAATGTTGCTAAAAATAACATTATTTTGTGTATTTGGTGTAATGAAATGTGTTTATGCGGTTTAAGGTTAAAAAATTATTTTCCCATTATTTTCCACATACTGTACATTATTGTTTCTCCTCTACGCCCTGCCTTTCTGAAACGCGTCGATTTTTACAAAGCTCATCGGTCTGAAAAGCAAGGTGTGCTGTGATTGGTCAGCTATCCAGTGTGTTATGATTGGCCGAATACCTCAAGCATGTGATGGAAATGTTGCATTAATGTTAATGTTTATTAATTGTATGTAATTAATGTTACCCCTTACCATACTGTGATGATGCCCTGTCCGGCCGGAGCGATGATTCAAAAACATGAAAACCCATTATAAACGAGGCATTTGTTGCATCCAATGGGAACATAATGAAGTGCTCTGGAACAGTGTTGTAAATACAACTTAAGCACTGATTTCTAGTCGTGTCCATTTTTGGAAGGCCAAACAATGTAGTTCGCTTTCACAATGAAACACAGCTTCACACAGGGTGGCCTAGAGTGAGCAGCGCCCGGGGGCTAAAGTGAGGAACGGCCGGAGGGCTAGAGTGAGCAGAGGCCGGGGGCTAGAGTGAGGAACGGCCGGAGGGCTAGAGTGAGCAGAGGCCGGGGGCTAGAGTGAGGAATGGCCGGAGGGCTAGCGTGAGCAGAGGCGGCGGGCTTGAGAACGGCGCGGCCGGCGGATTCGACGAAGGAGCGTATAAAGAATATCTCTTTAGATTTGAGACTTTAGTCTTTGCAACTTTACAGATCTTCTTTATGCACCAATAGCTTAAATTTAAAGCATCATATGACCCCTTTAAGATGTAATTTATTCCTGTGATGGCAAAGCTGAATTTTGGCATCATTACTCCAGTCTTCACTTCAGTGTCACATGATCCTTCAGAAATAATTCTAATATGCTGATTTGCTGCTCAAGTAACAGTTCTTTTTATTATCATAGCTGAAAAGGGTTGTGGTGCTTAATATTTTGTAGAAACCATGAAAACATTTTTGTAGAATTCATGAAACCTAAGAAAGGGTTGTCACATGGAAAAAATGACACACTTCACCTTTAAGTAAGATGAGCAAGTGAAAACATTCTCAGATCCGAACCTATGTTGATGCATCCGACCCCATCTGAATGGGTCACTGGAGTCGAGAGCAGCCAAACCTCCTAACTGACACTTATCAAACATGGCACCTCAACACTCCAAGGGCACATGCGCTATTCTATAACAGGAGGAATAATGAGCACACCGGGCTGGGCTTGGCCCAAAAATGTCTGGGTGAGTTGTGCTCTGTCCTGCCTGCAGCTAAAGGTGACCTCTGCACTCTGAGTGGCTCCGTGAGTAAGAAACATGTGACCTTCAGTGACGATGTTTGGTCAGGAGGAGCTGACGGACACTTACCCTCGGGCCGGTATTGGGCGATGATGGTTACCGTCTGGCCCGCTCCTTTCAGCGCAGCTGCAGCTTGTTCATGAGTGGCACCTCGCAGATCGATTCCATTAACCTGAAATCAATCACAACAAAGCATCAATCATCAATAACACTCACCAAAGACATTAATTAAATGATCAACAAGGATACGATGACTGTTTGATCATTTATTATCGGTAACAAAATACAAAGCATGTGATAATAAAAGCTAATTCATCAACTGACCTACATTGATGTCTTAAATTGTAAGCTTTAAAAGGGCAGCAATACTGTCAGTACTAATAAAGCTCTCTAACGAATTCATTTTTTAAATTGCTTGACTCTCAGAAAATGTGGTATCTTTTAGCTTGGAGTGATCTGGCACAAGAAACGCCTGCTATGATCCAGGCGCACAGAAAAGCCTACAGTAAAGGATCAGTGGGTGGCAGTACCCTGTAGGCCAGAGTCTGCAACAACTGAACCACAGAGTAATCAGTGTTCCTCCAAAATATGAGTTTGGCTCAGTTGTGCGCATCATCTGTTCTATGACCCAATTTGAGCCATCGAAAGTCAATGTTCAAGCAGGTTGGGAATTGCTGTATACTGCTGGCACACAAACCTGGAGCAGGTGTTGCAGCCAAACAGCTGGTAAAGTTGCACTCATTTTTTCCTCATTTAAAGGTTTTGCACATAAATAAAAGAACAGTAATTGCGAAAAATCTCTATTAAAATTACATGAAGACTCCAGTCAAATCAGTGGCCTAAAAACTGTTTTATGGTGGCCAACATGTTGAGATCACATGATCAGGCAAATACTATTTATTTTATGTATCCCTCCATTACGGGACACTTTAACTTGTGGAATAAATGAATCATGGTTGACAATGGTTGTAGTCCTTATGTAGCAGCTTGTTAGCAACAAAAATTTTTAAGCACACAGCAGTTTGAGGTACACCACAAATAAAAAGTTTGGGCTCTGAAAGATTTTTACAATGTTTTTTGAAGAAAGCCTCTGAACTAAATGATCACCAAGGCTGCATTTATTTGATCAAAATACATTAAATAATAAAGCAATGTAAAGTAATATATAAAATATTACATATTTTTAAATTATATTTCTTTCAGGATTTTTTGATATATATAAAGTTGGATGGAAAAAAAACCCTACTGGAAATAGAATATAATAGAATAGAACATTATAAAAATCATAGAAAAAAATAATACTGATTTCAAACTTTTGAATGGTAGTTTATGGCTGTGCAATTTGTGTTTCAAAACAAAATGTGAAAATATCTTCACGTAATGAAGTAATGTTAACCATAGACCTTATGCTGCTCATAAACTGAAAAATGTCAACTCTCCTTTGGTGTCAAATGTTTCTACAAATGTTTCTCAATGCCTGATTGACTCAATGCTTAAATAACACTGTCTTGCTGTTTTAACCAATCAAAAGAGCTTTTCTTAAGTGGTTAGAATTATATTAAGCTAGCAGGCTAAGTTATTACAGCAGAATACTAATCGAAGGCTAAGTTACTTTTTTTTTAAAAAGTAATGTTATATGTAAATTAAAATAAATTTACATATTTTCATGATTAAAACTAAATGACACAATTTTCTATCATTTCTAATTAGTTTCAGCCAATGGAATCTATTTTGGGTCCAGGATGGGTTCCGGTTTCTGCTGGGGGGGCCGGATCTGGAGTGACACCAGGTTTAGGAATACAAACAGAAGAAGTCAACATGAGACTACAGCGCAGTGGGAGGGGCAGGTGAAGTGTGTGTTTGTGAGTCTCTCAGCACACCTGCAGAGTGTCCTAATGCTCATTTAACAGTGTGAACTCAGAAGGTACACCACAGCTATTCTTAGACTCCAAATCAGGCCAGCACTCCATTATCTCTTCCCTCCCTCTCTATTTTTCTCCTCTTACTTGTTCTTTCTCGCTTTTTAATCAGTGTCCTAAGGAGGCAGACCGTGATTGCTCTCGGCTCAAGTGGCACCGAAAGTAATTGCGGCGGGGATCTGGATGGAGGGATCTGATTACGACCAGCGAGTCCTGATGAAGCTCTGATAAGCATAAATGATGAGATCAGCGACAGGAAATCAGCTCGGAGAGCTTCTCGAGTGGATCACTGATCTGGATTGTTTCAATGAGAGCTGTAATTGCGCTGTCAATGAACACATTGCAAAAAAAGTTAGGCCACTGTGCCAAAAACTAAAATTATAATGGAAAAAAAAAAAAAACCCTGGTACTGGTGGAGTTTTGAGTGGTTACTAGACAAAAAAAAAAAAAGTGTTTTCAGTACAGGTTTGGTAGGGTTCACAGACATGTGATGGCGCCACCTCCTGTTCAGTATAGGTTCTTCACAAACTCTGGGAATTTTATATACCAATTTGAATAACTACCTAAAAACATGCATGATATTTGTTCAAATTAAAACATAATAACTATTAAAAAATTAAGAAGCATTAAAATTACTCCAATAAACATTTAGGTATCTTTAATCATGGATGCCCATGATTAGAGGACCTAAATGTAAGTTAAAGATATAAGGTCATTTAAAAACCTAGATTTATCATCTACTAATTTGAATATTAAGGGAAACGTGTGCTTGTTTATGGTGGTTTATATCCTTGTTTTTAACATAGAAAAGCAAAATATGACATCTATTAATTACCTAACCTTAATAAATGCTAAACCAATAAATGGCTGTTTACAGCAAACATTAATATTAATATACCTTATTATAATCGCTGCAATATTATTTAGCCATTTTGCCCTCATGTATACAATTTATGTATTTGCAGGACGTCCACTTACGGATAGGATCTGGTCCCCTCTCCGCAGCTCTCCGCTGAGGTCTGCGGGCCCTCCTGCAAGTATGAAAGAAACGAAAATGCCTTCTCCATCTTCTCCTCCTACGATGTTGAAGCCCAGTCCAGTCGAGCCCTTGTGCAGAACGATCTTCCTGGGCTCCCTGTACACACAGTTCAGATAATACATCAGCTCAGAGTCCGTAGGGCTCAGCATCTCCACTGACGCACGCTACGCTACTTTGTAAACATACACATGCAATCTACGCGTGCACACACACACGCATCCACACTCTTGGGTCGGTCCAAACGGTCTACAATGTAGACGAGCACAATAGCTGACACCTATTGGGGACTGCTCCACTTATGTGCTATTTGTCCCATTTCCGCCCGGTTTCCTAGAAACGGAGAAGACGCACAGCCTCACACACACACACACACACACACAC
>NW_015505186.1:374880-384153 GCF_001515645.1 Sinocyclocheilus grahami | reverse complement strand
CGGGGTCTGGCGGCCCCCCCGGAAGTAAGAAAAAAACGAAAAAGCCCTCCCCATCTTCTCCTCCTACGATGTTGAAGCCCAGTCCAGTCGAGCCCTTGTGCAGAACGATCTTCCTGGGCTCCCTGTACACACAGTTCAGATAATACATCAGCTCAGAGTCCGTAGGGCTCAGCATCTCCACTGACGCACGCTACGCTACTTTGTAAACATACACATGCAATCTACGCGTGCACACACACACGCATCCACACTCTTGGGTCGGTCCAAACGGTCTACAATGTAGACGAGCACAATAGCTGACACCTATTGGGGACTGCTCCACTTATGTGCTATTTGTCCCATTTCCGCCCGGTTTCCTAGAAACGGAGAAGACGCACAGCCTCACACACACACACACACACACACACTCTCTCTCTCTCTCTCTCATACACACACACACACAGTCACTTCATGCTGTGTATATACAGTATAATTTAAAATAAACAAAATTAAGAGTTTTAAATGTCAGTATAACATGACTGTAAAATGAATTATAATGCCAAACAAATGCCAAAAATATTACTTTATGAGTTTAAATCAGATTGTGAATCAGAAGCTGTGTTGAAATGCATTACAGATTGTGTTAAAATGATCCCAAAAAGTCTGATCCACTTAGGTTGGGCCCTTTCAGTTAGTCATAGGATCTTGACAGTCGGGGCATCATCCTGTCAAGTGTGACCAATCAAACCAAGAGATATCTTGAGCTGTGACACTTCTGTCAGATACACTTGAAATGTGGTGATACACAATCTCCTGAGTTTACAGATGATAATGCAAAGAGACGAGACCCGAGATGGAGCTATTTTAGAACAGAAGGCTAATCCGTTAGTGCTGTCTTCTCTCTGACCTAGTTGTGAGGAGGAGGCAGGCCCTTCCTCTCTCTCTCCATCACTTCATCTCTCTCCCAGTGCGTCTGTTTGGCTCGCCTCGGAGTGATGATGCTCTTCAGGCCATAAACAGAAACTAAGCCAAGCTGCATCCCATGAAATGTGAAAACACTTTGTGGGCATAATCATTATATTTTAAGAGCTTTTTTGGGGGGGATTGGCTACAACGCGAAGAATAAAACTGTAGCAGAACACACAAAACAATGGCACTAGAACCAAACAGAAGGCTCTGCCAACCGGTTGCATCAGCAGTTGATCAAACCAACCAATGTAATCAGTAAATGGTAATCCTGATTGTGTCAGTAATCCTGTTTTTCAGCAAATCAGTTACGACTGCTTGGCCAATGATAAACAACCTAATTAATATTCATGAGTCAGACTGGCAAGGCCTCTGGCTACCACTCATCAGTAAGATCAATGATAAGGATTTTTCAGGGGTTTTTTTCAGGACAACTATGGCATACGTACTGAAAAATATTTGGTGTAGGATTTACTTAATTTACTTAGAAATTGCTAGACCTTGCTATCCATCCATTCATCCATGATTTGTTGGAGATGTTTTTACGTACAGCAAAATTATAAAAGGCCACATCTTTGACAATGTATAACAACTTACATCCTGCCTAAAACTCTGCAACAAAATACATATTTCAATAGATAGGATATCAATAGGATATCAATAGACTACATCCTCTTGGAGGAAATATCCACTTACACTCTCTAAATGTGTGGTTTTGGTGGCTATTAATACAATGCTGCCTAATACATTCACCTTTAGTCTATAAATTGGATACATCAGAACAAGTTCATCAGATATTCTGATCGTATGATCAGTCTGATGCTATGGAAATAGAGCTCACCTGTTTATCAGCACCCATTAGATACATAATGCTGCCTATTGTTAATAAATTAGTGCAGCTATGAACGAAAAATGCATGACCTGCAAAGACTTTAAGCAAAAAAGAACAGCTCCTATTCTCTTTGCACATTGTAATACAGCCAGGATGTGAACATGGGCTATTTTACCACTAGATGGCACCATTTGTTCACCCATAGAATCCAGAAAAAACTGAATTTAGCCTGAATTCAAACTGCACACTTCTACAGAAAGCAACAAATTCACACAAACAATTCTCCATATTTGAGAATCCAAAAACAGGCTTATTTTAGTTTCATGCACAAAAGTTTCACTGAACACTGCTCAAGCTATTCAAACCATGTTGTGCTTCAGGATGAGGTATAAAACCATTAATGTATGCGTAAGGATAATTGGGACAACTGAAATGTCACACGAGGCTACGCAGTTGAACAACTAAATCGGCAAAAGCAGCACAGAAAAGGTGAGCTGCTGTCAGACTATTTAAATGAGGCACAGAGGTGGCATATGTGCTGATTGCCAATTGTCTTGCACACATAGCAGACAGAAGACAAGACACATGCTGACTGTCATGACAATGATAAAGTGTAAGGTGGATCTGATTCTATTCATCTTAATCAGGTCCATTTAATGGTGAAAGTGGAAGAAATTAGGATGGAAATAAATTATTACTCTAAAATTGTATATAATAATGCTATGACTGATAAAAATAATATTAAGATTTAAGTTTGCATGAAACAGAAGTTGATAAAGTCATAGACTAGATTTTTTTTTTATTATAATTTTTTTGGCTTTTTTTAAGATTCCGAAGGCACATCAATTAAAAAAAAATAATAAATCATAACTCATTTATAATAAACACTGCAATATTTTAATTTTTTAAAAATCAAATTTTAATTGAATGAATAACAGCCACTATTTATAAATATAGATTTTTGGATAAGTATTTTGTTTTCTTAAAAAAGTAAAAGTTAGTAAGTTTTTTCTTAAAAGCTTAAAAGAAACACCCGAGCCCTGCATTATTCTAGTTTATACAAACACAAATTGCAGCTTATCACTCAGAGAAGCATATGTGACAGCTGAGGACTTGTGCGCATCATCTGTTCTATGACCCAATTTGAGCCATCGAAAGTCAATGTTCAAGCAGGTTGGGAATTGCTGTATACTGCTGGCACACAAACCTGGAGCAGGTGTTGCAGCCAAACAGCTGGTAAAGTTGCACTCATTTTTTCCTCATTTAAAGGTTTTGCACATAAATAAAAGAACAGTAATTGCGAAAAATCTCTATTAAAATTACATGAAGACTCCAGTCAAATCAGTGGCCTAAAAACTGTTTTATGGTGGCCAACATGTTGAGATCACATGATCAGGCAAATACTATTTATTTTATGTATCCCTCCATTACGGGACACTTTAACTTGTGGAATAAATGAATCATGGTTGACAATGGTTGTAGTCCTTATGTAGCAGCTTGTTAGCAACAAAAATTTTTAAGCACACAGCAGTTTGAGGTACACCACAAATAAAAAGTTTGGGCTCTGAAAGATTTTTACAATGTTTTTTGAAGAAAGCCTCTGAACTAAATGATCACCAAGGCTGCATTTATTTGATCAAAATACATTAAATAATAAAGCAATGTAAAGTAATATATAAAATATTACATATTTTTAAATTATATTTCTTTCAGGATTTTTTGATATATATAAAGTTGGATGGAAAAAAAACCCTACTGGAAATAGAATATAATAGAATAGAACATTATAAAAATCATAGAAAAAAATAATACTGATTTCAAACTTTTGAATGGTAGTTTATGGCTGTGCAATTTGTGTTTCAAAACAAAATGTGAAAATATCTTCACGTAATGAAGTAATGTTAACCATAGACCTTATGCTGCTCATAAACTGAAAAATGTCAACTCTATTTGGTGTCAAATGTTTCTACAAATGTTTCTCAATGCCTGATTGACTCAATGCCTAAATAACACTGTCTTGCTGTTTTAGCCAATCAAAAGAGCTTTTCTTAAGTGGTTAGAATTATATTAAGCTAGCAGGCTAAGTTATTACAGCAGAATACTAATCGAAGGCTAAGTTACTTTTTTTTTAAAAAGTAATGTTATATGTAAATTAAAATAAATTTACATATTTTCATGATTAAAACTAAATGACACAATTTTCTATCATTTCTAATTAGTTTCAGCCAATGGAATCTATTTTGGGTCCAGGATGGGTTCCGGTTTCTGCAGGGGGGGCCGGATCTGGAGTGACACCAGGTTTAGGAATACAAACAGAAGAAGTCAACATGAGACTACAGCGCAGTGGGAGGGGCAGGTGAAGTGTGTGTTTGTGAGTCTCTCAGCACACCTGCAGCGTGTCCTAATGCTCATTTAACAGTGTGAACTCAGAAGGTACACCACAGCTATTCTTAGACTCCAAATCAGGCCAGCACTCCATTATCTCTTCCCTCCCTCTCTATTTTTCTCCTCTTACTTGTTCTTTCTCGCTTTTTAATCAGTGTCCTAAGGAGGCAGACCGTGATTGCTCTCGGCTCAAGTGGCACCGAAAGTAATTGCGGCGGGGATCTGGATGGAGGGATCTGATTACGACCAGCGAGTCCTGATGAAGCTCTGATAAACATAAATGATGAGATCAGCGACAGGAAATCAGCTCGGAGAGCTTCTCGAGTGGATCACTGATCTGGATTGTTTCAATGAGAGCTGTAATTGCGCTGTCAATTAACACATTGCAAAAAAAGTTAGGCCACTGTGCCAAAAACTAAAATTATAATGGAAAAAAAAAAAAACCTGGTACTGGTGGAGTTTTGAGTGGTTACTAGACAAAAAAAAAAAAGGGTTTTCAGTACAGGTTTGGTAGGGTTCACAGACATGTGATGGCGCCACCTCCTGTTCAGTATAGGTTCTTCACAAACTCTGGGAATTTTATATACCAATTTGAATAACTACCTAAAAACATGCATGATATTTGTTCAAATTAAAACATAATAACTATTAAAAAATTAAGAAGCATTAAAATTACTCCAATAAACATTTAGGTATCTTTAATCATGGATGCCCATGATTAGAGGACCTAAATGTAAGTTAAAGATATAAGGTCATTTAAAAACCTAGATTTATCATCTACTAATTTGAATATTAAGGGAAACGTGTGCTTGTTTATGGTGGTTTATATCCTTGTTTTTAACATAGAAAAGCAAAATATGACATCTATTAATTACCTAACCTTAATAAATGCTAAACCAATAAATGGCTGTTTACAGCAAACATTAATATTAATATACCTTATTATAATCGCTGCAATATTATTTAGCCATTTTGCCCTCATGTATACAATTTATGTATTTGCAGGACGTCCACTTACGGATAGGATCTGGTCCCCTCTCCGCAGCTCTCCGCTGAGGTCTGCGGGCCCTCCTGCAAGTATGAAAGAAACGAAAATGCCTTCTCCATCTTCTCCTCCTACGATGTTGAAGCCCAGTCCAGTCGAGCCCTTGTGCAGAACGATCTTCCTGGGCTCCCTGTACACACAGTTCAGATAATACATCAGCTCAGAGTCCGTAGGGCTCAGCATCTCCACTGACGCACGCTACGCTACTTTGTAAACATACACATGCAATCTACGCGTGCACACACACACGCATCCACACTCTTGGGTCGGTCCAAACGGTCTACAATGTAGACGAGCACAATAGCTGACACCTATTGGGGACTGCTCCACTTATGTGCTATTTGTCCCATTTCCGCCCGGTTTCCTAGAAACGGAGAAGACGCACAGCCTCACACACACACACACACACACACACTCTCTCTCTCTCTCTCTCTCATACACACACACACACAGTCACTTCATGCTGTGTATATACAGTATAATTTAAAATAAACAAAATTAAGAGTTTTAAATGTCAGTATAACATGACTGTAAAATGAATTATAATGCCAAACAAATGCCAAAAATATTACTTTATGAGTTTAAATCAGATTGTGAATCAGAAGCTGTGTTGAAATGCATTACAGATTGTGTTAAAATGATCCCAAAAAGTCTGATCCACTTAGGTTGGGCCCTTTCAGTTAGTCATAGGATCTTGACAGTCGGGGCATCATCCTGTCAAGTGTGACCAATCAAACCAAGAGATATCTTGAGCTGTGACACTTCTGTCAGATACACTTGAAATGTGGTGATACACAATCTCCTGAGTTTACAGATGATAATGCAAAGAGACGAGACCCGAGATGGAGCTATTTTAGAACAGAAGGCTAATCCGTTAGTGCTGTCTTCTCTCTGACCTAGTTGTGAGGAGGAGGCAGGCCCTTCCTCTCTCTCTCCATCACTTCATCTCTCTCCCAGTGCGTCTGTTTGGCTCGCCTCGGAGTGATGATGCTCTTCAGGCCATAAACAGAAACTAAGCCAAGCTGCATCCCATGAAATGTGAAAACACTTTGTGGGCATAATCATTATATTTTAAGAGCTTTTTTGGGGGGGATTGGCTACAACGCGAAGAATAAAACTGTAGCAGAACACACAAAACAATGGCACTAGAACCAAACAGAAGGCTCTGCCAACCGGTTGCATCAGCAGTTGATCAAACCAACCAATGTAATCAGTAAATGGTAATCCTGATTGTGTCAGTAATCCTGTTTTTCAGCAAATCAGTTACGACTGCTTGGCCAATGATAAACAACCTAATTAATATTCATGAGTCAGACTGGCAAGGCCTCTGGCTACCACTCATCAGTAAGATCAATGATAAGGATTTTTCAGGGGTTTTTTTCAGGACAACTATGGCATACGTACTGAAAAATATTTGGTGTAGGATTTACTTAATTTACTTAGAAATTGCTAGACCTTGCTATCCATCCATTCATCCATGATTTGTTGGAGATGTTTTTACGTACAGCAAAATTATAAAAGGCCACATCTTTGACAATGTATAACAACTTACATCCTGCCTAAAACTCTGCAACAAAATACATATTTCAATAGATAGGATATCAATAGGATATCAATAGACTACATCCTCTTGGAGGAAATATCCACTTACACTCTCTAAATGTGTGGTTTTGGTGGCTATTAATACAATGCTGCCTAATACATTCACCTTTAGTCTATAAATTGGATACATCAGAACAAGTTCATCAGATATTCTGATCGTATGATCAGTCTGATGCTATGGAAATAGAGCTCACCTGTTTATCAGCACCCATTAGATACATAATGCTGCCTATTGTTAATAAATTAGTGCAGCTATGAACGAAAAATGCATGACCTGCAAAGACTTTAAGCAAAAAAGAACAGCTCCTATTCTCTTTGCACATTGTAATACAGCCAGGATGTGAACATGGGCTATTTTACCACTAGATGGCACCATTTGTTCACCCATAGAATCCAGAAAAAACTGAATTTAGCCTGAATTCAAACTGCACACTTCTACAGAAAGCAACAAATTCACACAAACAATTCTCCATATTTGAGAATCCAAAAACAGGCTTATTTTAGTTTCATGCACAAAAGTTTCACTGAACACTGCTCAAGCTATTCAAACCATGTTGTGCTTCAGGATGAGGTATAAAACCATTAATGTATGCGTAAGGATAATTGGGACAACTGAAATGTCACACGAGGCTACGCAGTTGAACAACTAAATCGGCAAAAGCAGCACAGAAAAGGTGAGCTGCTGTCAGACTATTTAAATGAGGCACAGAGGTGGCATATGTGCTGATTGCCAATTGTCTTGCACACATAGCAGACAGAAGACAAGACACATGCTGACTGTCATGACAATGATAAAGTGTAAGGTGGATCTGATTCTATTCATCTTAATCAGGTCCATTTAATGGTGAAAGTGGAAGAAATTAGGATGGAAATAAATTATTACTCTAAAATTGTATATAATAATGCTATGACTGATAAAAATAATATTAAGATTTAAGTTTGCATGAAACAGAAGTTGATAAAGTCATAGACTAGATTTTTTTTTTATTATAATTTTTTTGGCTTTTTTTAAGATTCCGAAGGCACATCAATTAAAAAAAATAAATAAATCATAACTCATTTATAATAAACACTGCAATATTTTAATTTTTTAAAAATCAAATTTTAATTGAATGAATAACAGCCACTATTTATAAATATTGATTTTTGGATAAGTATTTTGTTTTCTTAAAAAAGTAAAAGTTAGTAAGTTTTTTCTTAAAAGCTTAAAAGAAACACCCGAGCCCTGCATTATTCTAGTTTATACAAACACAAATTGCAGCTTATCACTCAGAGAAGCATATGTGACAGCTGAGGACTCATGCTGATACTAATGATATGCTGATCATTATGTATTTGATACCGCATATAGATTTATTTTGAGTAACGGCTGGCTCAGAGGTGGGTTGAGTGCTTGTAGCGCCCCGCCGGCTGTAACCACCCTCATTAAACTCTCTCAATCTTTTTTCTTCACTTACATTTCTATCCTCCAAACTTCTCCTCCTCTCTCTTTCTCTCCTTCATCCCTTTCTCTCTCTCTCTACCGGCTGCAAAATGCTGATAGAGCTCCTGTCTGCCTCCCCCAGCACCTCAGTCCCAGATTACAAACAGCTACTGTTTATCATTTCAAATTCAGAGCCAAATGGGAAAACAAACCAAATAGATTACATTTGTTTTCAATTCACAATACCTGAGGAGGAGAGGGGCAGATTGGCATTTCATATGCAACCCCTCACACATCTTTACCCACCACCACTTATTCCATGTCATCCTGTGTTATTCTCCCTTCCTTCTTTCTCTAAGCATTCTTCCACTGTAAGAGCATTCTGAATATGAAAATGTATCAGATGCCTCATCCACGTGAAATATAAGCTGTCGTTTCTAATGGGTTGGCACGCTACGCTCCTGTCGGATGGCAAAATAACCACTGCCTTTCAGATTCAACCTCAATAAAGGAAAAGAATGGCAGAGTACCTATGTAATGACCCTCAGCCTTGAAGAAATGGGCTGAAAGCTAAAAGCTGCATATTTCAGCACTCAACAAAGGAAAGGAAAGGAAAGGACGTGACGTCCCATACTTGGAATTTGTGCTCTGCATTTACCCCATCCAAGTGCACACACAGAGCAGTGAGTAGTGAACAAACACGCACACACACCGTGAACACACACCTGGAGTAGTGGGCAGCCAATGCTGCGGAGGCCGGGGAGCAGTTCGGTGCCTTGCTCAAGGGTCTAAGCTCAGTCATGGTATTGAGGGTGGAGAGAGCACTGGTAATTCACTCCCCCCAATAATTAATGAATTCTTGTTCTTTCACACTGCCTGGACTTGGTAACAAACTGTTTAAACGTGTGCTGTAAAGAGCATTAATCCCATTATACGTCATCTATTGGATATACACATCAGCAATGTCAGCAATGCAGCTACCATAAATATTATTGTCACTCTTCTTCTGGGGGTGTACTCACACCGAGCCCGAGTGTGATT
>NW_015505186.1:371866-374820 GCF_001515645.1 Sinocyclocheilus grahami | reverse complement strand
TCCCCCCCCCCCCCCCCACTCCCCCGCACTAACTGGGCCGGAGCACACTTACGTCATTATGAATGAATGAATGAGGCTTTAATATAGCGCTTTATGGTGTATTGCTGTACAGCCAAAGCAACAATCACAATCATTTACCATCATATGTGGGGGTTTCTCCTCAACCACCACCAATGTGCACCATCCACCTGTTAACTTTGTGGTTTATTATTTTGAGTCGTTTGGGACGTGGTGACACACAGCCCTCTCACAATATATTGCTTAACAGATCTATCGCTTTTGCCGCTCAGAAATTTTCACGCAATCGTGCTGCACATTTCCAGTTCTGCGCTTGGGTGCAGTTAGCACTCACACTACATGCGTACTGCGCCCGAGCCCAACTGAACCGTGATGTGGCCCACCTCTTCCAAGCGAGCCAGGGACAGCTAAATTAACTGACTAGTGATCACACTTGTCAAACGAACCTGGCATTGGGGGTCAAACACGCTCGGGCACGGTTCAGATCGTCTACTGTGAGTACACTCTTAATCTTGTTCTGTACACACAGAATTCAACCATCAGTGATGAATGAATGTATGATGATCACACATTTGAATTCTTGCTCAATTCACAAACAAATGACTCTCAAGAACCAGTTCTTGTTGGCAAATCAAAAACATACGACACAAAAAGAGGTAGTCTGATTCATGAACATATGACTCTTTTGAGCTGGTCCTTTTAATGAATCGTTCAAAATCCATCCAACCCGACTCATGAACATAGAACTATTTTGAGAAGGTCCTTTTAATGAATCGTTCAAAATCCATCCAACCCGACTCATGAACATAGAACTATTTTGAGAAGGTCCTTTTAATGAATCGTTCAAAATCCATCCAACCCGACTCATGAACATACAACTATTTTGAGCAGGTCTTTTTAATAAAATGTTCAAAATCCATTTATCCATCCATCCATCCCGATTCATGAACATAGAACTCTTCTGAGGTGGTCCTTTTAATGAATCGTTCACAATCCATCCATCCCAATTCATGAACATACGACTCTTTTGAGCAGGTCCTTTTAATGAATCATTCAAAATCCATTCATCCATCCATCCCGATTCATGAACATAGAACTCCTTTGAGCTGGTCCTTTTAATGAATTGTTCAAAATCCATCCATCCATCCATCATACTTTCACACTCCGTTTTTCCCACAGCATAGATAACACCTATGACCTCTGAAATAAAACCATGAATACCTTATGATCTTTGCTGGGTTTCTCTCAAGCTTTGACCCTCTGTGGTGCCAATCTATAACTGCCACCGATCGATCAACCTACTCAAACATATCCAATACCCCTCAACACAATCAATAGACTTTCATCAGATTCACAGATTCAGAGAAAACACACAGAGCAAATTAGCTGTTGAGCAGAAATGTTAAGACACATATTGATATGCACACCTCCCTGCCATTCTCAAAAAACGCTCTCTCAGCGAGAGAACTGGATGGCCTTTTCACTTCTTAGCTCAATGGAGTCTCCAGATAGCAGCCTCTTCTGCACCTTTGACTGTCAGAATCACAGCGGTAAACTCCAATACACTCAGCAGATGCAATCAAATCTTTTCTGCTTCATTTTCTGTCCCTCTTAAAGGGCAGGTTGGCCCCCCTAGGGAACATTTAAGGAGGACACAATTGTAAACACTGAACTTTTGTTATTAAAAACGTCAATGTTTTCTCCCGAGGGAAATTGGCAAATGCTTGGTATATCATGAGAACTACAAGAGTTACAAAACTGGGGTTTTGACAGAAATTGTACCACTGATCAATGTGAGATGGCCTGTATTGTAAACTATCAGTAAGAGAGAGGACGGAGGTTAAGAAGAAAGGGTTTCATTATTCACTGGTTCACTAAAGCACATGTCCCACAATGCATTGCAAAGGACATTTAGGGACTAAATAACAAACAATGAATGTGGTTTTATCGCAATGTAAACAGCTTTGCTGAGAATCTAAGATCGATAGTGCAAATTTTGCTTCTGAATAAACAGCCAAAGAGTACATTAAATATAAACAGCTCAATAAGATTGATTATCACACATTTTTACGGCAAGCAGCAAAATGATTAAATCATTAATTTGATCACAACACAACACAAGATCCATATATGTTCTTAGTTCAGGAAAAACACAAAAATCTAGTGTTATTTTACTCTTAAACTGAACCCTATTTTTTAACATGAATTAAAGAAGATTAGATTTTAAAACAGGGCCTATATAATTAGATGACTATTCATTTTTAAATTGATAAATCTATAATATATCCCCCAAAATGCATTGTCAAAACATTAGCACAAGTCATGTACCAAAGTTTAATACTTAGGGTTAGTGGTTTGTTCAGATCTCTTTATCCTAGACTGTCTTAGCAAACACCACTAATAAATTAAGCTAATTTAATCTTCATGGCCTCACTGATAATAAGAGTTATGAATAAAAGATGAAAAGGCATACTTTAAAAAGCTCCAGTAGAATTAGTATTCTCCTCATACAAAACATGCTAATATACATAACACCCAGGGACGCGGGAAGTAGGGGTGCTGAGGGGGCTGCAGCACCCCCTGTTTTCACATGGTTGCAAATGCAACGCCAAGTTTGTTCATTTAAATTTATTCAGTTTTAGCATTTAATAATTTATTTGTAATGATCTCTGAAATGTAAATTGTAAGTGGGCTATAATAAACCCATGTTTATCTTTATAATAAGATGTTTTCTATATGGGATGATTAGCCTAATCCTCATGAACACGTGACGCTGGCGCGTGGTATCAGACATGAACTGTACAGAATGCGAACAATATTAATTTTAATAAAAGGAGATAATGGCGCAAAAGCGAATTTCAGATTTTTTAAAATGCCCATCCCAGCAAAAACTTTCCAAAATCGGCATCCAACACCAGCCCCAGCACGAGCACCGA
>NW_015505186.1:368389-371849 GCF_001515645.1 Sinocyclocheilus grahami | reverse complement strand
CCCCCCCCCCACCCAACACGGACACACACAACACCCCCATCCGAAAACATCTTCCCGCGCCCCTGATAACACCTGTCACTGTTAGAAATGGTTTAAGATTTCAGACATTCGTTATTTACATTCTCCAGAAGCGTATTTAAAAAAATGTGTCAGCAAACTAGATTAAGCTAGTTTAACCTGCTCTAAAAGGATCACAAGTCATACAAATTAGAAGTTACAAAATCTTGTGGGAACTGTGATTTATGGTTCATGTCATTGCGAAATTGTCCACATCAGCAAAACGCAATTAGTATGCACCCTTTCGCTTTAGCCCCAAACAAAATTATTAATCATGATACCAACAAACCATCACTTCAGATCAGTGAGCAGCTGGTGTAGGGGACATGACCACCATCGAACGCATATGCTGCGAAACTACAGAACAGCCGGGAAAGCAAGACTTCATCCATTTGGATCCAAATTGAATGATGTGAGGGATTCTCCCTCCTGACTGATGATTCAGAGATAACAAGATCTGAATCCTCTGAGGCCCTCCGAAATACTTGAAATACATCAGATCTGATTTCTCTCTGGGAACCACGCTTGAGGTTGTTGATTAGGATCAAATTAATTTTTGTGTACTATTGCCAAGTGGATACACATTAAGAAAACTTTAAAGACATCTGAATTCTAGTCAAATCAAAGAGAATGACTACACTTAACAAGAAAGAGTCTGCTTGAAATATAATTTTGCAAATTGAATGCTAGTACCTCCTGGTGATGCCTAAATGGGTCAATAATACCTGGAAAAAGTTTTTGAATTTACCAGCTAATTGACCACAGATCCAGGGTTTTGAGCCAATCACTTAAGCCATACATGGCACATGGTACAGTCAAATACATTGGTCCACATGGGATTTGTTTTAGAATTGGCTAATTTTTTACTGGCAGCTGTCAGGAGCTACCCAAACAAAGGTAATGTGAAGTAACAGCGCTCTTAGGCAGAGTATTTTGGTGTTTATGCGTCATAAAATGAGAATCGTTCCCTTTTGGTATGATACTGACAATCTCACACAGAATTGGCCATTTTCACAGAACTGCTGCCTGCACTTTTCCCTTGAAGAGCATCATCAAAAACCGGCAGACCCTGAACATGAGAGACAGCAATCCATTAATCACAGATGTTATCGCTGACATTTTCATGAACGCTTTTTCTAAAAGTCCTGAGGATTTAAGCGATGCATTAGGCGTTAGCGGTGGCGTTCTGAAATGCAAATCAACTCAAATCCCAGAGAAGCCAATTAGACGCCGCTTTATAATTCATAGAGTAATGAACTTAAAAATCAAAATCAAAACAAACTGTTAAACAAAGCACACCCACACTGGGCATTACGCACAGATTCGGATAACAGCAAAACATTACTCAGCCATTTGTGCCTGAGAGTCTCTTGGTCCCGAAGAGCATTTCCTCTGTGGCCAAACCCCCTGTTTACACTCTGTTCATCTCCGGACTATTACATTTATATGCCTAGTCATTTAATCAGAAAGATGAGAGATGTTGCGTTATTGCTAATAAAGTTTTATATCCAATTAACGATACAAGCTGCTGCCTGGACCTAAAATGAAATCGGTTAGACAGGAAATAAGGAAGATCAAATCTATCCAATTTGATTTATGATGCACTAATGTCAGATGGACGCCACAGGCACACAAGCAAACTGCATATGACAGCGGCCAAGCTCTGACGTTCATGGGGAAGCTGTCAATAAGCAGTACAGTCTAACAAATGAAAATACGGACATTTGACAGTGGCTGCGGAAGGGAAGGAAATAAGTGGACAGCTGCAGCAGAGATGTGATTCAGTTATACTTTTGTCATGGGTAACTGCCATGGTAACTACCAATCTTCACGCTCGTGTCCTCTATGTGCACTTTGCATCGTTGTCAAATTCAATGCAAAATTCAATGCGATATTTTTTTAGCATGTCAGCATGAAATGGCATTCACAAGCTGTTTTCTTCTTTTCGTTAACAGACATACACTACTGTCAAAGTTTAGGGCAAGTAAGAATTTTTTTTAAGGAAATTAATACTTTAATTCAGCAAGGATGCATTGTGCTGAGCAAAAGAGTTAGTAAAGACATTTATAATGTTATAAAAGTTTTCCATTTCAAATAAAAGGTGTTTTTCTGAAATATTTATATTTTTCAAATAATCCTAAAAAATGTATCAAGGTTTTCATAAAAATATTAACCAGCACAACTGTTTTCAATATTGATAATAATAAGAAATGTTTCTTAGCACCATATTAAAATGATATCTGAAGGATCATGTGACACTGAAGGCTGGAGTATTGATGCTGAAAAGTGCCATCACAGGAATAAATGACATTGTAACATAAATTAGAAAACAGTTGAAATATTTAATCAAATAAACGCAGCCTAGGTGAGCATAGAGAATTCTTTCACACATATTTCATCTTATAATAAAAATCATACCAACCTCAAACTTTTAAACAGTAGTGCATTTTCTTAGAAAACTTAAATACCTTTTTGAAGGTACTCATGTACCTTCAAAACGTCTTCAGATAATTAAAGGAAAAGACTAAGGAAAGAGTTAGGTATACTAAGACTAGTGCACGATGGGCGGTTCAGGCAGGTGACTTTGAAATGGGGCAGGGCATGCAAGTGAACATAAATTAAAGTGTGGCCATGCAGGTGAGGTGTGGCCACACAGTTTTTATTCACATGCCATGATGCTCAGTATTCACATCACTTGGAGGTTCAGGTTACATTGCAGTGAACCAAACACATCCCCAGCCCTGCAGTCCTGAACATATGTCTCCCAAAACACCCTTAAAAGTAAGCCAGTGTGCAAAAACAAGCTCATGCTGTTGACACACACTGATATCATTACAGATTTAAGAGTTTGAATCAGTATGATCATTTGGTCCTTTTTGTAATAAAAATCTTATGCTGTGGTTGCTAGGGTGTTGTAGGTGGTTCCTTACTGAAAAAATACCCCCTCTAAAGCTGGTCGCACACCGGACGAGAAGCGCAGCGCCACGTCGCGTCGTGCCACGTCTTTAAAATTCGAACACATTGCTTTCTATGAGCGTACGCTAGGGCTGGGTATCGTTCAAAATTTGTCGATATCGATACCGATACCTTGACTTCGATAACGGTTCCTGAACGATACTTTTTTCGATACCAATTTTATGAAATCAATTAAAAAAATGTTCTTTATATTTACATTTTTTTTATTTTTTATATTTATATTATCTAAAAAAACCCTTTGGTTTTATTTTTCAGCTTGTTGATGTTTATACAAACTCAAAGACACATCTCCTGAGCCACTGCACAAAGGAACAAAATGTAACCAACACAATAAATCAGTGCAAAATAGTTTTAATAAAGCTGAAATAGTCTTCAGTTTACACATCTGTTAGGCTACATTTACACTAGTTAGTGTTCGTTTTAAAAC
>NW_015505186.1:345141-368352 GCF_001515645.1 Sinocyclocheilus grahami | reverse complement strand
GGCCCTGTTAGATGGCAATCGGAAGTTATTACAAACACTCGATGGTGGTTTAAAGTGAGTTTTGAGTAAAAGCGGAATATAAATCTTATTTATTGTCTTATGTAGCATGATGCTACAGTTTGCATGAATGGTCACATAACACGTGCTTTCGGTCGTGTAACGTTAGTATGAACGGACATCTGCATATGATCGGAACGCCACGCCGCTCCCGCGATACTCTATACTGGTGGTATTACAGTACCACGAGAGCTAAAGAGAGCAGACTGCTCCGTGCGCTTTCGAATCGATCTCGCGGATGATCGATCTGCACCGCGCCTCTAGTCGAACACACTGGCTAGTGCTGCAGGCTTATTGGCTCACTGACGCTGATGAGATTAACTCCTTAAGTATCGAAATTTGGTACCGAACGACAAGACGTTTTGCGATACTCGATGGTATCGAGGCAATTCGGTCGGTGCCTAAAAAGTATTGAACTCGATACCCAGCCCTAGCGTACGCACACAATTTATGCCATTCGGCGTCTGTCCGCGGTGCCTAGCAAAGTCTCTACAATATTATGTACTGTACTAACCCAGGCTCAATGAAAAACGTGTCTGTGCAAAATTATATTGCATTGCTTCTTTCACATTCCGTACCATTTTCAAAGTGAAATGTCAAATGAATGGTGCTAAAAGCATGTTCAGGTTTATCCAGAACAAACCTTTAGGTATACCACATCTGATGTGTTCTTCAATATGGCCACTGCTTCTTCATGGGTCACCTCTTCTAGAGTGTAGTTATTCACCTGGGCGAAAGAGAAAACAAGCGAGATGTGTCAAGCGGGCAATCCAGAGTTACATAAACCGTTACGCTCTAGTGGTCAATGGCGAATCAGAGCTGCCAAATGTGTCCTGCCCAGTGGATTACACACAGCACTGATCTTGCTAATTAAATCAAACTCAGTCTTAAAGCGTTTAACAACCCCCCTGGATTAAAAGCAATGGAGTTTGACACTGACACTCGAGCGAAACTTTAGGAATGTAATCAGCCAACTATAGATGCAGCTCATTTCCCAAAGATCTCTGTGGGCAACTTCTATGCAGTTGGACAGTGATTTTTGTTGTTTTTGTTTTGTATGAAACACTCAAAATTTGCCCCAAACTCACGCCACTGGTTGAGCCAATTCGAGCTGCTTAAACACATTTTTAGGGGAAATAAACAGAAAAATGTCTGTAATAAAAACTACAACAAACTTAAAGTGCCCCTATTATGCCTTTTTGAATACTACCTTTCATGCAGTGTGTCATGTAAATAATTACTAATTCACAATCTGCCGCTGTTATCATAAATTGTGTGAAAAGGAACAAAAATTGTTGATGTTTTACTTCCACTCAGATGGAAACTGCAGTGAATTGTGCTGTGTATATATAGGCACGTTTTTGCAAAAATGTAGGTAGAGCCTATGTTGTTCTGTACATTCAAAACAAACACGGACCACTAAAAATCCAGGAACGTAAAAACAGTACAGAACTAACAGGACAGGAGGGAGTAAAGGATGGGACAGTAAATCCCAAAACAATCCCATCACTAGGTGTGATGGATGCTGCTTGATTGTCTTTCGGATTTCCACAGGACACATGGGGCAAGGGGGCTACACAGTCTACCTGTGGGCAGTGGCGTCTGGTAGAAAGGGAGGGAATTACCGTAGGAAGGAAAAACCATCCAACCTGTTAATGTCCTCTTCCACCAACAAGTGCTTGGGCAGGGGGGAATATCGACCGGGGGAGATGGGCGGAAGACTGGACTTATATTCCAGAGTGCCATTATTACCGGGGGAAGAGATATGATTTTCCATAGCGGGTGAGAATGCTGTAGAGAGACAAAGAGAGAGTTTATATTACATACGGCTAATCATAATGCCGACTTTAAAAAAAATTAAACATTTCCATTTTACTATCAAATTTCTAAGCACTATTCATTATTCTCTAGTGTTATTCTGGTTTAAGAAAACATATGTTTTACATAATGAAGAGTAAATGTGGTAAGAATCACTCACAGTGTGTGATATCAGGCGGCCCATAGGGGTCTGAGAGATAGACACTAGAGGGTTTCCCAACCTTTAGGTATACCACATCTGATGTGTTCTTCAATATGGCCACTGCTTCTTCATGGGTCACCTCTTCTAGAGTGTAGTTATTCACCTGGGCGAAAGAGAAAACAAGCGAGATGTGTCAAGCGGGCAATCCAGAGTTACATAAACCGTTACGCTCTAGTGGTCAATGGCGAATCAGAGCTGCCAAATGTGTCCTGCCCAGTGGATTACACACAGCACTGATCTTGCTAATTAAATCAAACTCAGTCTTAAAGCGTTTAACAACCCCCCTGGATTAAAAGCAATGGAGTTTGACACTGACACTCGAGCGAAACTTTAGGAATGTAATCAGCCAACTATAGATGCAGCTCATTTCCCAAAGATCTCTGTGGGCAACTTCTATGCAGTTGGACAGTGATTTTTGTTGTTTTTGTTTTGTATGAAACACTCAAAATTTGCCCCAAACTCACGCCACTGGTTGAGCCAATTCGAGCTGCTTAAACACATTTTTAGGGGAAATAAACAGAAAAATGTCTGTAACAAAAACTACAACAAACTTAAAGTGCCCCTATTATGCCTTTTTGAATACTACCTTTCATGCAGTGTGTCATGTAGCTGTATGTGAACATAAACTATCTGCAAAGTTGTGAAGCCGTCAGTGCACCATAAATAAAGTTATTGTCTATCAAAAAAAAAGAATCAGCTCGCAATCGCCTAAACGAGTCGTCAGGAATTCAAATCTTATTCTGTTATGGCTCTACGTCACAAAGTAACACATTTGCATAATGTCCGCCCACGTTCTACGTCGCCAACTTGCCCGCCCACAAACACAGTAAAATTGTGGTTAACATCATGTCGAGAAGCCGCTGTATCCTACGCTGTGGGAGTAAAAAAAAAATTTTCACATCTTATAATTACCACAAACTTGTTAACACTTGTACCACTGAGAAACGGGGCAATGTAGACCAATCCAGAGCCAATCTCTCTACGGCTCTGGACCAATCACAAAGGACTGCGCCATCTGACCAATCACAGCAGTGAGGGCTCATGGAAAGGAGGGGTTTAGAGAGACTGATTTTTTGAACTACTTCGCACGAGTCGTTTACAAATCATTTAGAAATGAGGTAAAATTAAATCAATTTTTTTGAGAAAACTAACATGTTTTTTGACCTTGCATGCATGTAAACCTGTTTTAGGAGACTTATAAAACAATATTAGCAACCTTAAAAATGGCATAATAGGGGCACTTTAAAGACTTAAGTAAATTAAAATACTGAAACTAAAATAAATAAAATAAGAGAAAACTAAAACAAACTGAAAAAAAAAATTTAAGTTAAATAAAATATAGTAAAATAAAATAAAATAGTTTAATGAGCCATACCATAAGCAGTCTGTCTCCAACATGTAACCGTCCGTCCTTCTGCGCAGCTCCCCCATCAATGACTTTAGTGACATAAATGCTGTTATCACCCGGTATGTGCTGGTTTCCCACACCACCTGCAATACTGAAGCCGAGCCCTATGGGATTTTGAGAAAGGACAAATCAAAAGTGTTAGCTACATCCCCATAGATGCTGTGACAACAGACTACATCTAATTGATCAAACCTATGTCTTTCCCTCACACAGAAGCAATGCTGAATCTTTCAGAAGTTAACTGACTACTAGTAATAAACAGTACTCAAAACTACTCAAAGTACACACTTTCCTCAAGCATAATCTAGTTCCTCAGTTTCCTAGAGGAGAAAACAAGTGTTATACTGTAGAGTTTGTTAATGTTGTTTTGGATTTGAGGAGTCGGGGGTGCCCGAAGCTCTTCCTCCATATTTGTGCAAGTGCTGCTGTATGTGTATGTGTGATGCATCATCCTCTATGTGCTCTGAATGCATCAAAGCCGTGTCTTTCTCAGGATATAGTTCTGTTTATTGCTCCGCCCAAACAACAACCAACAAAACAGGACGTGATAACTCTCAGGCTCAGTGGAGTTTCAAATCTTGACTTGTTTTCCATTTATCTTCGCACCCTAGATATGAATGTGTACATGAGTAATAGCCTATTTTCTTTTATAACAGCAGAAATCAGAAAAAAAATATTGGATGCAACCTAGGAATGTGCAAAACTATGAACAAACAAAACTAAAGTCAAAAGGATTTTTTTTCGCAGAGCAGCCAATCACCGTGACACATCCCTAACGCAAACGGTGACAAACAGCTCAGGTAACAGATGGGTTTTACGGTAATTGTAAATCTGAAACCTTTTGGTCCTTTTATGAGTTTGATTTCGGTGACGGTTTCCAGCATTGGTCTTCTCCTGCGCACATAGAGCCTCACAATCGATCCGGCCGCTTTCAGAGCCTCCACCGCCTTACTGTGAGACACCTCCGAGACATCTGAGTCGTTTACACGCAAAATACAGTCATTCACTCTGTGGAGAGAAATAAGAGTGAGGAGTGAGTTTTCTGGAGCCCGCAGTGCGTGGTGAGCCTCCTGCAGAGAGTTCCAGATCACGGCAGCCTGTGGTCCAAGGACAGCCGCCTCCTGGGGCATGCTCGCATAGAGCAGCTGAGACCCAGCAAACAAGCACACACACTCAACCAAGCCATGAACACACACACGCATATATGCAACAACTCAATTTAGACAGTTTAACATGATGCCTATGGCAACCTATGGTGGAGATATAAAAAAATATAAAAAAGAATATATATTAATTATATGAAATAATTAATAATTAATAAAATGTTAATGATATTAAAATAAATACATATTGATATAATTGTTGTTATTGGGTTGTTATTAACTAAAACTATAAAAATTGCTTTAGGAAATTGAAATAAAGCTTAAATAAATAAATAACTAAATTATATCAATGTTTCCTTCAAGTCATAAGTTTTGCTAAGGCATTCTGAGAGGCTGTTAGTGTGTTGCTATGTGATTAGGGTGTTTTGAGTGGGTGTCAAGGTGTTGCTAAGGTATTCGGGGTGGTTGCATTACTGGAGTGTTGCTATGCAGTTGTTAAGCTGCCTCTACTTCTACAATCATTGCTACTGTCTACAAACCACCTAAAATGACGTCACATGCAGCTTTTATGTCTGATTTTGCCGACTTCTTGACAATGCTGACCCGAAGTTCCATAGAATCCTTATTGTGGGGGACTTCGATATTCATGTGGACCAAAGTGACTTGGAAAAAGTAGCTGAAATGCTAATAAATTCCTTTGTCGTCTCGCGGTTAGACTATTGTAATGCTCTTTTAGCCGGAGCTTCTAAATCTACACTTAATAAGATGCAATATGTACAAAATTCAGCCGCTAGGATTTTAACTGGGACTAGGATTGGCAGTCATATTATTCCAGTGTTAGAATCTTTGCACTGGCTCCTGGTCAGGTTTAGAGTGGATTTCAAAATGATGATGCTTACTTTTAAAGCATTACATGGACTGGCACCACATTACCTTACAGAATTGTTACATCTTTACACTCCTAGGCGTAGATTGCGTTCCTCTCAGTCAGACTTGTTGGTTGTTCCTCAAACAGGTCTAAGATCTATGGGTGATAAGGCTTTCTCTTTCTATGCTCCTGTCCTTTGGAATTCGCTACCTCTTGAACTTAGGGACGCTCAGAATTATGATGTTTTTAAGGTTCAACTTAAGACATTTTTTTAAACTTGCATTTGCTTGTTGATTTTGTATAGTTTTTTTATTGTATTGATTATATTGTGTTCAGCGCTTTGAGAAGCTGCTTTTAAAGGCGCTTAATAAAATAAAGTGTATTATTAAGGAACTCTGAGGGGCTGTAGTGTGTTGCTATGTGATTGCTAGTTGTTATAGGTGGTTTCCAGTATGTTACTATGCAGTTGCTAGAGTATTCTGGCTGGAATGTTGCTATTCAGTTGCCAAGGCTCTCTAAGGGGCTGTTAGTATGTTGCTATGCTATTACTAGGGTGTTTGGGGTGATTGCCAGGGTGTTGCTATGCAGTTGCTAGGGTATTCTAAGGGGCTGTTAGTATGTTGCTATGCGGTTACTAGGGTGTTTTGGGTGATTGCCAGGGTGTTGCTTTGCAGCTGCTTTGGTATTCGGGGTGTTTGCATTGCTAGAGTGTTGCTATGCATTTGCTAAGGCATTCTGAGAGGCTGTTAGTGTGTTGCTATGTGATTGCTAGGATGTTTTGGATGGTTGCTAGGGTATTGTGATCTCTAAAATGTTAACTTAGATTTTTCTCCCCTGTATAATGGCCTGGTAGGTGATTGCTTAGTATTTGACATAAATATTGAAATCTTAGCCAACTAATGATTCTGCATAAATGTTGACTCATTCCTTTTTCATATGGACTAATAGCATTTAACACCAGACCATCATGACAGCTAATGATTTTGTATCCTGTTTTTTTATTCATTTTCCTCTAAAACTGCTTTCAATGGCTTTCCCCTGTGCACACTAAAGATGAGTTTAGCCTCACTGAAAATGGATAGAAGCAATTTCCATAAGTCTACTTTATCTGAGTTTGCAGAAGAGTCTTGGTCATTACCAGGAGCGTCTGCCCATAAGAGCTGCTCTATCCGGTGCCAGCACATACAGATGGTGTGTGTGTACTCGTGTATTTCTTCACTCATAGACAGAGCCGTCAACACAAAGCTTTACTGAATAAGCATGTTTGGGCGCCTTTGAATCGCCTTTCATTTCCATATCGCTGACATGCATTCATGGAGGACAGACGTTAAATGTCTAACCCCTCCCTGCAAACGTCTGAATGAGGCCCGAGGGGGAGGGGGTACAGTCTGGGGCGTATAGTGAAGAGCGAGGGATCTTTTGTGAGCACCTTTTTAACATATAGTGTACGACGAGCTTTCTCGCACATCGAGATGCATCACAACAGACAGGCGTGCTACCAATTAACCAACGCCTCAGAGTACAACAAATAAGAGATGCACACCGGACAAAAGCAGCATGTTTTAGTCTTAGATATTGAATTATTACATACATAAAAGATAGACTTTGGAAATTAAAGACGGAACACTATTTTGGTCACAAGGATGGAACAGAATTCAGAAGTCTTGTTTTTAAAAGCTAAATTGTTTTTATCTTGTTTACCTGTTATCATGTACAATGTTAATTATAATGCAAATAAAATAATGATATGCAAACAAAAACAATAATAGCCTGTCATTTTAGTGATTTCTTTATCTATTTAATGCTTTTGAATGATCTTCATTTAGAGGCATCTTAATTTTTTCTGTAAATATTGATTGCAATATTTAATTATTTGTTATTGAATTATTAGATCAAGTCAAATACAGACCATTAACTGATTTATATCAGATTTATGTATTTAACCCTTTGTTTGCATATTGATTAGTTTGCAATTAGTTAATCAAATTATAATTCAGTTTTTTTATTTATTGACCGTTCAAATACAGACCCATCTGCATATCAGATTTATATTTAAAGCAGATTTACACATTTAACCCTTTGTTTGCATTTTAAATTGTGTTATTAGTTCATCAAATTATAATTCAGTTATTTTTTTAATTGACAGTTCGAAACTAAAACAGGTTTACATTATAATACACTTTTTCTTTATCTATGCGGACTGTCTTTTTCTATTTTTGTGACTTGCAGATCACCATTAAGAGTATTTTATGCAAAAATCAACTGAAATGCAAAATTCAAGCTTCACATTTCTGCTATAACACTGACTCACTGACTTCTACTGTAAGTGCATTGCTGTAAACACAATTTATGCGTTTTTACAAACTGAGAGCCAAGAAAATGCAAGCATGATGCTTGCAACAAAGTCATGGGTTCAAATCCCAAGAAATGCATAAAATGTACATCTTGAATTTGATGAAATGCAAAGTGTCTGTCAAATGCATGAATGTGAAATTGAGACAACTGCTGCACATAGACCAATTTTTCTACTTCTTTAACTATTTCTTTGTGATTTTATGAAGCGTTTGCTTCAGTGGAGAGCTCTTGTTCTTCAGTCTTTTCCATCTGACAAACCCGTCCTTATTGCCCTGGGATGCACGCAATATAGGATTCCAGCCTCCTCATATGAATCAGTGGGTACTGAGAGAGGTCGTGACCTCTGAGGAACTGGCCAGCAGTGACAAGAACAAGAGAGACGGTCAGAAATGGCCCTCAGGGACACATTTGGACAGAGAGTTTCCCATGACACCGGGTCAAACCCATTCAATCAGAACATATTAAAATTACAAGAGGAGTCTGTTGAAAGTTAGCTAGTCTTCCCGTACATTTTCGGGATTTTTTGCCCATGCATAACTAGATTTAACTCACCACCAAGATGCTCTGCAAAATCCACTAAATCCATCACAGAAATACTATTGTATATTTTATTTGTGTTTATTTATTTTTAAGTCTCTTATGCTCACCGAGGCTGCATTTAATTGATCAAAAATCCAGTAAAATATTAATATTGTAAAATATTATTACAATTTAAAATAGCTGTTTTCTATTTAAATTTTAAATGTAATTTATTTCTGTGATCAAAGCTGAATTTTCAGCATCATTACTCCAGTCTTCAGTGTCACATGATCTTCAGAAATCATTCTAACATGCTGATTTGCTGCTCGAGACACATTTCTAATGATTGTGAATGTTGAAGACTTCATATTTTTGTGGAATTTTTTTTAACCATTCAGAAACTTAGGATTTGTAAGATAAAAAAAGATTTAAATTAATACTTTTATTCATCAAGGATGCATTAACATTTTTTTGTGTTTTCCACAAAAATATGAAGCAGCACAACTGTTCTCAACATTTTTAATAATAGATCATGTTTTTAAAGCAGCAAATCAGCATATTAGAATGATTTCTGAAGGATCATGTGACACTGAAGACTGGGGTAATGATGCTGAAAATTCAGCTTTGATCACAGGAATAAATGACATTTTAAAATATATTCAAATTGAAAACAGTTATTTAAAATTGTAATAATATTTCACAATTTTACTGTCATTTAAATTTTTAGTCAAATAAATGCAGCATTGGTGAGAAAAAGAGTCTTATTTAAAAAAAAAAAATTAAATTCCAAACTTTTGACCTGTATATTAAAATAATCTTTCATAAATAATTGATCAAACTAAGCATTTCATTGTTTCAGGCAAGGATACGAACTATTGAGAATGTGAGATGCCTGAGTGCACATTGATTTGTTTTCTTTCTTGTCCTAAAGAGTGGAGTGAGTTTGACCTGTGGCGTGGGGTACAGGAGCGAGTCGTGACCTCTGTGACACGTCCCTCTGCCCTGCCATTGACCGGATACTCTCCAGTACAGCCCTTCTGATGACCGGCAGAGAAAGACCTCGATTGTTGGCTTTCATCGGCGTAATTAACTCGTGAGCACCAGTCAGTGGTCTTTTTAAACACGCTCCGCTCATTTATCAACATTATGGAGCAAAAGTGACAGCAGGACGTCAGATAGAGTTTTCAACTAGTGATCCCAGACTTTCAGACCCCACTACATGTCATTTAAATATCAACTTTGTTTCATATGGAGAGATGGAAATCAATAGAGAGCTATGAATGAGTATAGCAACTCAGATAAAGCAAAATTCTCCTTATTTTCTGTGGGAGGCTTTTAATGTCCACATACCAATGTGTTTTGTGTAAGTCCTCGAGAGTTTTTGAGCCTTCATGGATTCATCATGGGGATCAAACTGGGGTGAGACGTGATTTGGACGGACAGGAAAATAGCAGCGATGCTGAACTTCACTCATGTAAACGACTGACTCACTGAAATAATGAGTCATTGACAGAGAAATGGATTCAATGAATGTCATACAGCCATACACACACACACACACACACACACTTAATGAAAAACAGGAGAGACCATATACACACACACACACACGAGTTTGGGGTCAAGATTTTTTGAAGTAATTAATATTTTACACAATAAATTGATCAAAAGTGACAGTACAGACATTTACAATGTCTTTTGATCTTTGTATTCATCCAAAATTTCAGAGAAAAAAAATGGATCAGTTTCTGCAAACATATTAAGCAGCATGACTATTTTTAACATTGCCTCTGCAATATTCTGGTCTCTTGTGTATATATATACACACACACACACACACACACAACATGATATTTAATAATCTAGTCAAGTATGGGGGGAAAAACCAGTCACATTCCAACAAATGTAAGCATTAAAAGTCATTTTAAAAACCACAAATTTGACAAATAGCCATATCAAGAGACCAAAATATGACAGAGGCTTTTTTAAATGCTTTAATACATTTAAATTATAAATGTATGCATTTAGCAGACTCTTAAAAGCGACTTACAGTGCATTCAGGCTATACATTTTTTACCAGTATGTGTGTTCCCCGGGAACTGAACCCACGACCTTTTTTGCTGCTAATGCAATGCTCTGCAACTGAGCCACATTTATGTGTCCACAAGAACACTTTATGTGTCCTATATTAAAGATTTGCATTTGTTTGCTGTATCAGAAGCAATAGCTACAACTGACTGGGTTTTGTTTTCCATACTCGACTAGAATATGGATTCAATATTAAGTATGGAAAATATTATTGAATCTCGTATTGCATATACAGGGCCACCACTGTTACGGCCCATTAAATAAGCTCCGTCCCTTTGCACTTGGCACATTTCGAGTACTTAATGCACTCTAATCTGACATTGACCATGTGATGAAAGCCATTGTTTGAGCACTTTCACCCCCCCGCTGTCAGCGGGTCCGGGATGCCCGGATTTACCACCGATTCTTTTGTTTTGGCATCCCCGCTCGCTTCTTTTCAAGTGGTGACTGTACCATCTCTTATTATCATTTTAACATGAAATACTCACCAATTATGTATGAGGAGACTCTTTGAAAGCTTAAAGGGATTGAAGGGGCATCCAGCTTCCAGTCATAACAGCTTTTCATATGCAAACGCACGAGCTCAGCCTCGACCTCTGAGGGTTTGGGGCCCAAGCCGGAAGGCTCAGATCTCCTCCGCGCTGTTTTAATGATTATTGTGGAGGCTTTCTTACAATGTTTATCTGCAGTTGCCGTATCAGCGCTTTTGAAATCCCCGTCTCAAGAGGGAAAGGTGAGGGTGTGTGGAATTGTGCCCAGAGGATCATTAAAACAGGCATCAAACAAACAGCTAATTTCTTCACTATGAGAGAAGCTGCGGTCATTGATTTATCTCAGGGCCAAAGGCTTTTCGTTGCCTATACGAAACACATTTAGCTCTTTTTACACAGCACAGTATAAAAATGCACAATTTACTTTAAATATTGTCAATCAGATCTACACAAACCACAAAACCTGTGCAACCTAATGTAGTTAAACACGACTAATTTAAATTCATTACAGGCTAGCTATATCATAGTTTTCCCATTTATTTCTAAAATACATTCCTGAAATGTAGATATACCCAGCAAACAACTTTTGGAACGGTTAGTTTTTGGTTGCAAAAAAGAACCAACAGAGAACGTTCTTTATTTGGTTCCCAAAAACATTAGCAAATGGACCCTTTTCACATTTCCGGGTTTCTCAGCAGCAGAAGTCGTCATAGCTGGGTTAACGTCAAGAGCTGTGAATGGGAAAGTACCACAAATATTTTTTTTTGCATTCCCATTTGCTCAAACGGCAAAAGACAAACTCCACGTTAGTGTTTTCATGACTTTCAAAAAAAAAGGGAAAAAATTGAGAGACTGATAACGGCAGTCAGAAGAGAGAACGTTATAACATAGATGCTGCATTAGAAACACCTTCGCGTTAGCATTAACTAGATTTTTTTATATAATACAAAGTTATAAATGTACATACATTTAAAAAAAAAAAAATCAAAATATAAAAAAACTTGAGGATTTATGATGGTGATGACCGTTAAACACGTCATCATAGTCTTGTGAAAAGGGTCCATGTGAACATTGCGGTTGCCAGTCAAATGCAAAATTGTCTATTAAGAATTTCTGTCTGGTTTTAGGTGCCATCATAACAGAAACTGCACTTGCGGAAATCACAAATGACTTGCTTCTCGCACCAGACTGCATCTCAGTACTATTTTTACTTGATCTTAGTGCTGCATTCGACATCGACTCCATAGATCATGACATACTCATAGTTCGATTACAAAATTATAAAGGTGTTCACGGACAGGCTTCAAGATAGATCCTACATGTCTGACCGTTACCACTTGTTTATTTAAATGGGGAATCATCTCAATTAACACCAGTACAGTATGAAGTACTGCAAGGAGCTGTCTTAGGCCCTCTGCTATTTACAATATAAAGGTCACCCCTTGGTAATATTATTAGAAAATAAGAACTGAACTGTACATTTCTGCCATATGGACATCACCTTGACACAGTCACCACTGATAAACTACTCCTAAATGTAATGTAGAAACGTAAAAATTTTTTGTGAAGCTGTTTTGCAATGATGCGTATCGTGAAAAGCGATATACAAATAAACATGACTTGAATTGAACTGAAATGCAGTTTCTAGGTGGTTGCATACTGACCAAAGTCCCTGCAATATTCTGGTCTCTAGTATCGGCCCCTTTATATGCAATGCAATACAATATTCTAGTCAAGTATGGAAAAAAAATCCAGTCCCATTATATAGCTATTGATTTTGATACAGCAAACAAATGCAAATGATTGCAAACGCTTGCAATATACAGTAGGTCACACGAAGCATTAAAAGTAACTTTAAAAAAGTGCAAATTGTACAAATAGCCATATCTAGAGAGACCGAGACCAAAGGCAACCAACTGGGAATGTTAAGCAAATGTTATGCGTTTGCTGGGTATAAATGCAATATGATGCTGTGTGCAAATTTCAGCTATACTTGTATTCATTAATCCAGTTTATTACTTTTGGATAATTGGATGGTAGTTTATGGAGGTATAGGACTCAATAAAATGATATAACCAGTGCAGTCTTTCTATTTTGCCACGCCTTTAAAAGAAAAAAAAAAACGCTATAATGCAAATACTCATTGTGCTCATTCAAACTGCTGTAATGACCTAATTTTCTTACAATGCTTATGAAGACATTATTTTCAAGGCACAATTTAACTTTTTTTTCAATCTGAACATATTTCCCACTGTAAAATATCTAATGCATTACATGTTTAAATTGTGTAAAAATGGTCATAGACATTCATGCCACCAATCTCAAAGGATCATGCATTACCCAAACAGTAAAAAACATCTTCCTATAAAAACATCCTGATACACTGCATTAGTTTAAATACAGAAAGCAACGCTAGAGTACGTGAATCAAATATTTAGTCTGGAAAAAAAAAACACGTTAAAGGGACAGTTGGCCAAAAATGTCAATTACAGTCAACATTTACTCACCCTCAAGTAAATAAATAATGACAGAAGTTTCATTTTTGGTTGAACGAACCCACACAGAACTCAAACCAGCCGACACAGAAAAACATGACAAGCTGACAAATAATATGTGCCAAAACCTCAGAGAAATTGCAATCCACGCCAAAAACAGAACATACATGAACTGAAAACCACCTCAAGTGGAATGTGGTAGGAACATTGAACACATTAGCTATCAAAAGTCTCAGATCAGTAGATTCAGTACGGCAGTATTTTATGGCTGTCATCACATCCACAGCAAACTGCACTCATTTATACACATGAAATAAATCTGGCAAATAATGAAATCTCAGCATGCGAAAATGTTTGTAGGAAGGTTGAAGGAAGAGTTCATCCATAAATGAAAGTTCACACCAATAATTACAGCTATAACTAAAAAGTTTTGATATAATATAATATAGTAATAACTTTTAGTGTGAATAGATCATTCATTACTCACCCTCATGATGTTCCTATTTTCTTGCGTTCTTTACTTTTTGAACTATATTCTGTCTAATCCTTTTCATGGAGAGCCACTTTCATACAGAGATTTGGTACAAGCCTAATTAAACACACCTGAACAAGTTTAATTAAAGTGTTTAAAGTCAAAGTTAAAAACATCTAGGCAGGTGTGATGGAACTAAATTCTGCAACAAAGTGACCCTCCAAAAGAATTGGATACACATTTTATGTAACAAAAGGGGACTGGGTCAGTTGTGTTCCAAAATGACAAAAAAAGCACCAAGGGAAGATTTACAGAGAGCAGAGATGCCCTAGATTGACCTGTGATGACCTTTGATATCACAAGAGGATCTTTATTTCTAATTTATGTTTTTGTTTTAGCATTTAAAAAAATGCTCTGAAAAATGCTCTTTGCACTGAAAAGTAAGTTCCTGAAGAAGAAGAAAAAAAAAGAAGATATATAAATAAAAAAAAACGTATATTTAAATGTAACTTTAAAAAAAAAAATGTATTTGATGCATTATAATATAGTTGGTTTAGTCTGTGCCAATAGCCTCGTGGGCATCGTGCTGACGTGTAGCGCCACTGTGCTTCGGGCGTCCCGAGTTTGAGTCCCAGCTTGCGGACCTTTCCCGCCACTGCCCCCTCTCTTTCTCCCACTTCACTTCCTGTCTAAAGGCTGTCCTGTCCGAATAAAAAGTGGAAAAATGCCAAAGATAAAATCTTTAAAAAATAATTTAGTTGGATTTAATAGACCAATATATGATGTAATTTAATTTAATATACCAATATAATATAGCTAGGGTATAATGCATTTACTTTTGGCCCACAGCCCTCAATGAAGTTTGATTTTTGGACCTTCATATTAAAATGTTTGGGTAGAGAGTAACGACTTAAATATGGGTCCGTTTCTCACACAAAGCTGTTTTATGACTTCAGAGCAATTGGTATATAGTGGATGAGTCATAAGCACTATTGTTCTAATACGTCTGTGGTGTGTTTTTGAGCTTGGCAGACGTCACTGTACTTTAAATATTTCAGCTTTTTTCTTCTCTGCATTTCTCCTCTTCTCTAGCTTGCTTCTAAATAGTCTAATAAACCTGCTGGTGTTGCAAATTACGAATATTGGCTCAGTGATCAAATTTCTTTTGTTCTTCTTCCTAATTTGTTTTGGATAAAAGTGCAGCAAAATGCACAATGTTTCATTAAAGAAAGAGTCATATGGGTTTGGAACAACACGAAGGTGAGTAAATGATGAAATGATTTTCATTTTTGACTAAACCATCCATAATCGGCTGATGACGTGAGAAGTTGTAGGAGTGAACATTACACATCTTGCAGCAACACAATCATACAAGATCTCATTCAAAAAAAGTATACACAAATGGTTCTCCATCAGATATCCATAAATAAATGTAAGAAAAATGTTTTGAACTTGTGTCCTGCACATGTCAGTCAGGGTCTTTGACCTGCAGTGTCACAGAGAGTGTCCGTCACTCCTTTTTCCCAAAGAACTTCCTGAAGACGGATTTGTTGGGGGGTCGCGGGAGGCTCATGTAGCTTCTCATGGGCAGATCGGAGAAGGGCTCCTGCCGGACGCTGTTTGGTGAGGCTGTCGCTGTGCTTTTACAGATTGCCGGCATCTCACCATCTCCGATGAACAGAGTCACTGAGTAGCTGGAGCTGCTGTCCTGGCCTTTGCCTGAAGGAGGCGCTACAGGCTTGATCCTCTGATATGTGGCTGTAGAGACCGAGATAAAAAAAAACATTAAGGACTACATTTTTTTAAAGGAATAATTACACAATTTTTATTTCATGTTTTAATTTCAATAGTAAACCTCTGTTGCCAAAAAACTAAAAAATTGTTTAATTTTAATTTTAAATTAAATTTAAATTATATTGTAACAATTATTGTACAATATTGTTTTAATTATAATGTCTTAATTTGATTACCACAGTTTTGGATAATAAATTCGTATTAAACCATACAGTTAACCATAAGTTTAATTGATTAGTCATGCTTTTTGATTATTAAAATTGAACTAAACCATTCAAATTGAATCCAGAAAAATTCAAAACTGAAAACAGAAGTTAAGAAAAATAGAATGTATTTTATAGGGCCCTCATTTTAATTTTTTTTGTTAAACTTAAATAAATTGTTGAATTGCATAGGTTTCATGATTTCAATTAATTACATACTTTTTGGTTACTAACATTTAATTTAACCATTAAAACGGAATCCAAAAAAAATGTAAATGGAAAAAAACGGAATTTGGGAAAAAAATAAAAATAAAACGTATTCCATACGGCCCTAAAATGTTTTTTTTTTGTTTGTTAAACTTTTAATAAATTGCTGTTCAATTGTACAAGTTTCAGAATGTCATGATTTTTGACTCAAACTGAATTTAACCAGTAAAACACAGCCCAGAAATATTAAAACTGAAAAAAAAATTACAACCGAACTTTGAAAAATAAAACCGATTTCATAGGGCCCTATATTAGTTTAAGTACAGCTGAATTCAGTCCTAATTGGATGTGGCAAATGTGGCTTGGATGTACCTGAGGTAAAGGAGTGTGAGCGTCTCTTTTCGCTGGTCCAGCCCTGAATGGTGGACATAGAGGACGGTTTCTGGCTCAGAGACTCACCATGAGAGTCAAACTCATCCTCTACAGAGAGAAAAAAAACAGAAAATGAATCATTCAACCTCTGCAGTACAAGGGCAGACAGTATAAGTGAGTAGCAAAGTACTCGAGGTGAGAAATAATGTGACCAAGGTGGAAATGACAAAATCCAGAGTGCTTCTCCAGAAATAGAAAGCCGCTGACAGCAAACAGATGTGACCATGCCTCATAATGTCTGCTTGAAGCTCCGATCAGCACCAGAGTACTCTACTGCCCTCTTTTGGATGTCCAAAACATTTATCTTGCATATTATTTATTTATTACTTGCATCAGTTGCCTGTGTTGAGAAAGCTACTTTGAAACTGTCAAAATGAAAGCTAAATTTATCTCAAGTATATGCTTTTTAATCCACTATAATTGCATACTTAAGATAAAATATATATTTATAGATTTTTTTTTTTACTGGACAATGCAAAATACTGATTAAGAAAATTATTATTATCATTATTTAATTTATTTTGTTGTAGTGCTATTTAAAGTAATGCAACTACAGCTACTAGCTAACAATTTATACATATTATAAATGAAATACACAGAGCTATGAGGGTTTATAAAATATGACTAAAACCTTGAGTAATTTATTTAAATGACCCTCATTTATATAAATGAGACATCATAGTAATGAACAGAAGCATTAAACTACTGCAAAAGGCACGGCATTGTGTATAAATTTACATTTATATATACAATTTTGATCAATTATGAAATGAACTTAAGCTCACCAAAGCTACATTTATTGGATCAAATAAATTCAAGATTATTACCATTTAAAATAACTGTTTTGTATTGAAATATATTTCAAATTATAATTTGTTGTGTTATTTTTTCTCAGTTCACTGAACTGTATTAGTCACACAGTTTCTTACCACAATGACCCGCATCTGAGAACGAGGGGAGCAACGGATCCTGATGCCTTTGGTGGATCTGCAGAGCGTCACTGGTGTGAACTATGATCTCTTTGGTTCGGCCTGAGGCGGGCTGACTCTGTGCTAAAACGGTGGTGGTGACATAATTTCTCATGGAGCAGTGACATTTATCTCCACACTGACAGCCGGTGATAGCAAGAGAATGTCTAGGGAGCGTCGCTGAAGCTGAAGACCCATGACATGTTGATCTGTTCACTACAGAATCACTAGACACTGTAGAGATAAGAGGATTTCATGTGAATATAACTGTGGTCATTTAATGCAGCACTGAAAGCTTGTTAACAACAGACAGACAGATAGTTAATGGTATAATACCAGTGTGTGCTTGGATTCTAAGGATCCATTTCTTCATCATAAATCGGGACGATGCACTGAGGAGATACTCAGATCCATCCCGCAATCTGAGAGAAAAGTGAAGTCCTTCAACTGAATATGTGCAGGTGAAAGTGATTTAAAAACAACTACTTCCATCTCTAACTAAGATAAACATGAGACGCCCTTTAGTTGTTCGACATTTACCTCAAGCAGAAGCAGTTGGGTTTTTTGGTGTACTCTGACGACGGTTCACACACCGCTCCAACTAGGTTCAGAGGAAGGCTGGTCACACAGCTCTATGGGGTACAAATATAGAGTCATTTTGGCTAAATTCATACCCTTAGATGCTTTACAGCTGCCATTAAACGTAATTAAATCACAATTTAATCACAGTTCAACCTTGCAATGTAACTAATGATGTCCTTTTGCAATAAAGGAACACAAAGTTTTCTACTTGGTTGCAAAGCCAGAACATGAAGTCTTCAAGCTTACCTTGAGTGTATCTTTCCTATCCTGATAGAAACATATAGTTTGTTTGTATAGCACAGCATGATAGGAGTTCCACGCCCTGCATGGTGCCTGAAATAGTACATTTATTTTGTTGGTTACATAAAGACCAACCGAAATGCAACCTAATTTGACATCTACCACAGTAGCCTGCAGGTAAGAGCATGAGGCATGAGACACAAAATGCTTATTTGTTGTGGTTGGGGTCAAGAAAATATCTGTAATTGTGATATTTACCTTCTTTCCACCCAGTTGTAGTCTGTGTTTTCTCTCCAGTGTACCTTCCATAGATGGCAGTTCCAGTTCTTGTCTTCCAGTCTGAAAAACAATGGTCAAAGATTAGAATTAACAATATTTGAATGATGAGATACAATAATTATTTCTCGATATTCTGAAGAACTCTTAAGCATATACTCTCTGTTCTTGTATATGGTCTGTAATTATACTTTGGGTACTTGGATATCATTGTCATTGGTCCCATCCAATCCCATATGAACAGACAGGTGGCTCATGGATTGGTCCTGTGGAGAAAGAACACATATCAATGCATTAATTGCCAAGACAAAAAACAGATTACACATGCACTAATCAGAACCACAATAATGGGCAAAATGATATGAGATATGCTGGCCACAACTTAATTTGAGGGCAAAGATTTCCAAATAAAACCCTCAATCGTCCTCGGAAGTTCCTACTTCAGCCATGAGTGCTCATCTCATAAATATCATTCTGACATGTTCAAGGCAGCACAAGTCAACTACTTAAACCAGGGATGTCCAATCCTGGTCCTAGAGGGCCAAAGTCTTGGAGAGTTTAGCTCCAACTTGACCCAACACACCTCCTCGGAAGTTTCTAGTACACCTAGTAAAACCTAGTATGCCTAGTAAAACCTTGATTAGCTAGTTCAGGTGAGGTCCTTGGTTCAGGTGTGTGTGATTGAAGCTAAACTCTACAGGACATTGGCCTTCCAAGAGCAGGACTTAAGCCATGGGTGTCCAAACTCAGTCCTGGAAGGCAACCGTCCTGCAGAGTTTAGCTTCAACTGGCCTCAACACACCTGCATGGAAGTTTCTATTATTCCTAACAAGACCTTGATTTGCTAGTTCAGGTGTGTTTAACTGGGGTTGGAGCTAAACTCTACAGGACAGTGGCCCTCCAGGGGTAGGGTTGGACACCTGACTAAAACAGTCCTAAACAACATCTAACAAGGTTTGACTGTCGACTTACAGACCTCACCTTCAGAAAACCTGTTTCCTTCTCCTCCTCCTCCTCCTCCTCCTCCTCCTCCTCTCTATAATGGTAGATATACTTTTGCTGGTCCTGTATTTCAGGTAGTTTCACCATATCCGAAGCCGTTTCATTTACAGCCACTTGTTTGTAAACCTGTTCCTGTTGAGTGAATGCAGCCCAAGACCTTCTGTCTCCTTTATCCAGAATTGGCCTTTCTTCCCTTGGGTTCTGCTGCTTCCCAGAACCCACCATAGTCTGGACAGATGGTGGCAGTCTGAACTCCGCCACAAGAAGGTTGGGTGCAGAGGCTGTGACCAACTTCCTGAAGAGCACTGCTTGTTCTTTGGGTGAGGGTTCCCTGTGCTGGTCTAGAGAAGAGGTGGCCTGGTAGCCATTATACATGATGTCAGAGTTTAGACTCTCTCTGTAGCTGTTGGTGTGGTTCCAGATGTCCTCCAGCTCCTCCTCTTCCTGTTCAAACTGTTGATGGTCAGGATGAACTGGATCATCAATGTCGATAGATAAGGTAATGCTCTTGTCCTTGGAGAACTCAAAGTTCTTGTTGGACACTCCTGCATCCAGGGATGGTACCTTCCCAATGGTTTTCTTGGGCACTGGACAGTCTGAGGAGTCTACGTGTGGACCCTCAGCACATAACTTGAAGCTTCCAGAGCTGGAGTGACCAGAGTCCACTGAGTCCTCTCTTCCATTGGCTCTGAAGTTCAACACTACATGAGATGCATGGCTGGGACTTAACTGTTGAGTGCTGGAGTTCTTTGCTGGCCTATGGAACATGTGTCCATTAAGATTGTGAACCAAGGTATGGACGCTAGGACATACATGAATCTCTGCCATAGTTGAGCAGTGGTTGGCTATACCCTGGATTGCATCTTCTGGAGGACTTACATAGGGATTCTCAAGTTGAGTTGCATTTGCGTTCCAACTAACTTCCTCTTCTTTGGGTACTATACTGATCCCAGACAGATGTTTCTGTTGAATATTGGTCAGATCACTGAGTGATGAGGGATGATTCTCCTCAAATGAGATGTCTTCAACAACTGGAGAAGGTGGAGGAGGATATTCATCTTCAGTAAATGAAACCTTGTCAATGCTGATCTTTTTGGAGTCTTTACAATCAATCTTAAGGGTTACTTCACCTGGAGAAATTTGTTTGCGCTCTTCTTTTTGCATTGGACGAGAGCGGACCGTTTTAAAGGTGCTCAGAGCTGTCAAACGATCAACCTGAGAGTCCTGGTGATGAGAGTCTGTCTTCTTTTGCTCAGGAGGGCCAATTGTAATGACATCTTGAATACTAGGGATAAGGCTCATATCCTTGGGCAGGTCGAAGCTTAACACAGAGCCCAAGGACAGAAATCTGCAGTGGTTCTTCACATGTCCTTGGGTGGCAACCTCTAAGGTGCTGTGAACTGGAGATCCAACCTCTCCAGAACATTCTGCATCTATGTCTTTCACTAAAGGGTTCTTTATGTAGTCCAAGACCTGAGTCCCATCGCTGTTTGGTTTCCTTGCATTTTTCCGCTTCTTCCTTTCCTTCAGGGGCCAAGTATGTGTATCGTATGTCACCGGTTCACGTACAGGTGGCAAATCAGCCTCCTCTGACAGATCCTCTCCCATGATCTTCTGAATGGTGTGTCTACGGTCATCTTTCTTCTTCTTGGCCTTCTTGCCCTTCCTCTTCAGGCTGCTAAAGATTGAGATGTTGCCATTCTTTGGCAGCAGGTTGTTGGCCTGCTGAAGTGTGTCTTCGATGGAGGACGAGGAGTATGGGGAGGTGCAAGGAGAGGAGAGAGCATACAGGGAGGTCCTGGGAGAGGAGGAGGAGGGCCTTGGAGCTTTGTCTTGGGGAAGCGCCATACTCTCATACACTGCCGTGTTGTTTTCCGTAACATGCAAGTAAGTACTTACCTAAAACACAAGGAAAAGATTGTTTTAGAGGGTTATCACTTTTTTTCTTCCATGCATAAATTGGATAGCATGCATAAGTATCACACTTCAACACAAAGTTCACCCTTCAAAGATACATCATGCTAATTATCTGATGTGCAGTGCTCCTAAAAAGCATTTGGGCAGTTAGGTCGCACATACAAATGAATGAATGCCATTGCATTCCAAAACAAAATATCAAATGAAGTGGCATCTGCAAACAACTGTTACTGTCATTTTTAATGCATGCATGAAGTCAGTTTTTCTCAAATACACACAGGTGTAGTTCATTACATCAACTAATCAACATGTTTCACAACCACAAAGTGTCTTCATTCTGGACCTTTGTAAGTGTGCTTGTGTTATCTTTATAACAAATGTGACTTGGTTTGGTATTTAGTTATCTTATGCACTGACATTCATATTTAAGTGTGGCTCAAGTGTCCAAATACTTTTTATGGCCAGTGTAATTCACAATTCAAACACTGAAAAATTATTATTTGTATAATCATTTATGAAAATAAGTGTTTTAGTATCTGAACACAGCACTTCTGTGAGTGTCTGGCTCAAGCAAAGCATTCCTAAGCAAAAACACAGACACATGTTGCTTCACATTTGTTACTGATGAATGATGACATCGCTCTGCAATGATAAAAAACATTTAAAATGCTGAAACATCTTTTCCTTCACTGCTTACGTTAAGCAGCTGGAATTCACATTTGTTATGGGAAAAAATAAACAATTCTTACATTCTGTGAAGAAAAATTATGCAAAACTTGCCACTACACCGCCAGTATGCTGTGAAAGTTTTTCCAGGGAGTTGCTATGTCGTCGCTTCATACTATGTGGTTACCAACATGTTATAAGTGTTTTTTATTGTGTTGGTATGCTTTTGCTAAGGTGTTCTGGATCATTGCCAGGGCATTACTATGCAGTTGCTAAGGTGTTCTAAGTGTTTTTGTGTATTGCTATGCTGTTGCTAAGATGTTCTAGGTGGTTGCTAGGGTGTTGCTATACTGTTGCGAAGGTGTTGTGGCTAGTCGTCAAGATGTCACTAAGGTAAGGTTCTGAGTGTTTTAGTGTGTTGCTACGTTATTGGAAAGTTGCTTTAGGTGTTTGCTAAAGTGTTTCTATGCTTTTGCTAAGGTGTTCTGGATACTTGGCAAGGCTACGTGATCTCTAAGTTGTTACAGGTGGTTGCCACGGTGTTACTATGGGATTCTGGTTAGTTGCCAGGCAATATTACATGGTTGTGTTCTAATTGGTTTTTAGTGTGTTGCTATGCTACTGTGAAGATGTTCTAGGTGATTGCTAGGGCATTGCTATGTAATTGTTAAGGTTTTCTAGATGATTGCCAGGGAGTTATGCTGTCACTAACATGTTCTGAATAGTGTTCAGGGCATTACTATGCAACTGCTAAGGTGTTCTGACTGTTTTGTGTGCGTGTTGTTATGTGATTCTAAGTTGTTCTAGATGGTTGCTAAGGAGTTGCTATGCTGTTACTAAAATGTTCTGAACTGTTGTCAGGGCGTTACTGTGCAGTTGCTAAGCTATTCTGAATTGTTTTTAGTGTGTTGCTACAGTATGTGATTGCGAAGGTGTTCCGGGTGGTTGCTAAGGCTATGTGATTGATGGTCTAGATCAGGGCTGTCCAAACTCGGTCCTGGAGGGCCGGTGTCCTGCAGAGTTTAGCTCCAACCCTAATTAAACAAAC
>NW_015505186.1:321964-344839 GCF_001515645.1 Sinocyclocheilus grahami | reverse complement strand
TGGAGGGCCGGTGTCCTGCAGACTTTAGCTCCAACCCTAATTAAACACACCTGAACCAGCTAATCAATCTCTTACTAGGCATAGAAACTTCCAGTCAGGTGTGTAGAGGCAAGTTGGAGCTAAACTCTGCAGGACACCGGCCCTCCAGGACCGAGTTTGGACAGCCCTGGTCTAGATGGTTGTGCAATGGTGTTCTGAGTGGTTGCTTACATCAAAAAGCCACACCAAACCTTAGCAAACACCACTAATGCAAAAACATTAGGTTTACATGAGAACAACATGAACAAAAGAACACTAGCATGACTACACAAGCACACTTGATTTTTTTTTTTTTTTAACTCTGGGCTTAATAAGAATCATCTGCTCTTAAACATGTCGTCATACACAGCTGTAATGGCTTGACCTTTCACCCCATGACTAATCTTGTGCTGCTCTGGCAGCCCCAGACCATAAATCACACAGGGCAGTCAGGAGGGCCTTCTAGAAAGTTCACAACAAATTTTCCAGCACCCCCCGCTCCTGCTGGGAGCCATTTCAAAACTCAGCGATCATGGGAAGCGAAGGGTGAGGTCACATCTCAGCACCGCGCTCCTGTCATGAGTGAGTTTACATCAACCCGAAAGAGAGCTTACATAAGAGTGAAAAACCCCACTGCATGCATCTTATCTCTCTTACCACCTGCTTCCTTTGTCATTGTCTTTCTCCATCCATGCATATCTGATTAAAATAACTGATTTGCAGCAAATCTTTAGATCTAATAAAAACCTCTGGCCTCTGCTGGTTTCTGACTCATTTGTCATGATAGAGCAAGAGTTTAAAGAGTAAAAAGTAGTGCTAAAGATTTTTCCAGTTTTTTCCAGATTTTTCTAATTAATTTAAATTTAACTAAACAAATTAAATGAATTGAAGCCATTAGTAGACTAATCACGTTTATATCAGTTTAATTAGTTAAATAATAGGCTTTAATATATAGCCTATTCCATGCTCAAGCGCACACAAAATGCTTGTCGCAAAGCAAAAATGAACTATGATGACTGTGAAAGTTTCAGAAAAATAGCAAGGAGATATTTTAATAATTTATTAATAAACTAGAATTTTCGTGGAGTCAGTGTCGGCTGCAAAGATGAAGTTGACAGTGCTGACTTGCCATTTAATACAGTGGATGCGCCTTTAGAGAAAAATGCAACTTTCATATGGTGAACTTTTCCATGACATTCTAATTTATTGAGATGCACTTGTAATTAGAGAGCATTAGGTTTTTATTTGAATTGGTTCATTTACAAGTAGACATTTCAAGCTTTCTATAGATATATTTCCCATGTCTGTGAGGGAAGTAGCCTATAACACTGAGTTTCCGTTCATTTTTGTGATGCTCTCCAGTTCATGGAGACACATCTTGGTTGTTTTCTTTATTTTACAAAAGCACAACGTTTTGTTGATATTGTGAGCGTACACAAATAAAAGTAGAACCTTTACAGTTTCAAATGATGTATTATTACTCTTATCTGTATGAGCAAAATGACAGCGTTTTTAAAGATGTTTTTGCTGTTATCAGGAGAAAATGCAAGTTGCTGGAGCCTCCAAGTTATACAGTGTGCACTAATAGCTTCCACATGTCACACAAACACTTGGATATGCACCTAATAGAGCACATTTTTCTAGGTTAACATTAGAGCGAGCGGCCATGTAAAGTTGCTACTACTTACATGTTTAAATTACAAATGAAAAGCCATATTTGAGGGTGATGAATGATAGGCGAACATTTGGATTTCCTGCCTGATATACTGTAATTGCCACAAGGATATACATTATAAATTTTTTTTTTGTAAATAACTGACATTTTTGTCGACTAAGCCTCTTCTCGTCGACTATTATGGGGGGCAGCGCTAGTAAAAAGACTAAAAGTTTGCTCTGTTCCTCATGCAAAGCTATTGCATGGGTGCAAAAGACTCAATGCATACATGTTTCAATAATCATTTCTGAATTTGTGTGATTATATGCTTTGATCTTTAGGGTCTCGTTTTTGTTATCAGTGGCTTTTATATGTTCTGAAAGCTGTGAGGGCACAAAATAAAAAATCCTGCTGACAGATATAAAATGCATTTGAAATTGAACAATATGACAGCAGCTAGACATTTTCCCACATGCCCTACAAACTCCTGCTGTTTTCAAAAATATATACTGGATTACATGAGAGCTGCAAACCTCATGGGCAACAGCAATGGGCAACATTTCAAAAATAACTTCTAACACTGACCGAAGTTTTCATTTCACAGACCCTAATAGCATAATAAAAGTCCCAAGGATATTGCAAAACCATTTAAGGCTACTATATGCTACTATATTTAAGCCCCTGTAACCGTTCCAAGAAACACACTTTTTATTTTTGCTGCAATTACTTTCAAAATGTTCCCAAAGACAGTTTTGTAAACAACCCGAATGCTTGAAATGAGGCTTTATATGAGTCTTGGAAGAGTTTCTCGTCCCGGTTTCTAATACTTCCCATATACTGGCAGCTCAAAATGAGATCATTGGAAGTGGCTATTTCCTCCGTCATCTTCTCATTACCTGCCCATACCTGTTTGCAATCTCCTCTAAACCGCAGTGACCTCTCTTCCATCAAAGTTTCTTTGGCTTTGTTGCCTTTCCAACCACTGCACAAATAAATGATCAAGCCAGTGGCGATATTTCAGAATAGCATACTATTATACTATGAATCTAAGATGTACTGCAATGCTTCGGTAATCAAAAAAATATGATAAGATGTTTCGAGATCATGATGTTAGTCAGTCCATCACACTACAGTCCTCATGCACAAACACAAGCAGAGCTGGGTAGATTACTTACAAAGTGTAGTCCGCTACTAATGCCAAATTACATGACAAAAATTGTATTTAGTAATGTAATCCATTACATTACACATTTTAGGTAATATAATCAGACTACTTTTTGATTACTTTTAGATTACTTTTGTAGGGAAGTCCATTTCCGCCACTAAATAAAAAATAAAAAAGGCAATTGTGACTTTTAATCTCACAATTCTGACTTTTTTTCCCGTCACAATTGCGAGATATAAACTCACAATTCTGACTGTTTTGTGTAACAATTCAAAAAAAGTCAGAATTGTGGGATATAACCTCAGAATTGCGAGAAAAAAAAAATCTGAATTGCAAGATTTAACCTCGCAATTCTGAATTTCTCGCAATTGCGAGTTTATATCCCGCAATTCTGAATTAATTGAATTTATTTTTAATTTTTTTATTCAGTGGCAGAAACGGGCTTCCATATTGACCTAACTTGTTTATCACATTGATTTAAATAGGATAATCTTGTAATATATTGATATAAAAATGCAAAGAGAAAGAAAATATATTCCACTCTTTGTTATTAACAACATAAAGTGCAGTCAACATTACGTCAAGGTTTCCCAAACTGGGGTTCGTGAAGGAACTAATAATAATTAGAAAAGTGCTAATAATTAGAAAAGCTAATAATTAATTATATCATAAAAATGTCAAATTAAAATCAATAATTTTAAAATAATTGCGTTTGAAAGACAAAAGCCTTCCAAAGACATAGTAATACATAGTTAAATAACTCATAGTGACAATAAAAAAAAGTTCTACCAGCAGTTGATGCAATGTTGGGATGTTGAGAAAAAAACTAAATATTGAAAATCCAGTAGTCAAATGTGTGCCCTCTCAGTTTTCTGTGCAATTATAGTCAGCTGACTAATGACTGGTCTTTGTGTGAATGTCCACAATACTGGAAACTTTTAGCGGCAGGCTATTTCTGAAAGGAACATTTAAAAGATGATAAAATTATGAATAATTTATTGCTATTGTGTAAATAATATGTAATCATGTAACCAATAAAATGTAACCAATAAATTTTTTACTGTAGTCTGATTACAAGTATTTTACAATGTAGTATAATCTAACTACAAGTACTTCATTTTTGGAATCTGATTACGTAATCCAGGTTACATGTAATCAGTTACTACCCAGCACTGCATACAATTACCATTTTTCTGTTTACTCGTGCAGGGCCAACTGCAGGGCATTCACCAACTATATTTACCTCTTCTGCACTGTGTCGATAAATCTTTGTCTTTCGCTTTAAACTACCAAAAAGCCCCTGGCAGCGCTTCCAAAAGCCTTTACAGGCAGAAGAGTGAGACTCAGCAGGCTGAAGGGGAACGCAAAACAAAATAAAACAGAGAAGGGTGTTTTTAAAGGAAAGAGAAGGAAATGTGAGGAGCCTGAGAGGGATATCAAACACAGAGCAGCATATACAGTAAGTGCAATAGAGTTTGACTGTGTGTGATTATGATGTTTAATCATTCTCACCCTGTGCACAGGTTCGGGCACCGGCACACCACCTTCCCTGCCAGGCGCCTGTACCTGGATTTGTGTGTCTCCAGAGTTACTGAAGCTGAGGATGAGGTTGACGGTGGCTCCTAAAGCTGAGGGACTGGGTTCCTTTAGCACCAGGTACGGTGAATCCGGCCTCTGTAAATGACTGCTGTCATCGCTTCCTTTAGAACTGACACTTTGCATCACCTCATATCCATAACTGTGCTGCAAACCATCCTCCGTGTCACCAGGGGGAGCGCTTGTGAGGCTTTCTGTTGTCTTCTGAGAGACCTCGGGTGAGGTTTCCACCTGAAAAATGGCAGAATTAGAATGCCTTATGAGGAGACCGCATCTTTGGGTCAATCTCATGAAAACTCACCAGGAACTCAAAAGTCACATTTCGTAAACAAAAGATAAATCAAAAAAATTATATTTCGCATAAAGACAAAAACATGTTGTATTTTAGGACTTTAAATTGGTTTGAACTGTGACATTATTTGACAATTAAGCACATTTCCTGCATTCAATTTCTCATTACTATAAAAAAAAAATATATATATATATATATACTGTATATAAAATTACACTCTATATTCTATATTTTATTCTATAATAATAAAATAGTAAAGCTTGTTTGCATTATGATTGTTTCTACATTTAGTAGCATTTGCTTCATTTAATATATGATGATTTAAATAAAAAATGCAATGTAAAATCGAATATCTAATACAAATTATCACTGACAATAAGTGGAATTATAAAAAAAATCGTAAATATTAGGTTTTATTTTCTTTATGTAAAAACATGATTTTTAAAATGTATTATTATATAGTTATTTTGGGTTGATCTCATGAAAACTGTCAAGGATTTCAGGACCATTAAGACTGTTTGCATTGTGACACTTTAATGCAAAAATGCTATATTATTAAATAGTAAAGTATTTAAAAGTATTTAAACATTTAATAGCATTTGATACATTTGGTATAAGCTGATGCAAAAAAAAACGATATTAATAACGTGAAATACTTCTACATTTAGTAGCATTTGCTTCTAAATTTTATCACTAAATTGTATTTATTACTACATTTTATTTTATATATTCTGATGTAAATTGAAAAATTATTGCTAATATTGATTGATTGATACTGATATTATTTAAGACAAATAAGCACATTTCCCATCTTCAAATTAGCTGTAATGGGAAAAAAACTATATTAATAAAACGATAAAGATTGTTTATAGCATTTGAGAATTTGAATCATTGCATTACAGTATTTTACTGCAACAATCATCGAGAATAATTTGAATGATTCTAATTGATTACTTATTATCTATTTATTTATTATTTATTTCATACACACACACACACACTTTTTGATTGATAAACTTAATTTATCCCCAGAAGGGAAATTTACAAATGAATGGTTCTACCTGTGTTTGTGGGCTGCAGGCCATGGCCTCGGAGTAAATAGCGTCTGTTTGAGCTTCTTCAGCCTTCTGTCTGCTCAACAGCTGATCCTTCTGAGCCCTCCAGTGAACCAGGATCCATCCCAGCATGCTCCTCAGCTCCTCCATCCTCTCTCTGATCTGCACAAGACAAAGAGCAATGGAAAAAGACCCCAAACCATTTTAACTTTATTTCATCCAGAAGAAACTTGAGGTTGTTCTTTCATAGGAGACTTAGGGAGAGTGTAGAGTTACAAAATCTATTTGTATATCAGTTGAGCAATGCAACTGAAGCAGATATTAAAGAAAGCTTATATACCATTGTGTTGAGGTGATGCTCGTCATCAAAGAGGTTTTTTCCAGCCACGGCGAGCTGATCAAACTCCTCGAACTTCTGCTCTATCTGCCGATCCAGAACCTCAACCAGAGGCTCCTGGTTCTCTCGGCTTTGACGCAGAGCGCTTTCTGAGAAAATGCAGGAGCGGGTGTCTTCTGTCCAAGAGCTGTTGGAGAGAAGATGAACAGCAGAGAGGTGAAGACAAGCACTTCAGGCCAACACACACAGCTCGAGATGATGCTCACCAGACATTTCTCCAAACACATGAAGAGAACACAATGTGAACAGACATATCCCATCAATAAATCAAACATTAGCTCTGCAAATTATATTCATAGAACATTCCTGGTGAATCACACCAAAGCATGTCCAGCTCACATTTCACCCTAAAATCAAACGAAAGAAGTACCATTATGAGTTTTTGCTTTATGCCACTATTTTCATGACAATTAAGCCCCAAATCTGCATTACTGTAATGCGTCCAGACATTTACATTTGTTTTTGTTCAGTATTTTTATTGTAAAAAAACAACAACAACATTTACTCTTTAGTTTTTTTTGTTCAATAATTAAAATAATTTTTTGTTTAGCATTATTTTAGCATTTTGAGTTTTTTTTCTTAAATCTGTTTGAATGCTATTAAATTCTCATTACTAAACTACAGTATTTTTAAATAAAAAATTAAAATCAATATTTATATATTATATAATTTATATATATTCAAAAAAGAGAGAAAAATATTAAGTATATAATAAGTTTTTAGTATTTATGGTAGCATTTATTCTATTCTTATTTCATTTATGTTGATTTAAAAAAAATACTTGATTTTTTTTATTAAAAAAATTGCATAATTGAAATGTCTAGGCACATTACAATAATACAAATTTTGGAGGAAACTTGCTTAATTGTGATGAATAAAATAAAAAAAATTATATTTATAAATTACCATATATATATATATACACACACACACACACACACACATACATACATACATATATAAAATAGCATATATATATTTATTTTATTATTATTTAACAATTTGTATTATATATATAGTAATATTTTTGTTTTTATTTTTAATTATTTTCTATTTTCTATTTATTATTAATGTGCATCAACACAATAATAAAAAATTAGGTAGAATTGTTTATGTTTATCATATATATCATGAAAATATCACAATGCAGAAAAGTCTGATGGTCTTAAAAACCGTTCTTTTTTATGTAAACTATGCATATTAATTATCATCCCTGTCTATTGGTTTTGGGGTGAATTATGACCTGTATGCGTTCTTCTTATGTATCTTTAACAAAATGTGAAATAAAACAAGGTCTCATTTAATCGTTTTATCACTGACTTACATCATTGCCAGGTAGTTCCTAAAGAAATGGCGCAGGTGTCCAAACTGCAGGAGTCTCTTCTTGTTTTCGGCCACACTTTTGCCGAGCTCGTCCCAGGCGTTCAGGCTGGTCTGAATCTCAGTCCCTACAGCGTTCATCCTCTCCGGACACACGTCTGACAAACAGCTCGCCAGACTCGCCATGGCCTCCACCTCCTCCTTCAAGACCCCGTATTCAGCCTAGAGGAAAAAACACATCTAGGTTTAAGTTCACAATTTCATACTACCATCCTACAAGTGCTATTTTTGCAGCATAAACCCCAGTTGTGCAAACTCTTATGGCTTCACACTTTCAGTGCTTTAAATCTGTTAAAGGAACCATATGCTTCACATATGCATCGCTGGCATAGTTTCTGAAGCTAATTAAAAACGTTAATAAGAATCAAGCCGCTGTGTTTCAGATCTGCGGCTGCAAAACAGAGATTGTCAGATGCTTTGTGCATGAGCGTCAAACTATTTTAGTATGAGCCATTAGGTCATTTCTTGGGCTTTGGGGTTTCCAGACAGATGTGTTCGCGTTTTGCACGCCATCGAGGTATTTTTGCATCGCAATGCACCCAACCCAATGTTGCAGTCTCAAATGAATCAACCGACACATACAGATACACATCATAAACGCCAAAGACTCGCACACAATGGAGTCCTGTGTGGATAATAAAGGCACGTGTGGGCTCACTTCATTAACATCTATTGAACAAAACAAGGGTCTGGCTGAGCCTCAGTGGATGTCCAGCTTCAACCACAACAGGAAACAGATTCTAGAAACAATTTGCTAAAACAAATTCATCACAAGAGATGGGAGAAAGGCATTTCCATTAGATCAACACCAGGAGTTCACTGAGTCCCGGCAAACAAGATGCTTCCTGTTCTCAGAGCGCGTTCGCTGGTAAATGCTTCGAACATGTTATTGTGTTGCGAAAACACTTGGTTGCTATCTGGATTTGCTTTAAAAATAAAATAAAATTTAAAAAAAATATATATAAATATATACAAAAGGTAACGGTAACATTTTCAATACAAATCTGAATGAATAAAATCAGCTATGTGTTTAGTTTTTTTGTTTTTTTGCAATACTACTACTACTACTAATTGTTTAGCAAAATATTTTACTTGTCCTAAAAATAAGGTAAAATGTGAGTCAGGTTTTGTAAGATTCACCCTAAACTCTTGCAACATTTTTCTCTGGTAGTCCTGCAGTACCGTTCAGTGCGCCCATACCTCCAGCTGGTCCTGGTACTCCTGCAGGTCATCCAGACCACAGCGATCCGGCTCACATCTCACAGCCATCTCACTTTCAATCTCCAGCACATCTACGGCGAGCTCCGCACAGCGCTGCAGACACTGCTCCACGTGCGCTGACACCATGGCATGCTGGGAAACAAGGAGAAGACGAATAGTACAGAGAATAGGGACCACTTAGGCCCAATCCCATTTCTACCCATTACCCCTACACCTCCGTTTCGCACGTTCACGTTCACATGAATGGGTAGGGGTGTCTCGATTCTCTTTTGCTTGGAGGCGTAGGGCAGTGGTGTAGTGGAGGGTATACGCAGGTATACAGTGTAAACCCACTTCTTTATCAGTCGGCTTTGCGTATACCCACTTCGAAATCCCGTCTGATGCACCTCATTCAGTAGAGTACTGCATTAGCCAAATCATGACAGTCCACCACATGGGTAGCTAAATCAAATCGCATGTGAATAAATGTAAATATTCCCGAAACACACCCAGTAAAGACAGTGATGCGGTCAGGACGTGCTTCAACTACTACTTTGAATGGAGACGTCAGCCAAAGTGAGCACTAATAACAGGACCAGTGCTCCAAATGACCATTGCTCCGGTACTTAGAGTCAAAGCATCAGTATCTGGGTAATTAGAAATGATCCTATAAAAATCACACGCCGTGAATTACCTCTCATCGTGCAAAAAAAATGCAAGCGCAGTTGGTCTGGGGCGTGAGAGTATGTCAGGGGAGGCGTGCAGAGTGGTAAAATAATATTTAATTATTGATTATTAATTTGAATTAGTACATTAGAACGGAAAAAACCTTAAAATGAAAAGAAGCAGGTTTTTGCGATCAGATATTTTTTAAACCGGTAAACTTTTCAGTCCAAGGATCCAGTAAACGAATGATTTCAAACAGTAAGTTCAAAACAGCTCTACAGAGAAAACCTGACTGATTTCATCAGAGATAAATGAAAGTATCAGAAGATAGAAATCAAACATATGAGTAGAGCTGCACAATTCTGGATACATTTATCGCAATTTTTTTTTTTTGGTATCAAATAGAGATCATGATTCTCTTACGATTCTGAACAGATAGCTAAACAAAACAGCTTGTAATTTACACGAGGTTCTGACAAAATGTTAATTGCTGCAGTCTGGAATTTTTTTACATTTGAATTATTTACTGCAAAATCTGCACCTCTTCTGTGGCTAATATTAATTTCATAATGATCCTTACTCTGTGAAGTCAAGTAGCAGAAGTTAAGTGATGTGCAAATACTACTTGCCCATTTTGGGGTGAACTAAATACGTAAGACTAGTCTTACATGTCACTGTTTATAACGCAGGCCATTAAAAAAATGGGGGCATAAATTAAGAGTATACCTAATTCTTCAGGCACCACTACACCAGTGTCATAGAGGGAAGGGGCCAGATAGCCCTTCAAATGAAGATTTTTCAGGACCACACTTCAAACGAAGGGGTATGAGCATAAACCGGCTACAGCGGCAACATAGCTGCACGAGCGAACAAAAAGTATTCATTAGCATTAATAAAGATTTGAATGAAAAGTAACCATTTGTTTTATGTTACATTCAATCGTGCGTTCATATTTACGGTCCTGCTATTCAAAGAAATGTTTGCAAAAAAATCGCTAAAGTTTGCTAACGTTAAATCATTACTGACTGCACGATAGTGCTACAACATATGTCTGATCAGGACGTTAACCACCATAGACATTGACGGGGGCTAGTCCCCCGAGAGAGGGAGAGAGGGAGAGAGAGAGAGAGAGAGAGAGAAGGAGGGAGGGAGAGATGAAAGTTGCATGTACATGTGTCTATGCGTCTTTCTGTACAATGAGTGAGTTTCCTTCAAAAACAGCGATTTTATCGTCTCGTTGCTGGAAAATATAATGTAGTGATTCAGTATTTAAACTACGTTATTAATAAAAGTCGTGGGGCAGCATTGACAAGTTTCTTTGCTCCTGGATGTGGAGCTGCACAATCTCTGATATGTGTGTGTGTGTGTGTCAGTAAGCAGCGCATTACTATAGAATGGTAATATAGAATGGCTCTAATGCACACCAGTATAGATGTGTGTATTGTAGGAGCTAGACGACGCTCCACCACGCTCACGGACTCGGGGTCTCCAGCCAGAGATGTCTGCCTGATGGACAGCTCCACCGCCTCCAACCACGCCTCCAGACTGGCCAGAGACTGCAGCATCCGCACCACCTGCCAATCACAGCCAAACAACTCGCAATTATCAATTAAACACAGCTGCTGTGGACGGTCTGTTCTCTGCAATGCACAAATCACAAATACACTCAGGCAGAGCAGACTTTACTTTTTATCCCACACTGCATTATGAGATATAATATTCCATGCAGGGTGACTGACTGTATACTGAACAATTCACAAACTGCATGCATTCGGCAAAAATATGGTTATTTTGCATTTGAAATCACATTTTGTGTAGAATATCTAATCCAATGAAATAGTCAGCCAAAAACATAAAAAATACTTTTTTAAATTTTTTGCGCTTTTTATGTTACTTTCATTTTTTTTTTACCTGTGTTATTTGTATTATGTGTATTCAACTTACAACTTTTGCAGTGACATTATTTTTAAGATAATTAAGCACATTTTCCATAAAAAAATCACTGTAATGCAGCAACATTTCATTATTATTATTTTTTGCATTCCCCATTACATTTTCAAGACTGTCAATATTGAATGCAAAACAAAACAATAAATTGCGATATTTTTAATTTATATTTTATTATGTAATTAGCATAAATTAAATGTGTAATTTGGACACACACACACACATCACTTTTTTTTACATACATTTTCTTCATGCAAAATACACTGTGCAGTGTCTACTAATTATGTGAAACAGTATGCAAAATGCAATGATAAATATTTCAAACAGTAAATAATCTGCTACATTTTTGTTACATAACCTTGTTACGTTGCATGTTTAAATCCATCTTATAAAGTAGTACTGTTTTTGCATTTTTATTCCAGTTTTGTGTCATTTTTTTGTCAGTAAAAAAAGAAAAAAAAGTCAAATCATGATAGATAGCATTTCTTGCTCATCACACTGGAAATGTATTCTCAATTTTGCACGCACTGCATTATGAGATGCAGTACTCCACAGTGCGCTCTAGTTGTATACTGTACATTTTGGCAAATGTAGTTGTGTGGGCATTTCTTGGCATAATAAATGGCGTATGATGACGCGTAACAGTATAGTAGTGGTGTCCCAATTCTTAGGGGAATATTTTCACCCCTCCCCCTTGACGCTCTGTTTCAAGGGACAAGGGGAAGGGGTATAAAATAGAATTTGGATTGGGCTTTACATATCAAATCTTGCTTGCCAGGTCTACCTCAACACAAACAAAAGTTAATGGGACGTAATTCATTTCTGACTCTACACACCCTGGTGAGGAGCTCCTGGATGCTCTGGTCATGTGACTGCGAGCGGCCCCTCTCCCGCGCCGTGTCATTGAGCATCTCCACTGCTTCTCTGAGCTCCTTCACAGGGTTCCCAATGGCTTGCATCAGGGGCTCGTCATGTCTGCTCACCGGCAAGCCCAGAAGAGACGGTCCAGAGTCAAGCTCACTGCACAGCGGCTGGAGGAACACAGTACACAATATCTGATTGGTCGATCCTGCCATTCTGATCAAATATTTGTGTATAGTAGTGAGAATACTTGGTATAATTAACTGTTTTTTTCCAACACAGCTGTGCTAGTTTGATGCCTCATATCACTCCATAATCTCTTCTGTCTCATACAAGAAAATCATTCAAACGCAAATCAAAATATCGTGTCAACTTATTTGTTTGTTCGGAGTTGTGGCAAGTTCATTGCACCTCTTCAATTATTTTCAATGTCATTATAAAAAAAATCTGAATTGTTCTGGCTATAAGTAGAAAAACTCTGAAAACTTAAAATTGGGTAGAATTGACAAATTATGACAACTTGACTGACGGATTGATTCCAACAGTTTGACATTAACATGTTGCTAAACTATCAACATGCTACTCTAATAATTATAATACAAAGCACAAACAAACAGATACACACACACAACTATATTTATTGATTTGATTTGATTTATTCTAAACTTCAGTTTTAAACTGAACTAAGTATATTTTAATAATACAATAAAATGTAACTTAATTATTAATGATTACTGATTATATTATTACATTTATATTAAATATTATTATTATTAAATTAATATTGTTTTTATAATTAGATTAGTATCGTATAATATAAAAAGTTCATAATATTTTTATAAATATAAATTTTATATTAAATTAATTACATTATAATTACATTAAATTATATAATATTAAGTAATAAAAATAATTTGATATACATATACAGTATATATAAATTGATACAAGTATGATTAATGCAAATCCAATAGATATTTATTTATTAAATAATATTTAACAATCAAGTCTTATTTATAATTATAATAATTTATAAATAAGATATTTATTATTAATAACAATAATAATAATAAATTATTACAATTATTAACAAATGGATGGAACCAGAGATGATGCTAAGACAATAATTTTTTACAATACAGTTCATGGAGTGTTGTTCAACTCTGGATTCGAACCAGCAACCTTTCTAATTATCACTAAACTACACCATCTTTCTATGGCACACTTTATCTCCAATGTCTATGTAAGCATGCTGCCATTATCAATGCTAGAAAAGAGTTCCTGTAGTTCTGTAGTTCATTCCTGTAGTTAAAATGCATTGCCAAGGTCATGGGTTCGATTCCCAGCGAATGAAACAAAATGAAAACCTTCAATGAAATGTAAATTGCTTTGTATAAATGAATCTGGCAAATGCATGAATGTAAATGAACCATAAAAACACAACCCGTAGCTAACCTGTCCCAGGGTGCTGTAGTGACTTTCCTCGAGCTCCAGCTTCTCCAGGAACTCCGTGAGCATCCGCGTGTCCTTCAGCTCTGAGCTCTGCTGGGTCAGCGCCATCTGCACACTGCTGAACCTGAAAGAACACCAACGCTCATACATCCAAACACCGCAGCATAAACGTCTATCCGTATCGAACCGGCAGCACATACTTCATTTCCACGTCCTTCAGGCGTGCAGGAAGCAGCGGAGTGTGAAGATGTCTTTGACTGCTCAGATGATCTACTTCCTGTCTGAGGTTCTGCAGCTCCAGACGTCTGGCCTCCAGCTCCTGCTCCAGCTGGCAGCTCTCTTGCTCCACCACGCTCACGGACTCGGGGTCTCCAGCCAGAGATGTCTGCCTGATGGACAGCTCCACCGCCTCCAACCACGCCTCCAGACTGGCCAGAGACTGCAGCATCCGCACCACCTGCCAATCACAGCCAAACAACTCGCAATTATCAATTAAACACAGCTGCTGTGGACGGTCTGTTCTCTGCAATGCACAAATCACAAATACACTCAGGCAGAGCAGACTTTACTTTTTATCCCACACTGCATTATGAGATATAATATTCCATGCAGGGTGACTGACTGTATACTGAACAATTCACAAACTGCATGCATTCGGCAAAAATATGGTTATTTTGCATTTGAAATCACATTTTGTGTAGAATATCTAATCCAATGAAATAGTCAGCCAAAAACATAAAAAATACTTTTTTAAATTTTTTGCGCTTTTTATGTTACTTTCATTTTTTTTTTACCTGTGTTATTTGTATTATGTGTATTCAACTTACAACTTTTGCATTGACATTATTTTTAAGATAATTAAGCACATTTTCCATAAAAAAATCACTGTAATGCAGCAACATTTCATTATTATTATTTTTTGCATTCCCCATTACATTTTCAAGACTGTCAATATTGAATGCAAAACAAAACAATAAATTGCGATATTTTTAATTTATATTTTATTATGTAATTAGCATAAATTAAATGTGTAATTTGGACACACACACACACATCACTTTTTTTTACATACATTTTCTTCATGCAAAATACACTGTGCAGTGTCTACTAATTATGTGAAACAGTATGCAACCTGTAGTTAAAATGCATTGCCAAGGTCATGGGTTCGATTCCCAGCGAATGAAACAAAATGAAAACCTTCAATGAAATGTAAATTGCTTTGTATAAATGAATCTGGCAAATGCATGAATGTAAATGAACCATAAAAACACAACCCGTAGCTAACCTGTCCCAGGGTGCTGTAGTGACTTTCCTCGAGCTCCAGCTTCTCCAGGAACTCCGTGAGCATCCGCGTGTCCTTCAGCTCTGAGCTCTGCTGGGTCAGCGCCATCTGCACACTGCTGAACCTGAAAGAACACCAACGCTCATACATCCAAACACCGCAGCATAAACGTCTATCCGTATCGAACCGGCAGCACATACTTCATTTCCACGTCCTTCAGGCGTGCAGGAAGCAGCGGAGTGTGAAGATGTCTTTGACTGCTCAGATGATCTACTTCCTGTCTGAGGTTCTGCAGCTCCAGACGTCTGGCCTCCAGCTCCTGCTCCAGCTGGCAGCTCTCTTGCTCCACCACGCTCACGGACTCGGGGTCTCCAGCCAGAGATGTCTGCCTGATGGACAGCTCCACCGCCTCCAACCACGCCTCCAGACTGGCCAGAGACTGCAGCATCCGCACCACCTGCCAATCACAGCCAAACAACTCGCAATTATCAATTAAACACAGCTGCTGTGGACGGTCTGTTCTCTGCAATGCACAAATCACAAATACACTCAGGCAGAGCAGACTTTACTTTTTATCCCACACTGCATTATGAGATATAATATTCCATGCAGGGTGACTGACTGTATACTGAACAATTCACAAACTGCATGCATTCGGCAAAAATATGGTTATTTTGCATTTGAAATCACATTTTGTGTAGAATATCTAATCCAATGAAATAGTCAGCCAAAAACATAAAAAATACTTTTTTAAATTTTTTGCGCTTTTTATGTTACTTTCATTTTTTTTTTACCTGTGTTATTTGTATTATGTGTATTCAACTTACAACTTTTGCATTGACATTATTTTTAAGATAATTAAGCACATTTTCCATAAAAAAATCACTGTAATGCAGCAACATTTCATTATTATTATTTTTTGCATTCCCCATTACATTTTCAAGACTGTCAATATTGAATGCAAAACAAAACAATAAATTGCGATATTTTTAATTTATATTTTATTATGTAATTAGCATAAATTAAATGTGTAATTTGGACACACACACACATCACTTTTTTTTACATACATTTTCTTCATGCAAAATACACTGTGCAGTGTCTACTAATTATGTGAAACAGTATGCAAAATGCAATGATAAATATTTCAAACAGTAAATAATCTGCTACATTTTTGTTACATAACCTTGTTACGTTGCATGTTTAAATCCATCTTATAAAGTAGTACTGTTTTTGCATTTTTATTCCAGTTTTGTGTCATTTTTTTGTCAGTAAAAAAAGAAAAAAAAGTCAAATCATGATAGATAACATTTCTTGCTCATCACACTGGAAATGTATTCTCAATTTTGCACGCACTGCATTATGAGATGCAGTACTCCACAGTGCGCTCTAGTTGTATACTGTACATTTTGGCAAATGTAGTTGTGTGGGCATTTCTTGGCATAATAAATGGAATATTTTGCTCAGTATACATACTGCATACTATTTTCTTTAAACAACAGAAGGCATGCCATTCCAAACATTCAGGGAAACACGAGATATATGTACCCTATAGTTGAGCTCCTCTGAGATCTTCAGGACCAGACCGTTCCTCTCATGCCTTCTCTTCAGCTCGTCCCACAGAACCTCCAGCTGACTCAGAAACTCCTGGATCTTGATGCTGCCCGGATGCTGAGCCCTCACCAGACTGTAACCCTCCTAGATGGAAACAAGAGGTTTGAATTAACATTTTTACATTAAAAAAACAATTATGCAAACATAATTTACATTTGTTAATTAAATAATATTCATATTATTTTAAAAGTCTGATTTCTAATTAATATTAATAATATTAAACTAAGTATAATTTTAGTAATTGTAATTGTCATTATGATTAAGGGCTAATATTCATTTTGTATTAAATATGATACTGATATTCATTTTTATCATATTTATCAGTATAATATAAATATACATTTTATAGTATTGCTATACGTTTTGTAAAATGCAATAAAATCAAGCTAGTGTTAGTTTTTTTTGTAGTTTTTTTTTAAGAAAACAAGCAGTTAGTCAATGAATAGAGTGCAAGTCTAAAAGGGGCAATTTTTTTTTTTTAAGAATAGAATTAGAATAGAGAGTTCTAGAGTCAGAGGGTCAAATAAAGATGGAAGAGATGTGTTTTTAGCCGATTCTTGAAGATGGCTAAGGACTCGGATTGAGTTGGATATACACATATATATTGGATTGAGTTTATATATACACATATGCATGCATATATATACTCGCAGAGGTGTTAAGAAATGAAGATCATTCTATTTTGGCTATATAGGGGTGCTCAATGTCTGATTTCACATAGAAGTTAATATACAGCTTATTATGATAATGCTGTAAATAAGAATATGAAAAGAAAGAAGCTTTTAATAAATATTTTTAACGTGCGTGAATAAATCCAACCACCCCTGTGACAGATTTAAGTTTCACTTTCCGTAATCTTTGACCGACTGAGGAGCGGCAGGGATTACTCAAATTTACACAGGCAGAGTGAAAGACTGGATTTTTTCTATCAGGTAGGGTACAAAATTTCAAATCATTTCAGCCATTCCTAATTAAATTTTTGGATTCTGTGAACATAGGCGCCAAAAAAGCTGAGATATTAGGCCTATCTATTCACTATCATACAGATCTGGCAAATCAATGTATATTTGTGTGCTCTGCAGGAAATCAAAAGGTTTATTTTTGTCCAGTGCAGGCTCACGATTCCTCTTTTATTATAACAAAACTTCATGAGATCGCACGATGAAGTAAGACGAGGGACAGCTTCACATATTTAAGCGATCGCATGGAGTTTGATGTGGCAGTAGGCTATGCTTCAAAGTCTGACAAATTTCCTCCGTGAAAATCTCTATACAGTCAGAGTAAACATACACACAGGCTTCATCGAATTCTTCTAGCATCTGTTGATTTCATCTCATGTCTGGATTATTTGGTTTTATTTAGTGCAATCTTCAGTTTCATCAGCTCTGAAGTAAAAACAACATGATATGCTGCCGGCCAATGTTCGCTATCTATTAATCAAAACATAAAACATTATTTACCCCGTTTGCGTCTGTGAGGTGCCCGTTACACAGTTTCGCTCTGTGTTACCATCAGTATTTATGACTGTCAAATGTTTGACTACTTGACTCTTGTATTTTTCCCCCGCTTCCAAACATATGATTCGACTATCAGTTTTACGAGGTGCGTAAGAAATGAGTTCAACACATACGAGATTTCAGGACGAAAACATGACAAATGTCTTGAAATAACAATGTCTTGATGTGTGGTTGTGACTCCAGACCGTTAAAATGATTAGAGAAATAATGCACTCCAGAAGTGGTAATGTGGCCACGACTCCGGAGCCTATTAATGGAACGGTCTTTCTCCATTCTCAAACAAATTAAGACATTCGATTTTTATTGATTGAATGCAAGCAATTATTGTGATAGACAACACTGTAACCACGAAAACATGACAAATGTCTTGAAATAACAATGTCTTGATGTGTGGTTGTGACTCCAGACCGTTAAAATGATTAGAGAAATAATGCACTCCAGAAGTGGTAATGTGGCCACGACTCCGGAGCCTATTAATGGAACGGTCTTTCTCCATTCTCAAACAAATTAAGACATTCGATTTTTATTGACTGAACGCAAGCAATTATTGTGATAGACAACACTGTAACCGTTTCCTCTGATTACGAAATATTTTTGTTTGATGGGGTATTTGCAACGGAAGGTTTATCTTGAAATAAATCATCTGAACAATATCTTGAGGTGTGGTTGTGACACCAGGTCGTTAAAATTATTAGAGATAATAATAAATTTTTATTGACTGATTGCAAGTGCTTATTGCGATAGAAAACACTGTAACGGTTTCCACTGATTACTAAATATTTTTGTTTATTGGGGTGGTAATATTATATAGGCCTATTAATAAGGAAGGGGGGCCCAAAATTTATGATAAGAGGTAAATCCGGCCCTGATTAGATCCATGCATTACAGTAGGTCTTAATATAGATCTGTCTCAATGTTGATCAAACTTTAAAAGAAAAGACTAAATCACTCGCTGCATTTGATTAAACTACTGTTTATATGCATCTTTGTTCTGATTTTTAAGAACAAAGATCAAATTAAAATAGCTATATTGTGATTAATAATATAGTAATTATTATTATTAAGAAAAGAATTGGAGGAAAATATGCAACGTTGCTAGGTGATTTTGTTTTGGAATCTTCCGAAAACTTTAACTCGATTTTTTTCTCTGAATCAGATCTGCTGACTCTATCGCATTCAAACGCCTTCATTTTTCGTCTGATTCCAACAAATCATATATCATTTTGAAGGTAATTTATTGGAGAATGTGAAAACAAAAATAACGCATTTTTGAAAATGTGCTCATTCCGACTCATTTTGCCAGCACGGGTCACAAATCGTAATCGTACACATTTTCATTGCTTCAATTTAATTATGATTAAAACTAGAAAATTGTAATAATTAAAAACACACAAAAAAATTTGAGGATTTATTCTCTCAATAAAATGTGGCATGCAGTAAGGAATCACTGCAATATACTTCTACTTGTTGGAAAAAGTAGCTTAATTTAATTTTTTTTACACAACAACGTTATAAGTCATGTTTAATTTCCAAAAAGTGCATTACCAATAGACAAATGTTAGTGTACGACGAGGTATCTATGCACACTTGTTGTGTAAAGCCAGTGAACCTCCCAGCGCTAACACGCTCTGACAGCAGTGCTCACCTTCTTGACCAGCTCTATCCTGGCTCTGTTGGACAGGATATCCTGTTCCAGTGAGGCCTGACGCCTCTTGGCTGCTTCAAAACCGTTCGTTCCGGCCAAACTGCAGATCTGAGTGGCCATCGCAACGCTGTCTTTGAGCCAGGAGAGAGTCTGTGGAGAATACAAAGAGAGCATGAACACAGCGGCTCTGTTCCAAACACCTAGAGACTCCCCTACATAGACAGCAGTCTACTCCACATGAACTGCACTAGAGATGCACCTTTGACTCATTCCTATAGTTAGACATCAGCTAACAACACAACACTCTAATGATCATAATACACAGCACACACAAATGTGAAATATGAAAATAAGTGATTAATGATACTTAAGTTATTGAATTCTAAAAATATTAATTCTAAACCAAGTTTATTAAGTTTTAGTATATAATAATAATATTAAACTAAGTATAACTTTATAGTAATATAGCAATAATTTGATAATTATATTTCTTTTAATAATATTTATCAGTATAATAACATTTTATAATATTGCTATTTCAAATCAAAATTCAATTATGTATAAATACATACTAGTTAATATACATATAATTTCTGAAAATAAAATTGATGGAAATATAATTTATATTTATTCATTACATAATATTCATATTGTTTTAAAAGTCAGATTTTTAATTCCTACTAACACATTTACACAAAGTATAATTAAAAAAAAAAGTAATTCTCATTACGGTTAATGTAATTATTGAATTTGATAAATGGTATACATTTTTATATTTATCAGTATAATATACATTTATAATATTGCCATTTTTAAAGGAATTAGGATATATTAGTGAATATAAACAATTTATATAAAAATTCATGCAAATTAAATTAAAAATAATATTTTAAGTCTGATTTCAAATTAATAATAAACAAAGTATAATTTTAATATTTGTTATTTATTATTATTATTGATCACTACTAATTTATAATATTTAGTTATTATAAAATTAGATAATTACAGTAATTTTATAACATTTATCAGTATAAAAAAATTTATTATATATATTATATGTACAAAAAATATATATAAATAATATATATATATATATATATATATATATATATATATATATATATATATATATATATATATATATATATATATATATAATGTATTAATTATTATTCTTTTTAAAGTCTGATTAATAACTAATTTTATTAATTGTCACAAGCGCACCTACTATGCCTATTCTGCCTAAATGCTTTCTATACAGCTCACTAGGTTTTAGAACAGAACCGAGGCGTCACATTCAATGAAAAAACAGGAAGACATTTCTATCAGAAAGAGATGAGAGATCCTTATTCAGACCTGGCTGACCTCTGAACCGCTGGCTGCTGGCGGCGTTTTCAAGCCAGAACAATTCCTGGAAGTCACATACACTAGCAGATCCTCAAGCAATTAGCAAAGACCCATCGATCAACCTCTCATGAGTTTATTCCAGAGGAATCCGAACTCTCAGCTGAACCGCAGTGAAGAGCTCCTCTGTTCTGCTCTGACTGGACTCAGCGGGTCTTTTCGCAGCATAAGCGATTGTGTAACTCTTGTGTAATGGTGAAGTAATAAATAGGCACCTTGTCTGCAGAAACGGTGAACTTCTGGAGTTGCGTGTGGAGCAGTGTGTGGCCGCTGGACTCGGGCCTCGGCACGTTCCCGCTGTAAAGCCAAACACAGGACCTCTATTTAGCATGCATCTTTAATTTGCATGTGTGCAAAATTTTTTCCGATGTAAAAAATGTCACCTTTCAGCGGCCGTGTGGAGTTTGAGGGCTGCCATCTCTCCTGCATCCCGGCTGTCTGAGGGCTTCCCGCAGCGCTCGGCGTCTCTCCCGGCCTGCGGAGGGAAACACAAGCTGCGTGTTCATCCAGCAGACTACGCCTACAACAGACCCTTGTCTGCTTGTTTAAAACACGGTGGTCCTCCGTGATGCTGATGAGGTTGGCTGGTAAGCCGGGTCTGAATATCAATCAGCGTGCGGACAGTGTGGATGTAATCCCAGAAAGAAAGCCAATTACCTTTTCTGGAAAGTTACAGTGAGCAGTGCTGTTAAACAGGCTCCAGCGTCACATGAGGAAGCCAACATGGGAAAATAATTATTCTGTATAATCGCCATCATGTCTCGAGTAGGTCATTGCTTTTTGTTGCGCATTACATCAGCTATGAACAACATGATACTCTGATAATCATAACAATATACAGCACGCACAAGTATTGGGGAAAATAACCAACATGTTTTATTAGAGTAACTATTTTTATTGATGCTAGGTTATTAAATAAACAACATTTATCTGTGTGTGTGTGTTCTCAGACTCTCCTAATTAATTATTAATATCTTCTAACATACCAGTCAAAAGTTTTTGAACAGTAAGATTTTTATTGTTTTTAAAGAAGTCTCTTCTGCTCACCAAGCCTGCATTTATTTGATCCAAAGTACAGCAAAAACAGTAACATTTTGAAATAATTTTACTATTTAAAATAACTCTTTTCTATTTGGAAATATTGTAAAATGCAATTCATTCCTGTGATTTCAAAGCTATATTTTTAGCATCATTACTCCAGTCACGTGATCCTTCAGAAATCATTCTAATATTCTGATTTGCTGCTCAAAAATCATTTATTATTATGTTGAAAACAGCGGAGTAGAATTTTTTTCAGGTTTCATGATGGATAGAAAGTTCAGAAGAACAGCATTTATCTGAAATAGAAATCTTTTGTAACATTATAAATGTCTTTATCATCACTTTTGATCAATTTAAAGCATCCTTGCTAAATACAAGTATTAATTTCTATAATTTCTTTCAAAAAAAAAAAGAAGGAAATAAATCATACTGACTCCAAGCTTTTGAATGGTATAGTGTATAATGTTACAAAAGCTTTTTATTTCAGATAAATGCTGATCTTTGGATCTTTCTGTTCATCAAAGAATCCTGAAAAAAAATCCTCAACTGTATATTGATAATCAGCAAATCAGCATATTAGAATGATTTCTGAAGGATCGTGTGACACTGAAGACTGGAGGAATGATGCTGAAAATACAGCTTTGATCACGGGAATAAATTACATTTTAAAATATATTCCAATAGAAAAT
>NW_015505186.1:319874-321885 GCF_001515645.1 Sinocyclocheilus grahami | reverse complement strand
CATATTAGAATGATTTCTGAAGGATCGTGTGACACTGAAGACTGGAGGAATGATCCAGCTTTGATCATAGAAATAAATTACATTTTAAAATATATTCCAATGGAAAATATTTCTACATTTTGCTGTACTTTGGATCAAATAAATGCAGACTTGGTGAGCAGAAGAGAATTCTTAAAAAAAAAAAAAAAAACATCTTACTGTTCAAAAACCTTTGACTGGTAATGTAGGGTGGCTGATTATTGTTATAGATTGAAACAAATGTGCTTCAGCCAGGATAACGAATATGAAAAGTGCTCTGAGTTGCTGCACAAAAACATGTTGCTGGAGACGGGCTTAATGAAAATTGAAAAACTGCTTGTCTGCCAGCAGGAGGTGCTGTGAGAGCGGCAGAACTAGCGGTTTCTCCAGTAACGGCTGTAAACAAAGCAGCTCCGCTCATGAACGCTACTTTATCAGTTAAAAATGCCATCGAAACTATTCTGAAGACATTCAGTTCCCTTCAGAGATACATTCATATAAAACACCCGCGGCGTGTTATGATTTTGAAACGTGCAGCGCTCATGTTTATTCAACGAAGTCAAACGGCACAAATAAATCAATGTATGGTAAACACTAGTAATGTATATCGAAATATCGGAAATGTGTTTAAAAATCATATCACCGTTATTGAAAAGAATTATATCGCGATACATATTGATATTGAATTACTGTCCAGCCCTAATTTGTACTTATTGTAAGCAAAGGTTCACTTTGAACTAGTGCTGTCAAACGATTAATCGCGATTCATCGCATCCCAAATAAAAGATTTGTTTACATAATATATGTGTTATACATAGTATATGTTCCGTGTTAATATATTATGTATATATAAATACACACAGTATTTTGAAAATATTTACATGTCTATATTTATATTCATATAATTTATATTATAAATAAATATATTTATTATATAAACAAAAACATTTCTGAAATATATACATGCATGTGTTTGTATTTATATAAACATAATAAATATACACAGTAGAAACGCATATATTATGTAAACAAAAACTTTTATTTTGGATGCGATTAATCACGATTAATCGTTTGACAGCACTACTTAAAACTGATAATTACACTATCCTTTCTTTCAAAAAACTATTTTTGACAATAAAAGTGAATGAGGACAGAAGACAAAAAGCACAATTTAAAAAGATCTCAAAGATTTCCACAAATTAGAATTTGGCAACTAACAATAAATGGCAATATACATATATGGGAGAACCAACTGCAAAATCATGCAAAACTTCCACAGTGCTTTCTTTCACACAGACAAAACCGGTTTTCATGCACGGCACCCCATCGGCTCATTTCTGAGCTGGGCATTCTCTGATTATGAGCTCAGGATGAATGAGTCAGAGTTTGGGAGAGAGAAACGCGTGATGCCGGAGAGAAAGAAAGAAACAGTCGCCTGAGAAAGTGCCATTAGGAGAGCGCGGCAAATTTACAAGACCTAATAGCATTTATAAACACGCCACTCAAAGAGTGCAAGCCTCGAGTTTAATCGCACAGCGGCACGTTATCGGGCTATTTCAGAGTGTGAAGCATTTGAGTTACAAGCGTGGTGTAATTACACGCTCCGACGTCTCTTCTCCACACGCCTGCTTCAAATCAATCCAAGCTTTATACAAACTCCAGGCACTCCTGCATGATGAAAACTAAGGGACAGTGAATTATGTCACCGAGCAGCTCTTGAAGGGCTTCCTCTGCTCGTTCCCAGCGCTGATAGTAATTAGTGGCGTATTTCATCAGCTCTTCTGAGAGTCTTTCAGTGTAAAGTTGTGGAGCGATGTCAGCCAAACGCTCTCGTAGCACATATGAAGCATGTGGCGAGCCATCTGGGAGCCATTAGAGGGAAATATAGGCCTCTTCGTCATGTTTACCTCACGTCACTAAACAAGAAGTCTGGTTCTACACACAAACACACACACACATGGATGCGGTGCCTCATAATGTGTGTGTGTGTTTG
>NW_015505186.1:289239-319297 GCF_001515645.1 Sinocyclocheilus grahami | reverse complement strand
CGGTTTCTCCAGTAACGGCTGTAAACAAAGCAGCTCCGCTCATGAACGCTACTTTATCAGTTAAAAATGCCATCGAAACTATTCTGAAGACAGTCGGTTCCCTTCAGAGATACATTCATATAAAACACCCGCGACGCGTTTTGATTTTGAAACGTGCAGTGCTCATGTTTATTCAACGAAGTCAAACGCCACAAATAAATCAATGTATGGTAAACACTAATAATGTATATCGAAATATCGGAAATGTGTTTAAAAATCATATCACCGTTATTGAAAAGAATTATATCGCGATACATATTGATATTGAATTATTGTCCAGCCCTAATTTGTACTTATTGTAAGCAAAGGTTCACTTTGAACTAGTGCTGTCAAACGATTAATCGCGATTCATCGCATCCCAAATAAAAGATTTGTTTACATAATATATGTGTTATACATAGTATATGTTCCGTGTTAATATATTATGTATATATAAATACACACAGTATTTTGAAAATATTTACATGTCTATATTTATATTCATATAATTTATATTATAAATAAATATATTTATTATATAAACAAAAACATTTCTGAAATATATACATGCATGTGTTTGTATTTATATATACATAATAAATATACACAGTAGAAACGCATATATTATGTAAACAAAAACTTTTATTTTGGATGCGATTAATCACGATTAATCGTTTGACAGCACTACTTAAAACTGATAATTACACTATCCTTTCTTTCAAAAAACTATTTTTGACAATAAAAGTGAATGAGGACAGAAGACAAAAAGCACAATTTAAAAAGATCTCAAAGATTTCCACAAATTAGAATTTGGCAACTAACAATAAATGGCAATATACATATATGGGAGAACCAACTGCAAAATCATGCAAAACTTCCACAGTGCTTTCTTTCACACAGACAAAACCGGTTTTCATGCACGGCACCCCATCGGCTCATTTCTGAGCTGGGCATTCTCTGATTATGAGCTCAGGATAAATGAGTCAGAGTTTGGGAGAGAGAAACGCGTGATGCCGGAGAGAAAGAAAGAAACAGTCGCCTGAGAAAGTGCCATTTGGAGAGCGCTGCAAATTTACAAGGCCTAATAGCATTTATAAACACGCCACTCAAAGAGTGCAAGCCTCGAGTTTAATCGCACAGCGGCACGTTATCGGGCTATTTCAGAGTGTGAAGCATTTGAGTTACAAGCGTGGTGTAATTACACGCTCCGACGTCTCTTCTCCACACGCCTGCTTCAAATCAATCCAAGCTTTATACAAACTCCAGGCACTCCTGCATGATGAAAACTAAGGGACAGTGAATTATGTCACCGAGCAGCTCTTGAAGGGCTTCCTCTGCTCGTTCCCAGCGCTGATAGTAATTAGTGGCGTATTTCATCAGCTCTTCTGAGAGTCTTTCAGTGTAAAGTTGTGGAGCGATGTCAGCCAAACGCTCTCGTAGCACATATGAAGCATGTGGCGAGCCATCTGGGAGCCATTAGAGGGAAATATAGGCCTCTTCGTCATGTTTACCTCACGTCACTAAACACAAACACACACACGCTCACCAACGGATGGACGCGGTGCCTCATAATGCGTGAAAATACACAGGCTTTTGGTCGTCAGGTTTTGGGAACTTTATTTAACCAGCTAAACACCAACTTGACCTGAGTGAGAGTCTAATTTAACCCTGTAAAGCCTGACATGAAATAATGATCAGAAAAAAACAATACACACACACATTTGATACATTTGGTTTTAGGCACTTTATTTAACCAGCTAGACACCAGCTTGACCAGATTAAGAGACTAACGTCACCCATTATTTCATGTCAGGCTTTACAGGGTTAAGTTAGTCTCTCAGTCTGGTCAAACTGGTGTTTAGCTGGTTAAATAAAGTGCCCAAAACCAAATGTATCAAATATGATACTGAACAAAAAACACTTTTTGTAGTATTTTTTAATTGTTATATTTATATATTATTAATATATTTATATTAGTGCTGTCAAACGATTAATCGCGATTAATCGCATCCAAAATAACTGTTTTTGTTGACATAATATATGTATGGCTACATTCACACTGTCAGTTTTTGGGGTTGACAACCGCATTGTCTTTACAGGTGTGTGTCTCGAAGTGTCCCGTTCACACAGCAGCTTACAGTTGCGTTTAGAACACTGTCTGTATGAACCTGCAACGGGAGTCAAGCCCGTATTCCTTGACCAAAGTGAAATCAAAAATGGCGACGTCCATAAAACTGAAAGTCTTATCACTTTCTGACATGACAAGAGTCCAATCGAGCCGTGAGTTCTTTCGTCAAATCTTCATTAACCAACAGCAGCCTTTAAATCTGGGTGGAGTATTTGAGTCGCGCGCAAAACACATAACTGACGGGAGCGGCTCCGGTGGAAAACTGCCAGGATCTAAAAATTTCAGATGACACGGCCTAAGTAACACACGTGAAGCACGAGCTGAAGGCTTATGTTTGTACAATTACACTAAAAGAGCTTTTACTTGACAAAAACAGTCAAAACTATTAATCAGACGACAGAATGCATGTAGTAGATTGTGTGTGAGAGGTTTTTAGCAAGCATGTTGATCATTTAGCGGCCTTAATTGATCAAATATAATACAGTAGATTTATAGCTCCTTAGGTTGGTTTAAGTGGTCATTTTCTGCATCAATGAACAGTTTTCTAATGCTAAAAACACTACAGTAGAGGTGCTATAGTGAGTATTTGCAGAAACGGTCTCATTTTCTCCTTCAATCAACTGCAGTCATGGCGAAACAACAGTCTGAGGAGAACTGGAGTTGGATGATGGCGAGCTTTTGGACCGGTGGTGCCGTCTGGCATCATGTTAGTCCTGGGGATTCGTGTCTCCCAGTAAAAGTCTCCATAAAGCATAATGAGCACGGCTCTCATACACGATACACCCAGGTAACCTCTGCTACCAGCACTGACACAAGCGGCCATTGTTACAAACCTGCTTTAGCCCAGAACATCGCCAGCACTGTGCCAATCAAAACCAAGCCAGAAAACCGTCTGAACAAAAGCTTATGTTGGGATCTAACAATTAAAACTAGTCCAAAAAAAAAGAAAAATGGACGAGACAGTCCATGTTTTACTGGAAATTACTCTTGACTTTTGGCAGCAACAGTTTATGTATGAAATACTGCGGGTCCAGAAATACAACCAAAAATACTTTTTATACTCACCGAGGGTGCATGTATTTTAATAAAAATACAGCAAAAACAGTCAAATTGTGAAATATTATTACAATTTAAAATAACTGTTTTCTATGTCAATATATTATAAAATGTAATGTATTTCTGTGATGTGCAGCACTGTATTTTCAGCATCATTCCTCCAGTCTTCAGTGTCACATGATCTTCAGAAATCATTCTAATATGCTGATTTGCTGCTCAAGAAACATTTATTATTATTTATTTATTATTATTATGATGTTGAAAACATTTGTGTCACTTCTAGTGCTGGGCAATGATTAATCGCATCCAAAATAAAAAGTTTTTGTGTACATAATATATGTGTGTGTATCGTGTATATTTATTTTGTATATATAAATACAAACACATGCATTTATATATTTAAGAAAAATATGTTATGTTTATATATTAAATATATTTATATATAAAATAAATGATATGAAATGCAGCACTGTATTTTCAGCATCATTCCTCCAGTCTTCAGTGTCACATGATCTTCAGAAATCATTCTAATATGCTGATTTGCTGCTCAAGAAACATTTATTATTATTTATTATTATTATTTTGATGTTGAAAACATTTGTGTCACTTCTAGTGCTGGGCAATGATTAATCGCATCCAAAATAAAAAGTTTTTGTGTACATAATATATGTGTGTGTATCGTGTATATTTATTTTGTATATATAAATACAAACACATGCATTTATATATTTAAGAAAAATATGTTATGTTTATATATTAAATATATTTATATATAAAATAAATGATATGAATATAAATATATACATGTAAATACATGTAAATATTTTCTAAAAATATACTGTATGTGTGTGTATATATACATAATAAATAATCACAGTACACACACATATATTATGTTCACAAAAACATTTATTTTGGATGCGATTAATCACGATTAACCGTTGCCCAGCACTAGCTACATCATATTTTTGTGGAAACTGTGATACTTGTTTCAGAATGATACTTTAATATTAATTAGAAATCAGATTTATAATAATATTAATACAATTTTTATTTAGTTTGCATTATTGTTTTTAAAATATTTAATTTCTTTAAATTGTTTATATTAATATATATATGTAATTTACTTAAATTAACAATATTATAATTTATATTTATAACATATACTGACAAATATTATAAAAATGTATATAATCAATAATAATTAATATTTAATATTAACAATTTCTATTAGTCGTGTGCGGCTTACTTTTTTTTTTTGAAACTATGAAACGTTTCGTTTTTCATGATGATTTGATGAACAGAAAGTTCAAAAGAACAGCATTTATTTGAAATGGAAATCTTTTATAACATTATAAATGTCTTTACTGTCACTTTGGTTTTAAATGCAATCTGTGTGATGGGTTCTTCGGCTCTTTGGATTAAGCAATGCATAAATACAAGATGCTGTTTTGTTCATAATTGTTCATGCAATTTACGAAATTATATTTTATGAGTTAATTTAGACGTAATGCACGTTTTTATAGAGTTACTTGCGTTGACCATTTAAATGTGCTGCATTATTTTGCTCAATGCGCCCTCCTGTGGCCTCGGAAGACAATTAGACCTATACAATAAAGACCTATTTAATCTGCATATAAAACATTAGAAATTAGATATTTGTTAAATTTTTATTGTGTTTGATTGTTAAAACTAAAAATATTTGTTGTTTGTCTCAATAAATTGTGTTAATTATAAATAGCGGTTAAATTTAAAAAAATATATATTTTGCTTTTTGTTTTAAAAAAGGTTATAAAAAATTTCAATAATTATCGATAACGAACGATATGAAACATTATATCGTTGATACATTTTTTAGCTATATCGCCCGGCCCTATTCTTACTTGACTTCCGTCAAGACGACAAAACAAGTGCTGTTATTGTTAACTAAAAATAAAACTATTAAAAACTGTTTTTGTTGTTTGAAGTAATGCTGAAATAACATAAAATGCAAATATTAGAGAAACTTAGAACAACTGAAAATATAAAAAATAGCTAATTTAAGATATTATAATAAATACTTTAGTAGTATATAAACAGTACGGAAATAACCCTGCTAAAACACTTCTCAGTTACCAACATAATGCTAATAACCACTAATAAGGAATAAATAATAAAAAACATTATTATATATTAAAAATATACAGTAATCATATAATTATAAATAAATTATTTCAAATATTTATTTATTTCGTTTATTTAAAGTACATAAAATATATAATAATATATATTACAAAATATAAAATCACTAAATTCAATAAAAATGTCAAAACCATAAAATGACTAAAAACTCAAATAAATTAAAATGTGAATATATAATATAAAATATGAAATTAAAAAGCTAGTTCAAAATATTAATACATACTATAACAGTGTATAATTAATGCTAAAATACCACTGCTAAAAACACCTCTCAAAACAATCAGCAACAATGGCTTTGACTTCCACACGAAAAGTGCAATTTTACTATTTATTAATTTGCACAGATTATTTAAGTGTGTATAATACGTGGCTTAGAAACCATTATTACCCCTATTATGAGAAATTTCATCCCTCACTTTTTTGGCTTAAACACGGTGTAAAGTAAACAACTGCCGTAAAACAACGAAGCAGACACCTTTTTTACATCCTAGTGAAATTAATAACCTTGCATGACATCAGCTTGATGCATCAATTCACAGAATTGAATACTTTGGGAAACGTGTGAAAAGGCCTCTGGTGTCATTTAAACATTTCCGTTCAGCATGAAAACCAAAAAGGACGACGAAAAGAAAAACAAATGGTATGAGAGAGAGAAGGAGAATATACTTGTAGAATTATAATAGAATGAAAGCTGCATACCGTAAACCCCTTCAGACGATTTTGTTCCTCTTTAACCTCCTTTCCCATAAGCCATGCAAAGTTAAAACAGTTTAAACTTTTAGAAAACACGTCGCGAATTTGTGGAGGTTTATTCCTTTTCACTGCGTCTCATATGTTTTTAAATGCAGTCTGTGTGATGGGTGCTTCGGCTCTTTGGATTAAGCAATGCATAAATACAAGATGCTGTTTTGTTCATAATTGTTCATGCAATTTACGAAATTATATTTTATGAGTTAATTTAGACGTAATGCACGTTTTTATAGAGTTACTTGCGTTGACCATTTAAATGTGCTGCATTATTTTGCTCAATGCGCCCTCCTGTGGCCTCGGAAGACAATTAGACCTATACAATAAAGACCTATTTAATCTGCATATAAAACATTAGAAATTAGATATTTGTAAAATTTTTATTGTGTTTGATTGTTAAAACTAAAAATATTTGTTGTTTGTCTCAATAAATTGTGTTAATTATAAATAGCGGTTAAATAAAAAATATATATTATTTTGCTTTTTGTTTTAAAAAAGGTTATAAAAAATTTCAATAATTATCGATAACGAACGATATGAAACATTATATCGTTGATACATTTTTTAGCTATATCGCCCGGCCCTATTCTTACTTGACTTACGTCAAGACGACAAAACAAGTGCTGTTATTGTTAACTAAAAATAAAACTATTAAAAACTGTTTTTGTTGTTTGAAGTAATGCTGAAATAACATAAAATGCAAATATTAGAGAAACTTAGAACAACTGAAAATATAAAAAATAGCTAATTTAAGATATTATAATAAATACTTTAGTAGTATATAAACAGTACGGAAATAACCCTGCTAAAACACTTCTCAGTTACCAACATAATGCTAATAACCACTAATAAGGAATAAATAATAAAAAACATTATTATATATTAAAAATATACAGTAATCATATAATTATAAATAAATTATTTCAAATATTTATTTATTTCGTTTATTTAAAGTACATAAAATATATAATAATATATATTACAAAATATAAAATCACTAAATTCAATAAAAATGTCAAAACCATAAAATGACTAAAAACTCAAATAAATTAAAATGTGAATATATAATATAAAATATGAAATTAAAAAGCTAGTTCAAAATATTAATAAATACTATAACAGTGTATAATTAATGCTAAAATACCACTGCTAAAAACACCTCTCAAAACAATCAGCAACAATGGCTTTGACTTCCACACGAAAAGTGCAATTTTACTATTTATTAATTTGCACAGATTATTTAAGTGTGTATAATACGTGGCTTAGAAACCATTATTACCCCTATTATGAGAAATTTCATCCCTCACTTTTTTGGCTTAAACACGGTGTAAAGTAAACAACTGCCGTAAAACAACGAAGCAGACACCTTTTTTACATCCTAGTGAAATTAATAACCTTGCATGACATCAGCTTGATGCATCAATTCACAGAATTGAATACTTTGGGAAACGTGTGAAAAGGCCTCTGGTGTCATTTAAACATTTCCGTTCAGCATGAAAACCAAAAAGGACGACGAAAAGAAAAACAAATGGTATGAGAGAGAGAAGGAGAATATACTTGTAGAATTATAATAGAATGAAAGCTGCATACCGTAAACCCCTTCAGACGATTTTGTTCCTCTTTAACCTCCTTTCCCATAATCCTGTGTGGGTCTGTTCCCACGCTGCCGGGCGACTCTTGGCTCGGGGTTTCAGGGTCACTGCTGTCCCTGGTTAACGAGGAGGTGGAGGGGAGCTGAGCTGCCTTTTCGTTCCTACAAACACAAACACTCAGCCATCAAATCAAGCTGCCAGCAGGACCCCAAGACCAAGCCAAGAACACAGAAGCGTCAGCACTGCCTCTAATCTGTTGTCACTCTACGGAGGTTTAATACAGTGACTGTAAGCGGCCGATGATAGCAGATTACACAGCTGGTATTTGCAACTTCCAAAATGTTTTCAAAACTAAGCCACTAAACACACTACATGATGTCTTAAAATAAATATGCACATGGGAATAACCAGATTCCTCAGATTTAAAGCATGCTAAACTCTTGGAGGATAACACACAAGCATACATACATATATACACAAATTGTATGATATTATATTATATCATATACACACACTAGTTTTAATACATTTACATTTCCTTAAGAAATGATGTAAAGTGTAAAGAAATGATAACAAAGCATAAAGAAATGAGAAGAAATGAAAACACCTCTAACAAGGAATAAAGAGAAGCATTATTATATATAAAATATAATAATAATAACATATCTATAAATAAAAATGTTATATAATACAATTTTAATTATATTATTTATTATACACACTCTAGTTTACATTATTAATAAAATATATAATTATAAATAAATAGTTATATTAATTACATTTTAATTATATATTATTATTATATATAATGTATAATATACATAATAAATACACTTTTATAATTTTATAATATAATTTTATATCATAACTATATATTATATTAACAATTATAATTTATTCAATATTGTTAAATTTTGATAAATTAAAATTTATATTAATAAATATAAAATTACATAAATTAAATTTATATTCTATTCTATTCTATGCACACTAGTTTAAGTCTACATTGCCTTAAGAAAATGTAAATGGTGTTTGGCTTTGCAAAGCTTGCCACCATGATGCTAATATGCTACTAATAAGCAATAAAGAACAAGGAAAAGCATTTATTATACATTAAAAATATTTCTGAAAACATAAATAAATGAATATGCAATGCACCGAACATGCAATCTAAATAATCAAATCCAGGCTCAGGCTTAGATTTTTACATTCCGGAATGCATGCAATGAGACTTGTGTCTTACTTTAAATAAAATTAAATAAATAAATCACTCTTAGGGAACATTTTGCCCTGCTAGATTACAGCAACTGATGCATGAGAAGTTCATCTCTTTTCTAAAAGTAACAGTAACAACTGATCTGACAATGATTAATAGTGCAGACTAAGAGCAAGTGGATGTTAACAACAACACCATACAGTATCCGGCCGGACTTTATCCTGTTCATAAATCCAGTCATACATAAATGCACAGGTGTTAAAGAAAACCAGAACCAGCGTTTGACAGATTAACTTTATCTGCTCCAAATTCAAGACCTACACAACATAGAATACAGAATGACATTCGGGACTTTTAAAAACGGCTTTAAAAATCCACATATTAACAGAATCTGTTTTTATATTATGACTTCTATATAGAGAAACTCTTTATTAATTTCCTCCAGAAACGTCCCACTCGGCTGTGAACTTTTACTGCATTCACAGAACAGAACGAGCTGCTTGTGTATTATTTTACCATTAGTAACTTTTGCCATGAATTCATCTCGATTAAACATCTGCTTTGCCCAAATAAACTGTTATGCATTTAATATAAGGAATAAATTCCTCTAATTATAAACATAAACATACTTCATCCTCAACCGAAGGCATAAGGAGGAGATGGCAAGCTTTCTGCAGTACGCACACTATTTATTATGACTAACTGGGCTCAGGAACAGGAATCGCAGACTTTTAAATCTCAAATGATGATGAAATCAATGCGGACGCCTTAGATGATGGTGCAATAAAGCACAAAATAAGCTCACATTTGGATCTGGTTACCACATTGCAACAAACAAACAAACAAATGAGAGTTTAAGCACCATTTCCAACTAAATGTCATTAAATGGCTTGTTTTGGCGTTTAGTGTTTTAATATGTCATGCTGATCAGGAGAAAAAATTCAGATTGTTTATTGGTGTGTATAATACCTGAATATTTATAGATGTATTTAATCATTTATATAATACTTACAATAATTACAATTTCTTACTATAAAATATAATACATATATAGTGTAATAATTATATTGTATAAAAACTAATTTTATTTTAAATTATTCATATAAATATAATAATATATATTTTCTATTCTTATTAACTCATTAATAATTATTTGAATAATGATATATACATTTTTTTAATAATTATTTAAATAATAATTAAATTATTATAAACATTATTATAAAAATAATAATTTATTACTACATAAAGTTTAAAACAAAGTTTTATAAAATGATAAACTTCATATTTCAGGCTTTAAACCATTTTTTTAAGAAAAGGGATGAGTCAAAAGCATCAATTATTTTTTAAGCAAACTGGTTTCTTGAAAATGCAAATTCATTCTCTGCCAGCAGGTGGCGCTTTTGGAGAGGCAGAAATATAGCGGTTTCCTGAAGGGTGAAGGGATTATTGGGCTAGTTTTGCTGAACATTTGGGCTGGTTTGGTTTTGCAGACCTGGCAACCCTGTCATAAATGCTACTTTATCAGGAATTACAGGTAAGATGAATTGAAAATGCCATCCAAACATGTCTGAAAACAGTCAGTTCCCTTAAGAGATACGTTCATATAAAACAACCGCACCCCGTTTTGACTTTGAAACATGCAGCTTATATTTATTAAATGAAATCATAGCCTTTTGAAGTTTAATCATCAGATTAAGCCATATCGCGATTCTTGTCTTTCTGTCCTCAAATTCAAGACTTCTTGAAATTATAATTAAGACTTTTCTTGTACCATTTAAGACTTATGGCCTTAAATTTTATACAACTGAATTTATGACGTTTTAAGTCTTTTTAAGGACCCTGTATGACTAACTGGGTGCAGGAACAGGAATCGCAGACTTTTAAACCTCAAAAGACAATTAAATCAATATAGATGCCTGACGGAGCAATAAAATGGCCAAACTGCAAGAAACAAACAAACAAGTTTAAGTGTCGTTTCCAGCTAAATTTCATATCAAACGGTTTGTTTTGATGTTTAGCGTTTCAAAACATCAGGAGGAAGAATTCAGATTGGTAATTGGTGGCATTATGAAAATAAGCACACATCTTTTATATGCATCTAATTATCATTTGGAAGCAGTTTCCTGGCTGTGTCTCATGCGGTTGGTGGTGGGGATAGAGCCCTGCATTTCAGCCCGGGCCCGACAGGCCCCGACTTTTTTATGCCCCTAGGGCCGGGCTTTGGGCCAATTTTCACGTCATAGTTCAGACGCGGGCAGGGCCTCTGGCCTGTTTTAGGCTTCTCCTTATTTTTATATTTTAGACATCCATCAACTAGTGATGAAAAAATATTTTTTGCCACGCTGGTGGAAACAACACGAGACCGTGCCGCCGCGACTGTCAAGAGCGGCTCGATGGTGTTTAGTGTCCAGCAGCAGCATGCGTGCCATCAGCGCAGCTGAACAGTTCTGCGTTCAAATGCAAGCAATAGGCTAAAGCTTGCCGCAAAGCACCGGCAAAAGGAATTACCATGAATGTGTCAGGGGGAAATAGTAAGGAGATATTTGAATAATTTACTAATCAACTAGTGTTTTCTGAGTCGGTGTCGCAAGGATGAAGTTGTCGATCCTGACTCGCCATCTCCTCATTAGACGCGCCTTTATAGATAAGTGCATGAACAGTTCTGCGTTCAAATGCAAGCAATAGGCTAAAGCTTGCCGCAAAGCACCGGCAAAAGGAATTACCATGAATGTGTCAGGGGGAAATAGTAAGGAGATATTTGAATAATTTACTAATCAACTAGTGTTTTCTGAGTCGGTGTCGCAAGGATGAAGTTGTCGATCCTGACTCGCCATCTCCTCATTAGACGCGCCTTTATAGATAAGTGCATCTTTACGGATTATGATTATAATGAAATTCAATTTATTTCGTTAAGAAGTAATTTAAAGCTTTCTATAGATATATTTATCATGTCTGTGAGGCATGTATTCGCTGAGTTTCGGTTCATTTTTGTGAAGTGCTCCTGTTCAAGACCGAGACGGCAGAAACACATCATGTTTGTTTTCTTTATTTTACAAAAGCACAATGTTTTGTTGATATTGTGAGTGCACACAAATAAAAGTAGGCCCTTTAAAGTTCCGACTCTTACCATTATGAGCAAAAATTACAGCGTATTCACTGAAAAAAATGCAAGTGATCGCGCTGGCGCCTCCATGTCCTGCAAAGCGCGCTTTAGTTTGCACTCTCCATTTTGTTGATATTGTGAGTGCACACAAATAAAAGTAGGCCCTTTAAAGTTCCGACTCTTACCATTATGAGCAAAAATTACAGCGTATTCACTGAAAAAAATGCAAGTGATCGCGCTGGCGCCTCCATGTCCTGCAAAGCGCACTTTAGTTTGCACTCTCCACACAAGCTACTGGATATAGCGCACATTTATCTAGGTTTAACGTTTAAACATTTTTATATGCTTGGAATATTTTATATCTATAGATTTTATTTTAGGCAAGTCGTGATGATTTGAGAAGGCTAAATTGATCAAACATAGGCTCACTGTCTGCCGCTGGCCACTTGGTCGTTACTTTAAAAAACAAAAACTTTGTTTGTAATGAACAAAAAATGCTCCAAACGTTTTTCTAAATTAACTTAATAAAAAACGAAACGAAATAATCACTTTGCCATTACATACAAAACTGAACAAATTTTTTTCTTTTTTTGAACAATTTTATTTTCAAAGATTGTCATGCACTCTCCACACAAGCTACTGGATATAGCGCACATTTATCTAGGTTTAACGTTTAAACATTTTTATATGCTTGGAATATTTTATATCTATAGATTTTATTTTAGGCAAGTCGTGATGATTTGAGAAGGCTAAATTGATCAAACATAGGCTCACTGTCTGCCGCTGGCCACTTGGTCGTTACTTTAAAAAACAAAAACTTTGTTTGTAACGAACAAAAAATGCTCCAAACGTTTTTCTAAATTAACTTAATAAAAAAACGAAACAAAATAATCACTTTGCCATTACATACAAAACTGAACTATTTTTTTTTCTTTTTTTGAACTATTTTTTTTTTCAAAGTTTGTCATACAGGTTAAGACAACAGTTCAAAAAACTGATCTATTTTAATAGCTGAAACAGTAGTATAAGTTGTTTTGGGAGAAGGGGGAAAAAAGACAGGCTCGGGCCGGGAATTCTGATAAGCTGTCGGACAAGGGCCGGGCTAGGGCCTGTATTTGAGGCCCGTGCAGGGCTCTATTACAAATGCAACAAAAGCAGGATTGTGGAAAATGCCTTCGGCTCTGTGGAGAGCCAATTAAGGAGGGAAATGGCTCTTGTCCCTGAGAGGTAGGGGTGTCCCTGACTAAGGATAGAATCATATGTTTGGGGGTGGGGGGAAAATACATTACCAAAATGTGTAACGGACACCTCGCAGATACAAACAGAATAAATAATGATTTATGTTGTGATTAAAATATAGTTAACATCAGCCGGCCGCATATCATGTTGTTTATTACTTTTTTTTTGGATTTGCACAAAATAAAACCAAATATCCACACAAGATGAAATCAACAGATGCAAGAAGTATTCGAAGAAACCTGTGCATGTTTACTCTAACTGTATAGAGATTTTCACGTAGGAAATTAACAAATATCCTGCTAATTAAAAAAAAAAAAACTTTTGAAGCCTACTGCCACATAAACCTCCATGTGATCGCCTAAATATGAGCTGCCATGAAAACTGCTCAAACACAGCTAGTTTTATCCAGGCCCAGTTCCTATATTAAATACCGAGGGTGCTTTAGAAAGTGTGCTCTGGCCTCAATTCACATACATTTCACGTATATTTTTGTCCCGTTCATTGTTCTTTCGAGTGCGAATCCCGCATAAATATGAGGATGTCATTCCCGAAACTTTGCAGCGTGTATGTGGGCGAAAAATAAAAGTTTTATACAAATCACAAGTATGCATTGGAGAAATTGCCAGATCAGTTTCACCAAAATAATAGAGAATAAATAATATCTTGAGTTTTTACGATCCCGAGCACCCACGGGATCGGCGCCTATGTTCAGAGCATCCAAAAATCAAATTAGAACTGGAAGAAATGTTTTGAAATCACTTATACCCTACCTGATCGAACAATTTTATTTTCAAAGATTGTCATACAGGTTAAGACAACAGTTCAAAAAACTGATCTATTTTAATAGCTGAAACAGTAGTATAAGTTGTTTTGGGAGAAGGGGGAAAAAAGACAGGCTCGGGCCAGTAATTCTGATAAGCTGTCGGACAAGTGCCGGGCTAGGGCCTGTATTTGAGGCCCGTGCAGGGCTCTATTACAAATGCAACAAAAGCAGGATTGTGGAAAGTGCCTTCGGCTCTGTGGAGAGCCAATTAAGGAGGGAAATGGCTCTTGTCCCTGAGAGGTAGGGGTGTCCCTGACTAAGGATAGAATCATATGTTTGGGGGTGGGGGGAAAATACATGACCAAAATGTGTAACGGAAGCCTTGCAGATACAAACGGAATAAATAATGATTTATGTTGTGATTAAAATATAGTTAACATCAGCCGGCCGCATATCATGTTGTTTATTACTTTTCTTTTTGATTTGCAAAAAAAATAAAACCAAATATCCACACAAGATGAAATCAACAGATGCAAGAAGTATTCGAAGAAACCTGTGGATGTTTACTCTAACTGTATAGAGATTTTCACGTAGGAAATTAACAAATATCCTGCTAATTAAAAAAAAATATATATACTTTTGAAGCCTACTGCCACATAAACCTCCATGTGATCACCTAAATATGAGCTGCCATGAAAACTGCTCAAACACAGCTAGTTTTATCCAGGCCCAGTTCCTATATTAAATACCGAGGGTGCTTTAGAAAGTGTGCTCTAGCCTCAATTCACATACATTTTCACTTATATTTTTGTCCCGTTCATTGTTCTTTCGAGTGCGATATACTATATATGCATAAATATGAGGATGTCATTCCCGAAACTTTGCAGCGTGTATGTGGGCGAAAAATAAAAGTTTTATACAAATCACAAGTATGCATTGGAGAAATTGCCAGATCAGTTTCACCAAAATAATAGAGAATAAATAATATCTTGAGTTTTTACAATCCCGAGCACCCATGGGATCGGCGCCTATGTTCACAGCATCCAAAAATCAAATTAGAACTGGAAGAAATGTTTTGAAATCACTTATACCCTACCTGATCGGGAAAAAAAATCCAGTCTTTATGGAGCTGGACCGTGAACTAACGCGTTTAGGGTCAGCGTGTTTCACAGCACGGCTCCTCGTGTGACTATAATGGGATGTGAATTTTGGATCGCGCACCATGATTTGACTGGCAATGTCCCGAATTTCCCCGTCTCTGGCGTTTTCCACTCCGTTGCTTGCTGAGAGGCCTTTTCTCTGGAAGAGAAGTTAAAAAAGGAGAGCAAACCGTAAATAACATTCATGTCAACATACAGACACAGTTGGCTTATAATCGTATCAAAGGACACGTCGAAACGAAATGGCACAGATACTGGGTTTCCTGTGGGGTTTTAAACAGAAATAGCTCAACGAAGGAAAATGATTACCATGTTGCTGATGGAACAGACAATGTTATCGGCCTGCTGGTAGAAGGACGAGACTTCGAGGGCAAGCTGAAGATTCTCGTGATATTCCTTTAAGTGCGACTGAGCCTTCAGCCACCTAGGTAGTTGACAAATAATACATTTTATTTTAATTAATAAAAAAATAAAAAAATAATAATCATGTAATTATCGAATTAAAGTAATTTGCATAATTATTATTATTTCTTATGTATTCATATAATTATTCATACAGTAATGATAATGATAATAAAAATAGCTATTATTAGCTTTGAATATTATTTGAATATTTATGCTTTTATTTAATATTTATTTATATAATAAAAAATTATAATTATATGTCTGTGTGTATACATATTACATAAATTACTATTTAATAAATACATATAAATATTCAAATAATTATTCAAATGATTATTAAATTGCTAATAATTATTATTATTATTGTTATTATTATTATTATTATTATATGAATAATTATAGTAAATTATAATTGTGCATTTATGTATATATTTTTTACACAATATATTTATATATTATGTTTGTTTAAATTATAGTCAGTATAATATATTTTACAATCATTAGAATTATTATAATATATAATTATAAAATATATAATAATTTATATGCACATGTATCTGCATATACATTATATTTTATAGTAATAAATGATAATTGTGTATACACATATTTGTGTATAATTTATTACATTTTATAGTAAATATATATAATTTATATATACTCAAACAAACAAAAAATATATAAATAAGACTTTTTTTGTGTATTATTATTATTATCAGTACGTGCACTAACATTTTGTTGATGTGTTTCCTGCGGGTTGAGATGGTCTTTCCTTCAGTCTTCCCCTGTTTTTCCAGTCTGAGGGTCATATGATTGATCTCCTCATGAAGATTATGATATAGCTGCTCATCCTGAAAGATGAAAGTCAGACATTCAAGATTTCCTGAGCTCTAATGATCTTACATTTAACCAAAGCACATTTTAACCAGGTGCTTGGACCGCATTTTTGGCTAATTTCCCCAACCCTGGAAGTACAACTGGCTGTTTCAGTTGGCTTTAGGGATGCTAGTGAATCAGTGACATCTGTGAGTAAGTACAATGAATGATGGCCTGTATGTGCGTAAGCGGAAGGTCTCGGCCTCTCAGACTGCATTTTAAATCAGAAGCACTTGCTCACATACAGGACAAGTAAACAATGGTACTAAACTGGACGATAAAACAGATTCTCTAAAAAAAATCCAATTGTTTTCCAGTAGTGATAATTGAGGCCTGCTGAGAATTTAGAAGCAATTTCAGTGTCTGTTGTCTAGAATCACCCACCTGTTTCAAATCCAGTATCTTCCTGGTAAGCTGCATCTTGTCAGTGTTTTCCCCAAGGATGTTGGCCAGCGATTGTTCCTGCTCCTGCTGACACGTATAAAAGCTTTACAGCCCTGAATTGTTGTAGCCCAGCGATAGTTTTCTTTGAATACAGCTACTGTTGTTCTAAATAATCCTGGCTACCATGGTGAGACGTAAAACAGACTCGAAAAGTAACACCTCGGCTTCTTGGACGCAGATGCAAAGCAGGCCGAAGATTAATGAGGGAAGCAAAAACAGAAAGAAAGTATAATATGACCAAAATCACACAAGAAAACAAATATTTCAATATATTTAAATATTTCATGTTGTGTTGCAAACCACACATTTAATAAATAAAGTATGTTTCAAAACATAAATGCTAAAATAAAAGTCATAAAATTGGAGAGGTTAATTATTTGCAATGTACTATTTCAACATGAAGGGAAAAGGACCAATTTAGCATCTGTGCTGGGAAAAAAACATGGGGTGACTTGATATTTTGTGTGATTTTGGACGTCTCACAAAAAGCTTTCCGAGGCTCTGCAGGTCTCCTCAAAGCTGAGCTGTTAAAATCGTTTTGACAAATCTACATTAAAAAGAAGTTATGATTGTTACCATAACAATTTGTAAATGTTTTGCCGTTTATATGCAAAAGGGTGAACTTCTTTTGTTGATTTTGGCCGAGGGACCTGTTGAAACCTGACGAGGATTCATCAATCTTTTACTCTCCTGATGAAGACGGTTTGTGCTAACCTGGTTGAGTTGTATGACGGTGTTCTCAAAGTCCCTCAAATCTCTCTGGAGGGTTTGACAAAGTTCCTCCCAGTCGGTCAGAGGACATCTATGGACGTTACTGGCGTCCCTCAGGTCTCGCAGCTTCACTCGGATCCATGTCTCTGCCTGCGGGACACGAACATATAATGCTTACTTCAAAGTCAAGATCCTTTCCCTCCTACTAACTGAAGTGGAACCTTGTAAGCGTACTTGAGAAGCAAATTAACTTAAATAGTAAGTCTGAAAATGAATCAAAAAGTTATTAATTATCAAGCAAATGTATCTTGATTTAGAAGTTATAAATATTTGTAATGGAAAAAAATTTTCAGTGTGAACAAAAATACATCACAAAAAATATTAAGTAGCAAAACTGTTTTCAACATTAATGATAATCATAAGAAATGTTTCTTGAGCAGCAAATCAGCATATTAGAATGTAAATCTGTAGCATCTGTAAATCATTATATTTCTGGCACTGAAGACTGGAGTAATGATGCTGAAAATGCAGCTTTGCATCACAGCAATAAATTACACCTTAAAATATATAAAACATTGTGTGCATTAAATTGTAATAATATTTCACAATATTACCGTTTTTACTGTATACCGTTTTTATTTGTTTTTGATCAAATAAATGCAGTCTTGGTGAACAAAAGATCAAAAAAATGCTAGTGCATATATTTTTTTAGTCATTTTTAAAAGCTAATCTGATAATATAATAAAATATAATACACTATAATATGCAGCTATCTAAACATCCTTGAATCAAGACACGTTTACTTGAGAAACTAAATATGATGAATAATGAAGAAAAATTATTAATATTAATAAGATATGAAGTCTTGTTTTTGTTATTTTGTTAGCTTAAAACAAGAAAACATATAAAGGGGTAAGAAACATAATCTTAATCCAAATTTAAAACAAGATTATTTTTCTTGTCCCACTGACAGATGTATATTCTGAATGTAAGAAAAAGCCTAATTTAATTCCCACTTAATTTTTCAGAAAGCAAAGCTTAACATCTTATGTTATTATACTTCTGAAGTAAATGTATCTTGGTTTAAGATTTATTTAGATATTTGTGATGTAAAACGAGACAAAATTACTAATTTCTAGACAAAAAAATAATATAATATAATACAATATCATATCATATCTTATATCATATCATATGTGACCACAGACCACAAAACCAGTCATAAGGGTAAATTTTTTGAAATTGAGATTTGAAAATACATCATCTGAAAGCTGAATAAATAAGCTTTCCATTGATGTACGGTTTGTTAGGATAGGACAATATTTGGCTGAGATACAACTATTTGAAAATCTGGAATCTGAGGGTGCAAAAAAATCTAAATATTGAGAAAATTGCCTTTAAATTTGTCCAAATTAAGTTCTTAGCAATGCATATTACTAATCAAACATTACGTTTTAATATATTTACAGTAGGACATTTACAAAATATCGTTATGGAACATGATCTTTACTTAATATCCCAATGATTTTTGGCATATAAGAAAAATCGATAATTTTGATCCATACAATGTATTTTTTGGCTATTGCTACAAATATACCCCAGCGACTTAACACTGCTTTTGTGCTCCGGGGTCACATATCATATCATATATATCTAACTAAAATAGTGAATATCAATAAATGCAATAAACACTACATAATAAAATGCAATAAATAAAATATAATAAATAAAGATTTGAAGCTGGTGGAAGAGAATATTCCTACCTCTAATAAATATTACTAAAGAAACCTGCTCAAAACAAATGGCAATTCTACAAAATGACCAATTTCTGAACTATTCAGGCTGGATCCTTTGGCTTTTATTGTTAATGCTTGAAACATGAACACATGTTGAGACACTTAAGGCCCATTTTACGCTCGCTTAGCTTTCTGTATTAAGCAAATAGATTTTAAAGCAGCACATGTGCGAAGTTACAGTCACGGTCTATTATTTCACGCCGAGGAAAGTGAAGTTCCTCTGTGACTTTTGTTTTTGAAGAAAATAGCGATTACTTATGTCTCGACTTACAGAAACACTTCAGAAACATCATCGGGAGATTGCTCACCGTTTCTCAGATATCACGCTACGAGCAGTGAAGGTTTCTTTTGGCTGGAGCTCACAGATTGTTGCGTAAGGCTTTTGAAAGCACCATTTCTGGCAATGTTTGCACTGCGTGAACAGAAACCAGCTGGCCGAGTCCAGATAGGTCCTGGACATGTTTATTTGGTATGAACACAATGTATGACCACTGGCGGTCTTCAAAAAGCCCACCCACATCAGCACAAACCAAACGATTGTTAAACTAAGTTGTCATTTCTGCAAGACTAAACGCATGTGATCTCCAAAGACAATAAAACCAACATATCGGGCTAAATGTAAGGAGACAGTCACAGCTTAGGATAATTATTAGTGCTGCTGGCTACAGAAACCATCACTATTGCTATTGGGCATATTAAAATATTAAACCTCGCCTCATAATTTGTCCCAGACAAACATGACTGATTGCTGAGGAGACGTCTGTTATTATTTTTGCTTGACTTTTCCCCCCCTACCTTTTTAAGAAAATATAAAATCATGTGCACTGTAAAATATTTCAACCCCCTTCAACTTAAAAACATCTTTAAGTATCAGATTGGCTGTACAAGTCATTTCAACTAATGTTTTAAAATCTCATCTGGTTGAATCTTGTATAATGGTGTGTTATTTTCGTATCAGAGATACCATTATAGTTTTTATTTATATTATGAATCGGTTCCTATTTTTATATTATATATAATATTTTAGACCATTTTTAATTTTAATTTTAGTTCCAGTTTAAGTGATTTTGTTGCGTTTTTGTCATTTTTAATAGTTTTTTTTCATATACGTTTTATTAATTTTTATTTCCATTTTAGTTATTTTAGTGTCTCAAGTTATATTTCTAATCAGTTTTTATATTTTATTTTTATTATTTTGCATTTGAATTTCCATTTGATTGTAATTGTAGTTAGTTTTAGTAATTTTGTGTTTTCTGTCATTTATAATATTTTCAATTTTTAAATGTCAATATAGTTTTTTAAATAAATTTTTACTTCCATTTTAGCTATATTTGTACATCAAGTTAAACTAACGTAAAATATTTCGCATCAGTTTTTATTTTTATCTTTTTAGTTTTAATTGTAGTCGAAGTTGGTTATTTTGTTGTGTTCGTCATTTTAATAGTTTTTCTCGTTTTTAAATATATATATATATATATATACATATACATACATACATACAGTATATAGATATTATATATATATATATATATACACACATTTCATTTTTTATTTTTTTTTAAAACATCAAGTTAAACTAACTTAAAATGATCAATCTTGCTTTGGAAAAGATTTGATGAAATTAAAAAAAGTCTAAGTTTGTTTATTTTATTTCAAGTATCCAATTTCTTTGTTTAGTTTGAGTTTTTATAACCTGAGTAAAACGTAAAAGAAAAACTAAGTTGAAATTGGAAAATTATTTTAATTATTTAAAGTCATGAAAACACATATTCTACCATGACTTATTGATCATATCATTTTCATCATGGTCTCAGAGTTTCAGTATAAATCCAGATCTTTCTCTCATCAAAAACACACAGGAGATACACATCACAAGTGGACAAGAAAAACAAACCCGCCACGATGTTTGGCAAGATCTCACAGTGCAGATAAAAAATAATATGATGTCACTTCTAATAAAAGATCAGCCATTGTTTTTAATGGCTTCCCACAGGCTCAACGGTATTTCAATATTTGCAGCCCGTGTAAACAACTCTATCGTCTCATTTCTACCCCACCGTGACGAGAAACCCATGACTTCATACTTTGTTTCTTCCGCTTCCCTTTAAAACAATAGCTAGTTTTCCAGCTTCCTTCTTTGAGTAAACTAGCAGAAACTGTACTGTGAAACTGATATCTAACAGGTTATTTAATAGTTTAAATGTTCCATTTAAAGTGAAAACTCTTCCTCATACCTGAGGTTAGTACGTGTCTTGTTGATGAGACATGTACAGTTTGATTACTAATCAGAAACACAGGTGAATAAAATCCCAAAAGACTTACACCAGCATTCAAAAGTTTGGGGTCAGTAAGATTTGTTTTTCAATGTTTTTGAAAGAAGTCTCTTCTGCTCACCAAGTCTGTATTTATTTGATCAAAAATGCAGTAAAATCAGTAAAAATGTAAACTATTATTACCATTTAAAATAACTGTTTTCTATTTGAATATATTTTAAAATGTAATTTATTCCTGTGGTGCAAAGCTGAATTTAAAGCATCATTACTCCAGTCTTCAGTGTCACATGATCCTTCAGAAATCATGTGGATTTGCTGCTCAAGAAACATTTCTGATTATTATTTTTTTCATGATTTTTTGATGTAGGTGAATAAAATCCCAAAAGACTTACACCAGCATTCAAAAGTTTGGGGTCAGTAAGATTTGTTTTTCAATGTTTTTGAAAGAAGTCTCTTCTGCTCACCAAGTCTGTATTTATTTGATCAAAAATGCAGTAAAATCAGTAAAAATGTAAACTATTATTACCATTTAAAATAACTGTTTTCTATTTGAATATATTTTAAAATGTAATTTATTCCTGTGGTGCAAAGCTGAATTTAAAGCATCATTACTCCAGTCTTCAGAGTCACATGATCCTTCAGAAATCATGTGGATTTGCTGCTCAAGAAACATTTCTGATTATTATTTTTTTCATGATTTTTTGATGTATAGAAAGTTCAAAAGAACATCATTTATTTCAAATAGAAATCTTTTGCAACATTATAAATGTCTTTACTGTCACTTTTGATCAATTTAACGCAGCCTTGCTGAATAAATGTATTAATAAAAAATAAAAAAAATCTTTTGAACAGGCAAACGCTCACATTTTCTTAAAAAAAAAAAACACACAAAACATCACATTTCTTTTAATTATCAAAATTATAGAATTAACCCATTTTTATATGAATCCCAAAAGGGTTTTCTGGGGCAATCCTAAAGAGCGCTGGAGGATGTGTTGACTTTAATTCACCTTTCTGAAACGCAGGCCAATTTCCACATCCTTGACTCTATAATGCTACACTAACACAGATTCATCAGTGCTATCAGTCAACCGAATCACCCATAAGAGTTGGAGGCTTTACCCGACACGAATATTCATCCAAAGGCCATTTCCTAAACGAATGGCAGCGTTTCTACAGCCTATTAACATTAACGACGTGTTACTGTTCCTGCCGCTCGTCTGTCATCTAAAACACTGCGCCTCCCACTTCACTTCAGCTCAGGAAATCTCACAGGTCACACGGGCTTCTGAGAGCAGCAGCTGCGTCCCGAAGCAAATATCCCCGAAAAATGTCCTTGTATGTCAGAGTGAGTGTGGCGATGAGATAACGCGAGCGCTCGAGCGGCTCGGTTTAGTCTCAGAAGGCCAGAGGCGTGAATAGAGAGGGCCAAACAATGATCTCATCCCAAAATAATTGCTCCTCTTGTGGCTGTTCCCTTTCCTCCCACTCCTCTGTGCTGCCCGCTCTCCAACTTCAGACAAAAAGAGCAAAAGAAAAGAAACAGGGGCTTGAACGGGGTCAGAAGGGCCAGTTTCCACCTTTATCTACACTGCATTTTTGTCTGTAAACTGCAAGTGTAATTTTCCACATTAGTGATGCAATGCAACCACTCAACCGATTCAGTTTATGATGATTGAACAAACATTTCCAGGATTGATTTCGCCCAAAATCAAGAAGAATTAAAAATAGAAATGTTGCATAAAGAAAATGAAGCAAGCTTTTTGTCTTTGCATTTTCACATTATTTTCCCTCCAATGTTGATTTATAAATAAATAAATGTATAATGTATTTATATTATTAAAATTATATTTAAATTGTTAGTATAATTTGCACTACTTTATTACTAATTTATGTTTATTTAAAATAATTATTTCAGTATTTTGTATTGTTAAAATAAATCGTTACAATGTAAAAAAAAATCTCTTAATGGGCTTTAAAAAAAGTCTTAATTTCTTTATGCAAAAATACATTTTCACACCATTTTGCCTTCAATATTCATTTTTGTAAAATGTTACAGAAAGTAATGATATGTTATTTAAATTGTATTTTAAATATATTTTATTATAGTGTAAATTTTTTATATTATAAAAAATGTTATTTACATTCTATTTAATATCACGTTAGTATATTTTGCACTACTTAATTACCAGTTCAAGCTGATTTAAAATATTTTTGCAATATTGGTTATTGTTAAAATAAACTGTTACAATATAATATATATATATATATATATATATATATATATATATATATATATATCTTAATGGACTTACAAAAAAGAAAAATTTCTTTATCCAGAAACACAATAATTTAATTAAAATTAAATTTATTTCCTCCAATTTTCTTTTTCACAATTTTTTTAAATAAAATAATCAGCAAAATGCATAAGCAAATTAATACATATAATGCTATATATATATATATTTTTTTTTTTTTTATGGTTTAAATAAATTTACAATTTAAATACATTTATTTATTTATGTCTCAAATTCAAAAAGTAAAATTTGTGACACTGAGCATGTTGTTGGCATATTGCTTTTTTTCTTGTTTTAAGCAAATGCCTTGCATGACTTGAATGCAATAAAATCATCTGCCAAATACATAAAATCCAAATGAATAACATATAAAATGGTGCTGCTGAATGGTTTCATTTTTTATTCAGTTCAGTGAACTATTTCATTGCTTTAAATAGCTATATGTAAAGCAATCTCTCTTGATTTTCACTGACAGAGTACAGAGATCATACCTGAGTGATCTCTTTATTGAAGATGGCGTTTTGATGGGTAAAACTGTGCTCATTTTGCACCGATGAGACTTTTGAAACCAAGCACACATCCTTATGCTCGCAGGACAGACTGTCCACCACATCCTTTCTTGCTTGGGTTTTGAGTATCTGGGTCTGTGTGGTAAAATTTGTGACACTGAGCATGTTGTTGGCATATTGCTTTTTTTCTTGTTTTAAGCAAATGCCTTGCATGACTTGAATGCAATAAAATCATCTGCCAAATACATAAAATCCAAATGAATAACATATAAAATGGTGCTGCTGAATGGTTTCATTTTTTATTCAGTTCAGTGAACTATTTCATTGCTTTAAATAGCTATATGTAAAGCAATCTCTCTTGATTTTCACTGACAGAGTACAGAGATCATACCTGAGTGATCTCTTTATTGAAGATGGCGTTTTGATGGGTAAAACTGTGCTCATTTTGCACCGATGAGACATTTGAAACCAAGCACACGTCCTTATGCTCGCAGGACAGACTGTCCACCACATCCTTTCTTGCTTGGGTTTTGAGTATCTGGGTCTGTGTGGAAAAAAAAATGAAATTATCACTTATTCATGGGGAAAACTGGTAATATATACAAGCTAAAACATCTTAACACTGTGCTGGTGGGTTGAAAAGCTTGTGTGACGTCATTGTGAGTTTACATCGAGAGTTAGACGCTCACAGAATGGAAGAGCTGCAAAACAAGTCCGGGCAAGAAACAAGGTCATTTCAGATCACTGGAACATGGGACCACAAAACCACAAAGTAAATTCCCACAGTGATTACGTCATCGATGACTACGAGTGAGGAAGAGCAGCTCATCGGCACCATTCATGCTTAAATGTGACCCTGCACCACAAAACCAGTCATAAGGGTCCATTTTTTTTAAATTGAGATTTATACATCATCTGAAAGCTGAATAAATAAGCTTTACATTGACGTGTGGTTTGTTTTAGGATAGGAAAATATTTGGTCGAGAAACAACTATTTGAAAATGGAATCTGAGAGGGTGCAAAAAACTTTAAATATTGAGAAAATCGCCGGGACCACAAAACCACAAAGTAAATTCCCACAGTGATTACGTCATCGATGACTACGAGTGAGGAAGAGCAGCTCATCGGCACCATTCATGCTTAAATGTGACCCTGCACCACAAAACCAGTCATAAGGGTCCATTTTTTTTAAATTGAGATTTATGCATCATCTGAAAGCTGAATAAATAAGCTTTACATTGATGTGTGGTTTGTTAGGATAGGAAAATATTTGGTCGAGAAACAACTATTTGAAAATCTGGAATCTGAGGGTGCAAAAAACTTTAAATATTGAGAAAATCGCCTTTTAAGTTGTCCAAATTAAGTCCTTAGCAATGCATATTACTAATCAAAAATGAAGTTTTTATATTTTTACGGTAGGAAATGAACAAAATATCTTCATGGAACATGATCTTTACTTAATATCCGAATGATTTTTTACATTAAAGGAGACATATTATGCCCCTTTTTACAATATGTAATATAAGTCTCTGGTGTCCCCAGAATGTGTCTGTGAAGTTTCAGCTCAAAATACTCCACAGATCATTTAGTATATCATTTTGAAAATGCCTATTTTGAGTGGAAGCAGAAACAAGCTGTTTTTTTGCGCCTGTGTCTTTAAATGTAAATGAGCTGCTGCTTCCCGCCCCCTTTTGAAGAATAGTGCTGCTCCATTACAGCTCGGACCTGCTAAAAACATCTGTTTTGGTTCTGATTATCATGTTTATCACGCTGAAATCATGCGTTTTAAACCATATTAATTTAAACTTCTGATATACGGTTTTCTGAGCGCACACATCTGAAGCACACGCACAGAAAGCGGCTGTCACAGCATGTGAGTACTAAACTAAGTTCACATTCACACACAAGTTTACGTTAAAAACACACGAGTTACAAAAACAGTGGGTTATGTCTGTGAAGGTAAACAGCTGGGAAATAAATTGCATGTTTATTTTAGATCTGTGCGGCAGCAGCAATATACAGTAGTCTAAATAAATCAATAAATGCACTGCTCTGTTGTCTCCTCTGAGGCTGGGACTCTAAACAGTGTTCTGTGCTCGTCTGCGCAGCCAAACACAGAACAGTTAGCGTGTTTTTCTCAAACTTTCGCCATGGCATTAGAGCTGGTACACCGTTGTCGCTTGCAAAATCAAAATGACGGCAGTTTACAGATTAAGGGGCGGTAATATTATAATGAGATCCCTTTGCCACGTCACCAAGGGAGCGAAATCAGACGCAATCGTTTTCTCAGACGCTTGCAGAAAAAGGCTTACCAAAACAAAGTTACTGGGTTAAACTTTTTCACGTTTCCTTGGTTAGTAGATGCACCGGGGACCTGATTATAGCACTTAAAACCTGGAAAAGTCCGATTTTCATGATATGTCACCTTAAAAAAAAATTTGATAATTTCGACCCATACAATGTATTTTTGGCTATTGCTACAAATATACCCCAGCGACTTAAGACTGCTTTTGTGCTGCAGGGTCACAAATATGCAACGAATCAACCACAACAACACATTGAATAAGAAAGGAATCAGAAAACACATTGGTAAACTAAAGTACTACTTGTTTAAAATGTCTACAATCTGTTCAAATCATAATATCATAAGTCTGCAAACAGGCTCAGAAACTAATGCTGGCTTGTGGCACAAAAATGCCACACAAATTCAAGGTAATGGGGCAAAAAATGCTGCTGCACAATTTAACTAAATCTATTCCTGTTGTCACGATTAAAGTGAAAGGTGAAAATTAATTTAAAGTGTCAATTCATGGCTTTATTTTTTATTTTTTGCAACGCTGAGCATTATAACCAATCACACGTTTCTGTTGCGCTTATGAATGGGCAATCAGATGCGATTAGATTAGTCGGCGCTAAAAACACTGACTGAATTCTGCACACTCACAAGTTCTCTTATCTTAAACAACATAGAGCCGAAAAGATTTTCAAAAACAGGAGTTTTTGCGAAAGTGCTTAACTGGTGCTAGACTAACGTTATGGACCGGCATGTTTGTGTGAGTAGCTGGAATATGTACAGTAACAGCGATGCTAGTGGCGGTGTGTAAATGATCCATTTAACAGATAACGACACCGTTTACAACACAGAAAGCCATTGCAAACTCTTATATAACCAAAAGCCACAGTCAGCACAACCGGTGACGATAATGATGCTGAGGACACATTTAAAGTGCTCAAAAAATTTGACAAACTCAATAAAGTCTGGAAACATCTGTGCCGATGGTGGGAACATCATCATCATCACAATCATAAATAAAAGATGATCACATGTTTGTACTGCAAGAACATTACACTGCAAAAAATCATCTTCATCTGTATCTTGTTTTCCATTATTATAGAAAGATACATTTACCTGAGATGGTAATGCATCCATTTGTTTATACTTAGTATAGCTTAATATAATTATATAAACATATAATTATTAAATATATGTAATGGTTATTATAGTTAACTAAAACCACAAAAAATTAAATAAATCATAAAAATGGTACTTGAAATAATTTAAACATTAACTCAAATAAAAGAAAACATAAAAATGATTTCTCATTTTCATTAAGTATCTTTATGTACTAAAATAACTTAGCTACTACAGTGGCAATAAAAATGAATAATACCTATAAACATATAAACACAACAAATATAGAAATTAAAACGAAAAATGAAAATACAAAAATTGAAAACTACATGATCTCCGTGATACAAAATAGCATAGCATATAAGTACATTATATTGTATTTGCTATATTTATTTATTATAGAATATTGTATTTTATATATATTTTTTGTAAATAAATGTATTCTTATAACTATATAATAATAATTATAAATAAATATCAATATAAAAAAATAAAAGGTATATTATAGTATATTTTTCTATATATTATTTTTGTAAGTATAAATTATAAATCAAAAATAAAATAAATTATCAAATAAAGTTATTTAAGTTATAAAGCTGTTAATTCAAACCATTCATTTAATATTTTGTAATTAATGTTTTGAAAATTGGTGACATTGAACATGTTTTTCCATATTGATTTTTCTTGTTTTAAGCAAATCAAAAAATGGCTTATATACTCCACATTTACAAGACAACCCAATTTGTCAATGTTTGAAGAAAAATACACTTAATTAAACACAAGAAACTGAAGATTACAAGCAATTTTGCTTCATTGTATGGGCATTTAAGATACTTTGACTGAAAATCAAGACCAAAACAGTGAGAAAGAAAGTATTTTGTAAATCTAAAAGAGGCCTCACATGTGCTGAGGTACCCCATCACTCAGTGTGGATTGGCGTGTCCCGTCTGTGTCCAGTGATTCCGAGTGTCATCCCATCCTGTATGAGCTCATGTTTTCCACACGATTCCCGATCCGCTCGGCCTGGTCACACTCGCGCGGCGCCCGATCGCAGATGACTCAAGCCTTGGCCTGCAGGCACTCAGGCTGCGACCGGTTTGTTTTGAGTGCTGATTTCCCTTAATGTTGCGAGTAAACATTTATTTTGCAGGCATCGTGCCTCGCAAACAACAGCGCTGTGCGCAGAGCAGGTGGCCCCGACCACAGCCGCTGTCTCATCAAACAGTCGGTCCGCTTTTTAAGGGCCTCGACTCACATTACCCCAAAACGGCTGTAAAAGTTTCACCACTGCTTTTTCCTCTGCAAACCCCAACTGAACACTTAAAATAATAAGTCGTTTAGGCTTGGCCTGCTGCACCACTGACATCACTTCCTATATTCCAAGAGCCCATTATCTTATATGCATCTGGCTATAGCTGAACACAAACCACTCAAGAGGGAATTCACGGTCAAAATTAAATTCTGCTGCACACAGGTCTGGGGTCAGTCGTGTGTTCGAACGATCGAGGAACAAGAAGTACAAGATCTGCAAACCGATAGATGATATAGTTACAATACCATTGGCTTACTGTGTAAAAGTCTGCATAGAGTGCAACAGTCATGTTCTGGAAGTGAAAAACGTATTCATTTTTTCCTTGGAGAAACTGATTTTTAACAATAGCATAGAATGTTTAATTCCCAAATACCTAGAAATGAACTGCAATGCGCATAATTCACAAATGAGAGACGATGAGAGAACCCAGCAAAAAAGCTGAGCAGTCGCCGTTAACTCCCATGATGCACTGCAAATCAGGATTATTATAGTTAACTAAAACTATAAAAAAAAAAATATATATATATATAAAAAAAAAAAAAAATATATATATATATATATATATATTAAATATAAAAAAAACTAAGCTCATTGCCAAAGCAACTTTTCACATTTTCACTTTGTTTATCTTGATGTAAAAAATGAACTAAAAATTAATAAAAACTATATGTCAATCATGGCAACTCTCGGAACATTTTAGCATGGTGATGGATATGACAATGTTAATGTATTTGGTCTTGGCGGAATAGATCTGCTACGCTGCTGCTGCTGCTGAATTGCTGCTGCTGTTGGTTATTGCTGTAGTTGTAGATTATTG
>NW_015505186.1:284669-289093 GCF_001515645.1 Sinocyclocheilus grahami | reverse complement strand
TCTAAACAACCACAAAAATAAAAATAAAAAACACAACAAAAATTACTCAAATTTTAATTAAAATGAATATGGAAAACACAAAAATAATTCAAAATTTTTAAAAACTATAATAAATTCTAAATTATACTAAAAAACAAACAAAAAAAACACTGGTGTGAATTGTGTATTTGAAATTAAACATGAACTGCATTACATTTTTGTATATATTAGAGTATTTTCCAAAAGCTTATTGTTATACTGTTTTATAATAAAATGAAATAGTTTTATAATAATTACATCCCTAACACCACCTCTACCACAACCATCTGTGTACTTATAAAATAATTTAAATTTCACAAATTTCTTGCTTCAAATGTTGGATGTGATTAATCCCAGAGGTGGTTAGTTTGGTTGATGCTTTAATGAAGACTTAAAAAAAAAAAAAACTATGATGAAAATAAATATGAAAAAAGCAGCTAAAACAGCTTGCTTGTTTTTCAGCTGCTCTTGATAAAAGTGTCCGCTAAACACATAAATGTAAAATCAAAGACCATCTCAAATCTGAATCTGAATGATGAAAACTATCTCTTTTTTTTTCAGAAAATTGTCATACGGGTTAATCTGGTAAATCATAAAGTTACCTGTGGAGAAGAAGCGAATTTCTCTTGGTCACCACTGCACTGCTTTTCACCATCTTTACACAGCAACACCTAAACAAAGACATAAACAGTGAGCTGTCATGATTTATATTCATTATCTGAGACAGACAATATTGTGGTTTTGCTTTTCAAGGCCAAAACTGATTATCTGTACTTCTAACACACTAACATACAATTATGTATATTTGTATGTTCATTTATCAATTTATTTATATATGAATTGTATGAATTATATTAATACACTTTTTATTATATTCATATATTAAAAAACAAAACACAAACTAAGAAATCCTGAAAATCATGTTAACTGCAAAAATTTCCGCTGAAACTGATACGGATCATATGATTTGCAATGAAATAAAGATGAGAAAAATAGAAGCATTGTGACTAGTGGCATTAGACTTTTGGACCCTACTCTATATCTATATTGTAAAGTATAAATACACAGAAAAATTTCTCCTGCTGACCCATTGACCTGAGACAAAACCTGAGGTGAACACACGCAGAATCCTGAAGGTGGATTTTAACATCCGAAGCTCTGACATCATTTGAACTTGAGCATTGATTCCAGGAAGAGCAGCGTTACATAATAAACACATCATCTGAACCACACAGATCCTGAGCACACGACCGCACTCATCTCCTGCCGTTTCCAGCTCATAACAAGACGTGTCTATCAGTTCATGTGGACTCGCATGAACTAATATTAAAGCTGAGAGAGTGATGGCATCATCAGCCTGGATGAGATCGGCTACAATAGTATATTTGTGCATTGCCGTTTCCATGGCATCTCGTTATGTTTTGATTACGGGAGTCTTATTACGGATTCTCCAAAAACAAGATTCCTCAATACCAGGGCATGCCATTTTATTCCAGTAACACGATGTTATTGTCCCGAGTAGTTTATGTAAGCAGGTTTAACTCGATATAGCAATGTTTAAAAGTTCACTGCACTTACATGACATTTTGCAGGCTTTTTATATATATATATATATATATATTTAGTCACATTTCAATCTTCAGTGGCATGTGTGATACATTTATAAATGGTGTATATGTATAAACATTTATTATTTTTTCTAATTACATATCAATTTAAACATCTGTATTCAGGATTTTTGTTTGTGCATTTTTTGTCTTAATATTAAATGAAATTAATAAGAAGCACAGTATAAATATTTTAAAAATATTATTTCATTCATTCTTTCATTATTATATCTATAAAAACACTTATTTATGAAGCATTTTACGCACTTCATAAATAAAACGATTGCTCATTTCATCATTAATAACAATAACAACAACAACCTTTGAGTTTTTTTTTACTTTACACATTACTTAATAATTTAGTGCTGTCAAACGATTAATCACAATTAATCACATCCAAAAAAAAAAGTTTTTGTTTGCATAATATATGTGTGTACTGTGTATATTTATTATGCATATATAAATACACACACACATGCATGTATATATTTCAGAAAAATTTGTTATTTTATATATATTAAATTTATTTATAATATCAATTATATGAATATAAATATAGACATGTAAATACATGTAAATATTTTCAAAATATATACTGTATATAATAAATATACATGCAAACAAAAACTTTTCTTTTGGATGCGATTAATCGCGATTAATCATTTGACAGTACTACTTAAAATGAAAACTAGATTTTATAGACCAAAAAAAAAGGCATTTTTGTTAACTTTAATACAAACAGCCTTAATACTCTTTGTACGCCTGCATTAAAAAGCAATGATGGCTTCACATAAAACAACAAATATTTTAATTTACTTTCATTCTGATTGGATTTTTGATTGGACTTCACATTTTTACAAATGAATTAAAATAAGCGTGTCTTACCTTGAACTGTGAGCTGGGTTTATTCTCATAGCTGACACCCACTATTTTAGGCAGCTGCGTGTTGACGGATGTGATGTTGTTATTGTTATTAATATTCTCAGAGTTTGCTCTTATTTTCTTCAGCTCCATCCCTGGAGTCAGTCTGTCTTTCGCAGCCTCCATTCGGCTGGAGATGGTGATCTTACGAATGGACCTGGATGCAGTGTTCGGTGGGGAGACTGTGTTTCGGTTCAGGTGGTCGTCGGACATCTCTTCACGCCGATGCTTCGCCGCAGGTCCGCAGTGCCTGTCGCGGCCAAGATAAAGAGACACCTGTTCGTTCAGGTGCCTCAGTTTGCAGTTATCTGAGAATGTCTGATTCGGAAGAAAACCATCGGGAAAGTCCGAGCACTTTGGCACGGCCGGCGCCGAGAGTTTGGTCCCGATGGTGAACGGCTGGATTTTCCTGGCAATGCTCTCCGACATGGTTCGTTCTAAATCACAAATTAAAAAGTCCAAGCTATACTCGTTCTTCTCGAATTTAGTTGTCCACCTTCTTGTGCATGTTCAGAATGCACAGGACGCAGCCCAGGATGGCCTCCTTGGACTCCTTGGAACTGATCCGCTCCCAGACGTGGCGCAGCACGGTGCCGAGGTGCCCAGCAGCCGCCGTCAGGCTTCTGCGAAGGAGCTGCACGGCAGAGGCTGCTAATCTGCTACTGAGGAGACTGACAACCAGAGAGCGCAGCAAGAGGAAAACGGCTGGCATGCTGCCGGAGAGAGAGAGAGAGAAGGAGGAGGAGGGGAAGCTTTCGTGAATGAGGGATGAAGTCACCGGACCGGAGTTTCTGTTAGAGCATGTGCAAAGCACAGGCAGGGGGAGAGGAGGTTGTAAAGTCTGGCTGTCAAAACTTCCTCTCTGACTGAGAACAGAGGAGCCTGGCAATAAGAGTGGCACGGCGGAGACAGCAGGAGACCCCTGGGTGACCCTTTCGGTCAGGGTGAGGCAGCACAACAACACAAAACAGATGTGCTTACCTTTTAAACGTAGTGTGAATACTTAAAAGTAGCAGATCGGCATGTTTCGAAATCTTCCCTTCAAGCGAAACATTCCAAAATTGAAGATGGTCTTCAGATGTTGTCCAGAAAAGATTCTTGGCTTCAATTAAATGCAAAAACATCTGAGGTGTTTATGCTTTCAGCAGCTTCTGATCTCTGTCCGCTCTCAAATGAACCGCTTCGGACTTTCTCCCTGCATCTTTGTTCTGGGCCTTGGGAACAGTTGTTTCGACAGGTTTCGTCCCAATAAAAGTGCACAAGCTAATTTAAGCACAGGAATGCCATGTGTTCTGAACAAATGATGCCTTCAGGACTGACCTTTGACCCCTTGACAGCGTGTGGAGCTGAGTGGTCACATTTGAACAGCAGAGAAAACAACGTGATGGAGTGAGAAAGCAGACGTGATGGAGGTGAAAGTCTGTAAAAGATGAAAGTTGTTTTAGAATATTTGTTACCCCTCAAACTAATATTAAGCAGATAGTTCACCTAAAAATGAAAATTACCCAATGATTTACTCACCTTCAAGCCATCCTAATGTATATGACTTTCTTTTTTCAGAGGAATACAATCGGAGATATATTAAAAAATGTCCTGGCTCTTCCAATCTTTGTAATGGCAGTGAATGGCTGTTGATTTATTGAGCGATTAAAAAGTCAGAATTGCGAGAAAAAAGTCAGAATTGTGAGTTTATACGACACAATTGCGAGAAAAAACTCAGAATTGAGAGTTTATGCGACACAATTGCGAGAAAAAAGTCAGAATTGAGAGTTTATATGACAGAATTGCGAGAAAAAACTCAGAATTGAGAGTTTATACGAAACAATTGAGAGAAAAACTCAGAATTAAGAGTTTATACGACACAAATGGAAAAAAAAA
>NW_015505186.1:265531-284508 GCF_001515645.1 Sinocyclocheilus grahami | reverse complement strand
ACAATTGCGAGAAAAAACTCAGAATTGAGAGTTTATACGACACAATTGCGAGAAAAAACTCAGAATTGAGAGTTTTATACGACACAATTGCGAGAAAAACTCAGAATTGAGAGTTTATACGACACAATTGCGAGAAAAACTCAGAATTGAGAGTTTATATGACACAATTGCGAGAAAAAGTAAATTGCAATATACCAACTCGCAAGTCGCAACTTTGAAAAAAAGCCAGAATTACGAGTTTATACCCTGCAATTCTTACTTTTTAACACCCAATTGCAAGTTTATGTCTCACGATTCTGAGAAAAACAGTCAGAATTGTGAAATAAAAAGTCGCAATTACCTTTTTGTTAATTTTTATTTGGACTTCCATAGTTTCAGAATAGATCTCAAGACAAAAGTCACTTAAATCTTCATTACTTTACACACTTGCCACGTTTGAACTATTTCATTTCTTTTTCTCTTTGCGTTTTTAGAGAAACAGTTGAAAACTCCTGCGCTCTCTTTTCTCTTAGGGCAGTCAAACTTTCATCCAGATTCTTTTAAGCCTCATTAATCACCCAGGAAGGACGTTTTAACATAAATAGTTTAGCATTTCACCAATATTTCAGGATTAGGTTTATCATTTAGCAGATCCTTCACTCGGCAGCGGGCCATATGCTTGCGCCGCTCCTGGATATGACATGGTTAATGACTGTCGTAAAAGGCTCTGGTTTCACTATGAAGTCATCCACACACAGCCTTTAATGTGTTGCAGCTTGAACATCAGAGATAATTCTATACATGAGGAGGGGCCATGAGTGACACGGGTGGAGTTTAGAAAATGCTGGATCTTCATTTCACACGTCGCAGCTCAAAAGCCTCAGCTGTTCTGATATTAAAATTCTTAGGCAAGACTGTTAAAAATTGTACTGCAACATGCCAAAACATATACTGTATCGGCATATGCACAGACAATAAATTACTGGTTCAAGGAACTTTGGAATGAGATCGTTGAAATACAATTTATTGTTGTGCACAAGTTGGCCAGATATGACCTCAAATGCATGTTTTAAATTTATGTAAAAGAAAAATTATGTAAAATTATGTAAAAACGTTTTTCTCACTTGCGTTGTTACAGTAATGACAAAAGATCTCATTCTCATCAAAAAAAAGTATGATATATTGTTTAAGCTGTAAAGGTTTTATACAGAATGAGTGTTTATTTAATATATGCTGACTTAAAAAAATTGATATTGCAAATTTTATTGTATTTGAAATCGTGAAAAAGGAAAACTCTAAAATTAAATTCAAACTCAAAAATACAACTCAAATTAATCAGTTAATTAATTAACTCACAAAATAAATAGAAGTTGGGGAATTACATATACTTAACGGTCATGAACATAAATGCAAAAAGTGTTAATGAAACATAAAAATAAAATAAACAATGGCCAAACAACCACATAAAAACCTTAACTTTTTGCTTGTGTATCTCCTTTGCATTTCCCCCCAAAATCCCCATTACGGTAATGATATTACTTTGATGAGAAAAAAGTATGATGTATTATTTAAATTGTAAAGTTTTAAACATAATAATTAAATATGCAGACCTAAATGTAATAAATACTGTGCAAATTTTTAAGTTTTACAACATTGAAAATTTCAACTAAAAAATTACAAATTTCTTATTAACTCAAATTACTCTAATTCAAAATAATTCAAACAAATAATTCGATTTTGGGGAATTAAATTTACTTAATTTTCATGAAAATAAATGCAAAATGTGTTTTCTTAATTTTCTCAATAAAAACCTAAAAAAATATTTAATAAACTATAGCCATTATACAATAAACACACAAGCAACAGCATAGCAGCACCCAGCCAATCACTTTAAAGTAACACTTTTTTTCCTTTTTTATAAATTAGAAAATGGCAAATCTAGTTAGGCTTACTTTTCTCTTTTGAAGTTTTATTAGTCTTCAAACTAGGCTTAGTCTTAATACTATTTAGAAATTAAAAAGAAAAATATTTGAATAAAGAAGATTAGAGAAAATGGACCAAAAGACAGTAAGATTGCGGTCTCTTGCATATCAAATAAGTGAGGTGTGCGGATGGTTCTTGTTTAAATAAATATTTTGCTCGTCTCTGAACATGATCCGGCAGCGGGAAGATGATGCTGGGCTAGATGATATCATGCCCTCCCAAGATGATGATAAAAGACATGCTGGCTGGCAGAAATTGGGCTTATATGCACTTTAATGCAGTCAATAAACACGACAATCTCCTCGGAGATGAGCGCTGATGTCATGGCGTGACTGCACTCATGAAATCGTGCGGTCGGATGCTCTTTTCTCTGCTCTTTGATTGCTCGCCTTCATCATCAGGCTTTGGTTTGGGGGGACAAGGCTTTATGATTACAGAAAACTTTTTGCTCACTTGTTGCTAGCATTTTTCATTTGCATTTTCCCATGCAATCGCATTACGTAATGACACAAGACCTCATTCTCATTACTGTAATGCAAAAAGATATATATTTTTTAACTTTTAAAGATGTTATATCATGAGTATGTATTTAACATGTGCCGACTTAAATTGTGTACATTTTACTGTATTACAACAGTGAGAATAATAAAATACAGCTCAAAACACTCAAACTTAAATTACTCAAAAAAATGCAGAAAGTATTATTAAAATAGCATAAATATGCTTAATTTTCTCAATGAAAACAAAGCATACGTAATAAAATAATATTAAAATAAATAAATACAAATAAAATAAAAGGATATAATTATAATATTATTAGAATTTTAATTAAATATAAAATTGAAAGATTATTATTATTATTATTTATTTATTATTACAGCTTTAGATTTTCAAAGTAATATTTATTTATTTTCTATTTACTTATCTACCAAAGGTTATACTCATGACATACTCAAGAGTAATAAAATGTAATCATAATACTTGAATGAATTGTATACAATAAATTAACAATATTAACTTTACAAATAAACAAAACAAATCAATAATAATAATAATAATAATCTTTTAATTTAATATTTAATTAAAATTCTAATATTTTCTAGGTGATGTAAAAAAAAAAACAAATCTATCAATGTTATATTTAAATAAAAACAAATAAAACAAATGAAATAAAATATTCTTTACAGTTAGTCAAGGTTTTGTTTTTTCCCCACTTTTTGGAAATTCAATTTAGATTTTTTTTTTAAAGTAATATTATTATTAATAACTTATTTATTTCATGATCACGCATTTGCAAACTATCAGAACAGAAACTAGTTTTAGTAGCATTCACACACTTTCAGAACGGAAACTAGTTTTGGAAGCACAGTAGAGCTGAAAAAGTGGGTTGATGTGCATTTGTTCGAATAAATCAACAGAATGTCTTTTATTTACAAAACGAGCAAAAACCACATGTGCCACACATAATAAATATATCTCTAGCCACATCCGTGCCACGCACGCAGCATATATCAAGGGCCTCATTAGAGAAAATTACAGCTCTGCATGGAGACAATGGGCCCATTTACTAGACAGAACGCAAGTATCACATTAGTTTGATCTCTTACTCGGATGCTCTGAATAAATGGAGACGCTCGAGACGTTACGACCGCAGAGAAAGAAAAAGCTTTTGATGTGTTTGATCACTGGAAAAGCACGCAGTTCAACTGCTGCTCATTTATACTCAATGACTTCAAAGATTCTTCACAGGAAAGAAAAATCACAAACTACAGCTTTACAATTGCTGAAGAAAACTTACTGTTTGCAAATGCCAAAGCCAAAAATTCATTCGCTTAGAAAGATAACATTCTCAACAAAGCTGCATGATTTAAGGCATCATTCATGTCTGCACAAGTTAAGCACCAAACTTTAATGCTTTCTTCAAATCCACAACCCTGTGAGCAACAATCATGACTTCTCTCTCATCTCAATCGTTTCTACTACTGTAGACATGGAAGCAAACGGAGACTTTTGCTAGAGATTTTCTTTCAAAGAAAAATACCTGTCAGAAGATATCTTATCGATGTCTCAAACTGTGTGTGCAATCAAATGTCAGAGATCTCAATATAAACTCACATTTCTCTTGAAATACTTCCAATTTTTTTTTTTTAAATGATTGAAAAATAAAAATGGCCCCAAAGGGTCTGAGCTGCCGCTTTACCCTCGATACTCCTCGTGATTGTCAATAACTGACTCACTTGGGGCTGTTTTTTATTTCTCCTATAAGGAATTTTTAGGAGAAACAAAAAATTTTTTTTTAATTTAAATTGATCTAAAATGGAAAATAAAAAAAACACTATCCATTTTGACTATAGACTTCATTCTCATTACCGCAATTCTAAAAAAATTAAAAAAAAGATATATTATTTAAATTGTAAAGCTTCTATTTAAGATACGCAGACTTAAAAATACATTGTGTATTTACAACAGTGAGAATAAGAACTTACTCAAAAATACCAATCAAATTACTCAATTTATATATCAAAATATCTCGAAACAGTAATTTAAATTTGGGGAATTAAATATACTTAAATGTCAATAAAATAAAAGCAAGTGTTAATATAGTAGCCTATTTGATTGTCTCTATAAAACATAAAAAATATAAAATTATGTCATATATAATACCCACCCAAAACACCCTAGCAACAACATAGCAACACCCTGGCAACAAACCATAATACCAGAGCAATACAATAAAACACAATTAGAACATATTAGCAACAGCATAACACCCTGACAACCAACCTTAACTGAGCAATGCAATAAGAACACAGAACAACTTAGCAACACCCTGGCAACCACCTATAACATTCATAGCAATGCAAAACAAACACTCAGATCACCTTAGCAACACCCTGGCAACCACCCATAACATCACAGCAATGCAATTAAAATACTCAGATCCCCTTAGCAACACCCTGGCAACCACCTATAACATCATAGCAATGCAAAACAAACACTCAGATCCCCTTAGCAACACCCTGGCAACCACCCATAACATCACAGCAATGCAATTAAAATACTCAGATCCCATTCGCAACAGCATAGCAACACCATGGCAACCACCCTTAACTTACCAACACAATAAAAACACACAGAACACCTTAGCAACACCCTAGTAACCATCTATAACATCATAGCAATGCAATACAAACACTGAGAACACATTAGCAACACCCTTAACTTGCCAATGCAATAAAAACACTCAGATTACCTTAACAACTGAATAGCAACACCCTGGCAACACCCTTAACTTACCAATGCAATAAAAACACTCAGAACACCTTAAGCCCCGTTCACACTAGCAGCGACAAAAGTCGCTTCATGTCGCCAAGGGCTGGCGATGAGGTTGCTAGTGGGCGTTCTCAATGCTGGTTGCCTTGACAGCGAATCAGGTTTCTTGCCGCTAAGTATAAACATTTTGGAAGCAAAAGACTAAATATAATCGAAATCTAAATTAAATCCGTACATACAAACAAAAATGAATGAGAAACAGAGCCTACTTTCTTCCATTGCGTATGTTTATCTACGGCGCTGAGAGGAGAACGATCACATGAGCTCTACTGTCTTCTTTCCTATTGGCTGTCGCTCCCGAAAGTCGCTCTTCATTTGCATAAATTTGAAGGATTCTGAACTTTGTCGCGTCGCTGGACACGCCCCATCCGGTCGCCAACGGACGCTGTCGCTCGTGTCGCCGGAAATCGCCAGCTCTCCATTGAAATGAATGGGATTGTGTTGCATTGCTGTTGCGTGTCGATTGTAGTGTGAACGGGGCTTTAGAAACTGAATAGCAACACCCCAGTAACCACCCATTTCTTTAAGAAAATGACAAATCCAGTTAGGCTTCATTTTAGGTATAATGTCTAAAATTGTATTTTCTCATAAAAAGAACTCCAATAATCTTTGTTTTATTTAAAACAGTGCAGAGATGTTGACTGATATCTGGTCATAATACAATTCCCATACAACGCGAAAATGTCTATGTGTGCAGGAACTAAGTGTGTTTGGTTCTGGCTGTTCTCCTACACTAACACAGCAACACGAACAACCAGTTACGGTCAGGATCACCCACTCATTTCATTGTTAAACATGAAGAAACTGACAGTTGAATAAAATGACAGCAAGCACAAACACAACATCATAGAAAGGACGGTTTGTTTGACTCGCCAAGCTGGTGAATGAGAAGTTTGTGAAAACAAAGGCGAAAGTCGACCGAGAGGCAGACAAAAATGCTGGCAAAGTACTGGTGAAGTCATACATTTGCGGTGCGAGTATCTTGTTTGTCTTGAATTCCAGAGTTGTGAGCTAAACCTCTCGTACTCATTTCATTGTTAAACATGAAGAAACTGACAGTTGAATAAAATGACAGCAAGCACAAACACAACATCATAGAAAGGACGGTTTGTTTGACTCGCCAAGCTGGTGAATGAGAAGTTTGTGAAAACAAAGGCGAAAGTCGACCGAGAGGCAGACAAAAACGCTGGCAAAGTACTGGTGAAGTCATACATTTGCGGTGCGAGTATCTTGTTTGTCTTGAATTCCAGAGTCGTGAGCTAAACCTCTCGTGTTTTTTTCGTGGGACGCCCAGACACTTGACCTCCACTGGAATCTCGGAATTGCTTTATTCTGTCCCCGCAAAAGTAAATAATGCACATTCATTTGTCTTACGCCTCAAGCATGCATATTTAAAGGCGAAACACAACAGGATGGATTGTTCAATGCTCCGTCTCGGGTTTTAAGGAACATTAACCGCCAGAACGGGCCCTCTGGCACCCAACAGCTATGACTTCATCCCTTTATCATTGATTTAATATGCTCAGAAATGTGCCAGAGATATGTAGCGAGTTACATACACGCACAATCTGAGAGGAGTGCATGCCTGATGGCTGACGTCTACATACACCTGGAGCCGTGTGGCCTTGCTCATGTTAGCAATGCAAAGAAACGCCAGCGAAAAGAGACCATTCACTATTAAAACAACTGACTCATTAGTGACTGCCACTAATCTGAAGACGAAAACATGCTATATTAATAAATGATCAAATAAAATACTACTAATAATAAATAATAATGTTTAATTTATATACATAGAACCTTTTCATAGCTCATGGTTGCTTTAAAATTAAAAAAAAAAATTGTATCTATCCACCAAAACAAAATTACAAAAATGTAATTTCTAAATAATGTTGCCGCAATAACAACTTAAAGATTAAGTTTGTCATTTACGCACCAGTTTAATAAATTAAATATAAATTATTATTATTGGTTTCATTTATTTAGTACCTTTAAATAGCTCAAGGTTGCTTTAAAGTCAAATAAAAAATACAATATTCAAATTTAACCACCAAACAATTGCAAAAATTTTAATTGGGTGTAACTTGATGTACTAAAATAACTAAAACTAAAAGTGAAATAAAAATTAATAAAAACTATGTATACATATTTAAAAAAGAAGTAAAAAATTTGATTTTTATTGTTCCACCATATCACCACCTAAAAAAGAAGTGTCATTTATGCACTGTTAATAATAAAATATCACAATAATAATAATAATAATAATAATAATTCAGTGTACATAGTGCCTTTTCATACCTCAATGTTGCTTTAAAATAATAAAATAAAATAAAAATTTACCCACCAAACATAAATGCAAAAATAAGTCGATTTTTATGTTGCGACCATACCACTTACCTTAAAAATTAAGTGTCACCATACACACCAATAATAATAATAATAATAGTGCCAATTACATAGCATCTTTTCATAACTCAAGGTTGCTTCAAATAAAATAAAAAAATGTACAAAATCAAATCAAAATGTAAACAAAACATTCAAATTTAACCACCAATCACACTTGCAAAAATAATTTCAATTTTATTGTTCCACCATACCATAAAAATAAATAAATAAATACAATTTTTAAATTTAACCACCAAACATCATTTGTGACTATACCACAACTTAAAAATGAAGGGTCATGTACGCACCAATAATAATAATAATAATATATAATAATAATAATAATAATAGTCCCAATTGGTACGCACCATATATGTAATAAAACAAAATAAAAATGAAATATTCAAATTTAACCATCAAACACACTTACAAAAATAATGTAATTTTTATTGTTCCACCGTACCATAAATTTTTTTTTATTTTTTTATTTCAATTTAACCAACAAACATAATTGCAAAAATATTTAGATTTGTTCATTGCCATGATGGTGGTGTTTATACCTGCCAGGCCATTGCTATACAGCTGCTAATGTGTTCTGAGGGTTTGTTTAATGTCGCTAGGGTGTTCGAGGCGCTCCAAACTCACTCCACAACTCCTCAGCGATTGTATTTCTAGAACAGACATGGTTAAAGCCCGGCTGAACTCTACATTTGCAGCCATGTGCTCAAACACATGAGATCAGCCTGTGTGTCGATGCCAAGCGGAAGCATAAAGCTCAGAGCTGGACGAATATCAAAGACTGTGTGGAGGTCCTCTGTACATTCGCAACCTCTGAATCTGAATGGCCACGCGTAACCCTACATATCAGTTTGCCGTAGAGCTGAACTATGAGTCATGTGAGTCTCAGTAACACTCCTGCTGATTATTTGACATTGTTCTCAGTTTCAGCAAGATCTGGGCCCAGACATGAGCACCTTGGAGGTGAGCTGCTTTCACTTCTTTTGCAAGCTGTTTGATTGTTGTGCATCACTGAGAGGGAAAAACAGACAAATATATAGAAGACAGAACTTTTAAGGCCAGCATGCTCATGTACATGAATGCAAACACTTTTAGCGACGCAAACTTGATTCATGGCTCATTGCATTATGAAATGTGACAGTGCAATTCGTAAAGCAATTTGCATGCAAGGCATTGCATTATCAGTTACTTAATTTAATTAGATTGGTCACCTAGGTACTTGAATGCATGTAAAGTATGTAAAATGCAAACATCCATTTACGGGTCTACATGCTTAAAATATTGCTAATAATTATTAAGAATGATCATCAAAAGGCCAGCTTGTACATTTGTACCATATGCAACTTCCTACTTGAACACCAAACATGCTGTCTAAAAACAACCAACAAATTCAGATTTGTCCATTGTCTATCAAAAAAATAATTAAAGAATAGTTATTATTAAATAACATTTTAATAATATTAATAAAATGATAAATACCCACCAAACATGATTGCAAAAATTATTTTATTTCTATGTTGCCTGCATACCAGAACTTTAAAAAATGACGTGTCATTTATGTATGCACCACTATTATTATTATTATTATTATTATTATTGTATAGCACCTTTCCATAGCTCAAGTTTGCTTTAAAATGAAATTAAATACCCACCAAATATAACTGGAAAAATAATTACATGTATGTGTTACCTCTATACCACAGCATACAGTAAGTGTCATTTATGCACCTCTAACTAACAATAACAATAAAAGTCATTTAAATGTATATAGTACTTTTCCCTATCTTAAGCTTGCTTTAAAATAAAATAAAATTCAAATTTGACCACCAAGCACAATTGCAAAAACAGTTTGATTATTACATCGCCATGATGGTGTTGTTGGTACCACTCTTTGATTACGGTAATACTACTACTACTAATAATAGTAATAATGGTAGTAATAAATTAGAAAATGTTCCAAATGTGTCCAGCTATGCTGATAACCATCTTAAACGACTGAAATGAAACATCTGTGACTCTCAGACTTGCCAAATGACGAAATGCTCTACTTTTGATTTGTGGTCAGACGCGTAGACATTTCTCAAGATCGTTCTCTCAGATCCAAATTGAAAACCAGAACAATGTGTCCATTTACAATCAGCAGCACCAGAGGGGGAGAACGCAGACAGCAGGCTGAAATAATGCAGCGCTCAAGCCTGAGCAAGTCCAGTCAATACATCTCTATAGCGCAACAACCCTGCTTTTGTGCCACTTTGCTCAATCAAAACTATATTTGTCTCAATCGGAAGTCAATTAGTGACATTTGGACACACAGACTTATTTGAAGGTAGAATCCGAGCCGTATCTAGAAACTAGAACCAGTGTTGTTATAGTGACAGACTATTATAGTTCATATTCATTATTTTTTGTAGAGCTGCTTTATAGCTGAATAGAACATTTTTTATTTAATTTCATTTCATTTTCATTTTAAAGTTTTCATAATTTTGTTGTATTGCTATTTTTAGTAGTTTTTTAATTATGTAGTTTTTATTCATTTTTGTTTCAGTAAGTTTTTTTGTGATTTAATTTTAATTTTAAAATAAATTATAATTTTGAATTCTAAATACTTCTTTTTTAAATATGTATACATAGTTTTTATTAATTTTTATTTCACTTTTAGTTTTAGTTATTTTAGTACATCAAGTTACACCCAATTAAAATGAGAAATGTTGTCTTGGCAAATAGCTGAAATAAAGTTAAAGTTTTTAAATTATTATCTTTGAGATATTATTATACTTTTTATTAAGATTTTGAATGGGTTTTTATCTTTTATTTCATTTTCACAACAATTTTGATGTGCTTTTATCATTTTTAGCAGGTTTTTCTTCAAATTTCTATTAATTTGTATTTTAGCTTTATTATTTTAGTACATTTTTAGTTATTTTAGTACATTAAGTTAAACTAAATTAAAATGAGAAATCTTGAAATAAAAGTTTTTCGTATTTTATCAAGTAACTATTTTTGTTTGGTTTTAGCAGTTTGAGATACTTGCATGATTTTATTAATATTTTGAATCAGTTTTTATTTATTTTTCCATTTTCATTTTAGTTCAAGTTTTAGTAATTTTGTTGTTTTTATCATTTTTAGTGGGTGTTTTTTTAATACATTTTTATTTCAGTTAAGTTAAGTACATGTTTAGTTATTTTAGTACATCAAGTTACACTAAACTAAAATGAGAAATTTGGCCTTGGCAACTAGTTAAAAAAAGTTAAATTTTTTTATATTTTATTCTATTTCAGAAAATATTTTTTTGTGGTTTTAGCAGTTTTCTTTGACACACTATTACATATTTTATTCATAATTAATTACTTTTTATTTTTCCATTTTAATTCTAAAGTTTTAATAGTTTTGCTGTGTGTTTTTAGCATTCATATCTTTTGATAACTATAACAACCCTGACTAGACCGTCTAGAGACTTTACCAGTTTGTTTGTGTTTAACGCCATTCCAGCTTCTCTGGCTATTTTCATGGCGAGAAATATTACGACTGAATTATATCATATTTTTTTATCATTTATTTTTGGTAAAAACTCCAAAACTGTATTTGGCTTAACTCTGTTAAAATTCTAACTTTATTCAGTTAACTGAATAAAAACAAATTCTCAACGAGTTAAAACCAGCACAATCTAATAAAACATGCTTAATGGATAAAGGGATTCAGCAGAGAGAACACGTAGGAGGATCTTCCGCTATAGTATTAAAAACGTGTGTGTCATCCTGGAACGACCAATTCTACAACAGGTATAAACAATCTGGTCCCATCGTTTAAAAAATTGATAGAAAATTATTTTTCCAACATTGGGACTAATTTCATGGAGTTTATTCATTCTATATAGATCCCACAATGTTCGCCATTTGTCATTAACATAGGAACAAATTATTGGTTTTAAATCCATAGGAGGTACAGCACAAATTTTCAGATCCGCCAATAATGCTTCTTTAAGATCGTTCTCTCAGATCCAAATTGAAAACCAGAACAATGTGTCCATTTACAATCAGCAGCACCAGAGGGGGAGAACGCAGACAGCAGGCTGAAATAATGCAGCGCTCAAGCCTGAGCAAGTCCAGTCAATACATCTCTATAGCGCAACAACCCTGCTTTTGTGCCACTTTGCTCAATCAAAACTATATTTGTCTCAATCGGAAGTCAATTAGTGACATTTGGACACACAGACTTATTTGAAGGTAGAATCCGAGCCGTATCTAGAAACTAGAACCAGTGTTGTTATAGTGACAGACTATTATAGTTCATATTCATTATTTTTTGTAGAGCTGCTTTATAGCTGAATAGAACATTTTTTATTTAATTTCATTTCATTTTCATTTTAAAGTTTTCATAATTTTGTTGTATTGCTATTTTTAGTAGTTTTTTAATTATGTAGTTTTTATTCATTTTTGTTTCAGTAAGTTTTTTTGTGATTTAATTTTAATTTTAAAATAAATTATAATTTTGAATTCTAAATACTTCTTTTTTAAATATGTATACATAGTTTTTATTAATTTTTATTTCACTTTTAGTTTTAGTTATTTTAGTACATCAAGTTACACCCAATTAAAATGAGAAATGTTGTCTTGGCAAATAGCTGAAATAAAGTTAAAGTTTTTAAATTATTATCTTTGAGATATTATTATACTTTTTATTAAGATTTTGAATGAAATTTGTGTGTGTCATCCTGGAACGACCAATTCTACAACAGGTATAAACAATCTGGTCCCATCGTTTAAAAAATTGATAGAAAATTATTTTTCCAACATTGGGACTAATTTCATGGAGTTTATTCATTCTATATAGATCCCACAATGTTCGCCATTTGTCATTAACATAGGAACAAATTATTGGTTTTAAATCCATAGGAGGTACAGCACAAATTTTCAGATCCGCCAATAATGCTTCTTTTGCAGCAGAGTCGGCTTCTTCATTTCCTTTGATTCTACAGTGCCGGTACCCAACAAAACCAGATATTAAAATTATGATCCTCTAGGTCCAGCAGTTTGTAAAAAATCATTACAAGTGCTAGATGAGACTTTCCCAGTAATCAAACACCTGACAATGCATTACAAGCCTCTCAGAGTCTCTATATTCGTCTCAATATAAAGTCCGCCTCGGGTGGCAATCAAGCGAGAAGGAAATGGACCGGCATGAGGTCATTCAACATTTAGTCAAGTTCTGCTGTGATCTATGTAATGCTGGAGCTCAGTTTCCCCACTTACTGTACTCTGGACTTTTTACCCCCTTCAATTACTGTGATGGAGGGTTTAACCTTTGACCCATGATGTCATCGCCGTCGGTCAGGTGGCCGCAGCCTTCATTACGCAGGAGGTTTATGAGAAACATCAAGATGTTTGGTTAAAGACGAAGCGCAAACTCTGCGAGTCGCATTTCTCACCCAGCAGGTATGACGTTTTAATCGCAGGAAATGTTTAAAGTTTAATCAGAGAGCCAGACGCATCCGACCGTCTGCTGATGTCATGAGTGAATTCCTGCCTTTCTCTGAATGTGCAAATTGGTACTGAGCCACACTGGCGAAAAGCATCATTAACATTCCTAATAGTCTGTGTCTGTGTGTTTTTATAGCACAAAGGTGTTCGATAAAATCAAGCCTCTCTCAAATGCATGCATTATTGCAAAAACTATATTATGGCCCAGCTCTAATCTACTAAATGCAACAATTATGCATTAGGATATTATAAAAATTAACAATCAAATTGTTTGTAAAACTGTTTAGAAATATAATGTGTATTGAGAAAAACATGAATACATTTTACTTGAGTTGTCGAGTTGGCACTTGTGTTCTTCCTCTCTCAGATGGCAGAAGTGTTGTTTGTTCTCTTCCAGGCATCATCGGAATCTCTGAAATATCATCTAGGACAATAAAAAGATAACAGCTGATGTTGGGACACACACATCACACCGGTGTGTGTATGTTGAAAGTGTGTGTTGGATCAGATGGATCGCAGATGATGGAAATTTAAGATTATTTAGCAAATTCACAATAATACAGCATGCAGCAGTAATTCCTGCCAATTAAGCTTAGCTTCGGCAAATAAAAAAAAAAATATATATATATAAATATAAAGCAAAATCAAATAAAACATTTTACCCACCAAACATATTGGCAATAAAAAAATTGATATTTATATTTCCAATTTTCCACAACAATAATACTGCAATTTGACAGGCCATTGCTATACAGTTGCAATGTAGTGCAATAAAATTATATATTTCCACCATGGTGATGCCACTACTTGCCAGGCCATTTCTATGTGGTTGGTTGGTTGGTTTTGGTTTTGGTTTTGGTTTTGGTTTTGGTTTTGGTTGGTTGGTTTTGGTTTTGGTTTTGGTTGGTTGGTTGGTTGGTTGGTTGGTTTTGTTTTTGTTTTTGGTTTTGGTTTTGGTTGGTTGGTTGGTTGGTTGGTTGGTTTTGGTTTTGGTTTTGGTTGGTTGGTTGGTGTTGGTGTTGGTGTTGATGTTGGTGTTGGTTTTGGTTTTGGTTGGTTGGTTGGTTTTGGTTTTGGTTTTGGTTTTGGTTTTGGTGTTGGTTTTGGTTGGTTGGTTGGTGTTGGTGTTGGTGTTGGTGATGGTTTTGGTTGGTTGGTGTTGGTGTTGGTGTTGGTGTTGGTGTTGGTTTTGGTTTTGGTTGGTTGGTTGGTTGGTTGGTTTTGGTTTTGGTTTTGGTTGGTTTTGGTTTTGGTTTTGGTTGGTTGGTTGGTTGGTGTTGGTGTTGGTGTTGGTGTTGGTTTTGGTTGGTTGGTTGGTGTTGGTGTTGGTGTTGGTGATGGTTTTGGTTGGTTGGTTGGTTGGTGTTGGTTGGTGTTGGTGTTGGTTTTGGTTTTGGTTGGTTTTGGTTTTGGTTTTGGTTGGTTGGTTGGTTGGTGTTGGTGTTGGTGTTGGTGTTGGTGTTGGTTTTGGTTGGTTGGTTGGTTTTGGTTGGTTGGATGGATGGATTCAAAGAATTACACTACATTTACAGATATCTTTGTTTTTTGAAGAACCCCAAACCAAAAAATGTGGGAAAATTTCATAGACAAGGAACCTTTCAGTGAAGACCCTTTCATTTTTGCTTTAGCATGCAGAACATTTTAATAATCTGAAGAACCTTTTTCAACTATAAAGAACCTTTTGTGGACTGGATGTTAAAAATTCTTCATGGAACCAGAGATGCCAATAAAAAAACTTTATTTTTAAGAGTACATAAAAGTCATTTGAAAAGGCAGAGGCTTGTGGACGAGATCCTACATGTTATGAAAGCAAATGTGTTTTTCTTTGTACAGTAATGGACAAATATTTGTGACGGTCAAGCCTCGAGACAGCTGGAGAACACACGTCTCAGCATTTGCCATCTTGCTGAAGTCAGTTGCTCGAGTCAGATGTTTAAATCCCACATTCATCTGCACACAACTGACGGCTCGCTTTTTAACATCACACATGCAGCTACATTTAAATGTGCACTAAATATTTTATGTTTTTTCACTGGTATACAGCAATGATCTTTAGTTAAAGATTTCACACTGTTTATAAAATGCTATAAAAACGTAAATGATATAAATATAAGACATATATTAAACATAAATGAATAAAAATAAACATAAATAAATAAAAAATATATATTTTTATAAAAATCTTATAAAATTGAAAACTACAGATTTTATACAGGACATCAAGTAGCACTAGCAACCCAACACAGTATCAACTGTACAAAAGCAACAAAATGTCTTCAAAATCAAACATAAAACTGAACAGAAACTGCAGACACCCAAAAGTATGCAAATATATTAACATGAATGAGGGCTGGAATGTAAAATTTGTAAATACATAAACAACAGCAGAAGTGTGATTTACCAGCCAAACAAATATAACAAAGCAAGGTTATTATCATTAAATAATCATGAAATAAAGCTGATAAATTAAATAAGGCTGAAATAAAATATAAATATTAGATGAATAAAAAATAGAAATACTGCTGTGGCAAGTAACGTACTAAATTCACTAAATGAAAATAAATATAAAACTAAATCTGAAATAAAATTAACCTGAATATTAATTAATAATATTAACTAGAAACATTACACACAAAAAAACTAATTAAAAATCAAAAGGCACAAAATTCCTAGAAACTAAAATGAAAATATAAAAATTCAACTCATTCAAAATATAAATAATTATTTTAATGTTACATAAATAATACTACAATAACACTGGAACAAAACAGAGGGCAAGATATTACATTAGTATTAGCCTTTTATGTCAACAACAAAATACATGGTATTTTGCTATACAATTTATCATGGACATCATATCAGCATTTTATTATTTTCATTACCACTGCCATCTGTGAGCGATTAGAACAGACCTGTGAAATAATTTTAGGTCATGTGACACCAGTTGTGAGTCTGAGTGGACGCAATATTAAACTACTATTAATCTCTTTATGCGTAAAACTTGAAATCAAACACATTAATTAGAGTACCATCGAAGTAGAACTTGTTACTGCATTTACTTCCGTAAAGAAATGAAAGGATTCAAGGTAACTTGTCAGGAAAAGGCTGTGGCTAGCAGTCATTCATTTGAGAGGAAGATTAGGGGTCGCCACAGCGTCCCTTTTGAATTACAGTGTGCAGAAAAGGAGCACTGTTCATTTCATTACCCCTAAATTAGGGGAAAATGTATGATCCAATCATCTAGGCTTGGAATTAGATCATGTGTCATGACATCATCCTTCTGTCTTTCTCTGTCTGACCGAAGCTTGTTAAGGAAAGTTAGATTAATATATTAAATCATGTCATACTTGTTTTTGCAATGGTCAAATTAGTCTTGGTGTTCTTAGGGTTTTTATGGTTTCTTTTTCGCCAACACTGAACTAAAAATATGTTCCTCTTAACTCGTATTATAAGCCATTTAGCATTATTATTAATATTATTAAAAAGACCCACACAGTGACTCACTTTGAGAAATACAGAAACACTGGATTAAAGCCACATGTCAAAAGGAGTATGAATGCTAGAGGCCATGACGAATAAAGTCCTAAAAAACAACATTACAGCAGAGCAATGGCAGCCCAGTTGTTGTCTTTGTTGTTCATTGGATTGTATGTTATTTAGGGTGTGGAGATTCACAGAAACATCTGTTCTGATACTGGAAATGTGCAGTTAAATTCAGTGTGAAGCTAAGATTACACAAAATTGCTATGCTAAATGTTAAGATGGACAACTGAAGGCCTATTCCTCTACTGGTACGTTAGGCCAGTTAGAGCCAAAACATGCAGCAATCTCTTATTTACGGTCTGTAAAAACAAATAGTACACGCCTACACACTTCTGTTCAGCAAATGCAACGTTTCAGTCTCAGAAATGCTACTTTGAAACATTTAAGTGTTGACAGCAACAATCTGAATGCAAGAATACAGCTCTAATCTGTTAGCACTGGGGAAACTAATCACAAAGACACGATCGATGGATTATGCCAGTCCTCTTTGAGGTAAATAAGTACAATCGGCGGCCATCTTGATTAGTTCCCCGCGCAGGTGCTTTCAGTGGTTGAGCTATGTTTTGATTCACCAAAAGAACCGGCTCAAGAGTCATACGTTCGGGAATCGGACTTCACAGGTCGCGCTATATGTTGTTGATTCACGTGGAAACTATCCAAAGTTCTGCTAATTTGAAAACTATGAAAACTGTATCTCTGTCTGTATTCATCCTTTGTGTCTTCCTAAGACGTCATTTTATTACCAGTTTTTTTTTGTTTTGTTACCATGGCAACAAGTCTGTGTGTATTCTTGTTTTTGTTTTTTTGTTTTTTGTATAATTGTAAGTGTATTGCCTTAGCGTTTTAATGGTTGTACTGTTAAAAATTTTTTTTCGATTTGCTAAAAAGGGAAAAAAATAAAAAATCACTAAAAAGAACCGACTCATAAGATTCATGCGTTCGGGAATCGGATTTCACTGGTTGCGCTACATGTTGTTAATTCACTAAAGAGAATCGGCTCAGCGGGAGGTTCTTAAGAGTCATGGGTTGGGGAATTACACTGAACAAAATTATAAACGCAACACTTTTGTTTTTGCCCCAATTTTTCATGAGCTGAACTCAAAGATCTAAGACTTTTTCTATGTACACAAAAGGCCTATTCAGCAACTTCGCATGGCCATCGAAGAGGAGTGGACCAACATTCCACAGGCCACAATCAACAACCTGATCAACTCTATGCGAAGGAGATGTGTTGCACTGCATGAGGCAAATGGTGGTCACACCAGATACTGACCCCCCCGGACCCCCCAATACAGTAAAACTGCACATTTTAGAGTGGCCTTTTATTGTGGCCAGCCTAAGGCACACCTGTGCAATAATCATGCTGTCTAATCAGCATCTTGATATGCCACACCTGTGAGGTGGATGGATTATCTCGGCAAAGGGGAAGTGCTCACTAACACAGATTTAGACAGATTTGTGAACAATATTTGAGAGAAATAGGCCTTTTGTGTACATAGAAAAAGTCTTAGATCTTTGAGTTCAGCTCATGAAAAATGGGGGCAAAAACAAAAGTGTTGCGTTTATAATTTTGTTCAGTGTACATTAGGTGCGCTTTATGTTTTGATTCACTAAAATAACCGTTCATAAGAGTCGATGTGTTCGAGAATCAGACTTCATTGTTTGCGCCCATATTCCAAAAGTATTCCGTATTGAAAACATGGATTCACTAAAATTCTTAAGAATTAGGCCTATACGTTCGGGAAGCAGAACAACTATTCAGTCACCATTCATCTAATTATATCACTCTATTTCTCTTCCAAAGTCTCTGAAAATAGTTTGATTGCTTTATACAGCCTAATTATGTCACTGATGATTGGGGATGTGCTCTGACTGCCTTAACATGTTAAAGTACAGCCTTTACTTTTGTCTCCCACAGGGCATTTCACAGGCCGCTCATCCATCATTCAGCGAATTTAAACCACAGCACCACTAAACCATCAGACTCACAGCATCTGCTCTTTCTGCAGTTGTTATTTACTTGCATTCCTGCAGCAGTTGGATGTGGTGAACAAGAGGACAACTGTCTGCGCTCTCGTGACCTCTGAGTGTGTGCGTGTGAGTGTACGGGATGGACATCTCTTATCATGACACACTGGGTCAGATGTGAATTCTTTGTGGTCAAATAGACAGATGACTCTCGTTCAAACTCAACATTTTCTCAGTTGCTATGTTTCCAAAAAAGATGGTTTAATATATATATATATATATATATATATA
>NW_015505186.1:261050-265163 GCF_001515645.1 Sinocyclocheilus grahami | reverse complement strand
TTTACTGAACAGACTCAAGAAGCTCAACGCTGCGCTTGTACTGTGCATTGTTTCTATGATCGGGTCCTTGATGTAAAGACATTTTAATGGGTACTCTTTTTTTTAGCACCTGATTACAATTTCTACAAAATCACATTATGATTTATATCGTTCGCACAAAATACAGCTACCCGGTTAGCCTGCTGTCTTATACACCAAAGTTGCACATACCCTGTTTTTTCAGATCAATCTGTAATGTTATTAAATAAGTGTTAAATATCCAGATATTTCATTTAATAACAACAATTATGTAATGTGTTCTGTTGTTGTTGTTGTTAGTAGTAGTATCAGGTTCGTAGTAACTTTTGATCAGGCATTAAAAACAGCTATCACCACCGAAGGGAGATTTCGAACTGCCCATTAAAATGTCTTTACATCAAGGACCCGATCATAGAAACAATGCACAGTACAAGCGCAGCGTTGAGCTTCTTGAGTCTGTTCAGTAAAGAGTGTTTTGATTGGTGGATTAAAAGCTCACCGCGACTGGCTGAACAGAACATCCTCAAAAAAAGATATTTATGAATCTTAACCTGCCAGGAAGGTCTCAAAAATACTGCACACAAATTCAAAGCAGTCCACGCACATGTGACGATTTGCAAATGCAGATTCAACGATCTATGTAACATCATTCATAAATGTGTGATGGAAATTAATTCAAGAAATGTGTATATGTACATACTTGTGTAAATATTTTAAATTTATTTAGGTAAGATGCATTTGTGTGAGCATTTGGGGAAATATTTATGCTTTTACTTGTGTATTTATGAATTGTGTTTTGAATTTACGAATCGGATTTTGTACATGTAAATTGTGCTGTGCGTTTATGAATTTTGTTTTGTAAATGTATTATTTTTGAGGCTGATCTGGCTCCATAGATATGTGGAGTATTTTGAGCTGAAATCTCACAGACACATTCTGTGGACACCAGAGACTTATATTACATACTGTAAAAAGGGGCATAATATGTCTCCTTTAAATGGGGGGGGGGGGGGGGGGGTGCCTGTGCTATTCTGGGGGGGGGGGGTTGTACATGGTATTATGCTGTTGTTTTTGTTACATAAATTGTTTTGGTACTTTCCTGCCCAGGGACAGCAGATGAAATTTAGCTCTGTAGCTAATTCTGGGGCAGTTTTCTGACTGTCCGTTGTTCCTGCTAAATAATGAATTACATAAATAAAAAATGTATTGTTTATTACTAGGGATAATTTAGTAGCTGGATATTGGTAGGGACATGTCATAGCATCTCTAAATGCTACGCCCTTGAAAACATATAGCTCTCTTCTTAAATATGAGGTCAAACAACAGATTAATGAGTTGCTCAAATTTCACAAACAACTTTATATGGATGTAATTATAATATAGGCCTAAGTCAGACATTGAAGTGAGGTTTTTTTTTTTTTTTTTTGTCACTCTTCTGAGGAATATTCATTCACTCGTTTGGCAATGTTTTGGTTGATACATTTTGGTCAGATTTTTTTTTTATGTTCATCCAAGTGACTTTTCTTTCTATTTTAAAGAAGTTTTCTTTGGATTGTTTGACAATCAAAAGAAAATATGGGAAAATAGAACTTAATTGATTTGTGTTTCGTAGTTAAATTTCACATAAATAAAAATTTACTAGCTCTAAATCTCTCTTTTCTTTATTCAAAGTTGATCTAGACAAGTACATGCAAAACCTAAAGCAGTGAAAACTGCATCTCTGTATTCATCCTATGTGTCCATGCACTTAAGATGAAAAAAAACATGGTTACTATAGTTAAACCATTGTAACCACGTTTTGCTACACTAACCATAGTTTAACCATGGTATTTGTAGTAAAACTGTGGTTATACAATTCTTTCTTTCTTTCTTTCTTTTGTTTTTGAAATTGTACTGCCTTAATGGTTTGATGTTTTTGTATAGGCCCAACACAAAGGCCTACTAATAAAAAAAGAGATCAAAAGAAATCAGAAAAGAGATTTGCGATACGCGCTCCGAAGTCCCGACCTGAATCAAATGATTTGTGAATCTGCACAGAATTCCCGATCTGGATCAAAAGATTTGCGATATACACGCTCCGAAGTCCTGACCTAAATCAAATGATTTGCAAATGCGCACAGAATTCCCGATCTGGATCAAAAGATTTGCGATATGCGCTCCGAAGTCCCGACCTGAATCAAATGATTTGCAAATGCGGACAGGATTCCCGATCTGGATCAAAAGATTCGCGATACGCGCTCCGAAGTCCCGACCTGAATCAAATGATTTGCAAATGCGGACAGAATTCCCGATCTGGATCAAAAGATTCGCGCTCCGAAGTCCCGACCTTAATCAAATGATTTGCAAATGCGCACAGAATTCCCGATCTGGATCAAAAGATTCGCAATACGCGCTCCGAAGTCCTGACCTAAATCAAATGATTTGCAAATGCGCACAGAATTCCCGATCTGGATCAAAAGATTCGCAATTCGCGCTCCGAAGTCCCGACCTAAATCAAATGATTTGCAAATGCGCACAGAATTCCCGATCTGGATCAAAAGATTCGCAATACGCGCTCCGAAGTCCTGACCTAAATCAAATGATTTGCAAATGCGCACAGAATTCCCGATCTGGATCAAAAGATTCGCGATTCGCGCTCCGAAGTCCCGACCTGAATCAAATGATTTGCAAATGCGCACAGAATTAGTCTATATAGATGTATTAGCCTATATAGAGTGATAGTCATTGTAAAAAGAGCAAATGGGAGAAGCAGATGATCACAAAACAGCAGAACAACATAAGTGTAAACTTTATCATTCAAATAATTTCTAAGGACAATTTAGTAGTCGCTGGATATTGGTAGGGACCCTACTAAATTCTACGTCCTTGGAAAGTATCGTACCCAAACTTTTGAACATAGTGTATATAATTATAACTTCACACTCACAGACAGATGTTCTTGGTTTTCATATTTGGATAAAAGGCCATACGTGTGTAATTAGTTTGTGTCTGTGTGACGTGCCGATGTTCAGTTCTCTGAATGAAAGGCTGTGAAGGCTGGTGTGTGTAATCATCATGATGCTCAAGCAGCAGCTGCTCCTCCATTGTGCTCCAGTTCAGCAGCGGCCAATCACAGCCCGGCTCACACACGCCGATCCCGCCTGACGCAGGGCTTTAGAAGCTCATTGGACAGCTGACCTCCGGCCCTCTGCTGCTTGTGCTGTCAATCAAACCATCAGCTGCTCTGCTCAGGATCGACTCCTCACTGACTCCTGAACTCAAACAGGGACGTCCTGCAAGAAATCAGATTATTCAGCATTTGCCCCTTAAAAACTACAGTGATGGTTTCAGAAGTAATGCAATGGCACGGAATGATCATTGTATTCAAATACCATTGCATTTGCATTCTCAAAGGTCATTTTATAAAACATGTTAATACTGTGATATGTTTTCAGTGGTATGGCTACGTTCACACATATTTATTCAGTTTTGTTTGTATCGTGCTCTCAACTAGATATTTATCATATCAAGTTTTAACGTGAAGGCAACAAAAACGTTTGTTTGCAAAGAAAAGTAGGGCCTAATACTTCCATTGTTCATTTCATTTCAAACAGGAAAACTTGAGAAGCATGGGAAAAGATGATGAAAGATTGAAGCAAACGGCTCCATCTAGTGTCTGCGCTGAGGAGCAGGAGACGGAGAAGAAGGAGAAGAAACTGCTGCTGGAGCTCATGGTGCACAGAGAGGTGAAGATGATGAAGTGGAGCAGATGAGGTCAGTCTGACCAGAAGCTTCTGTCTGTTCACTGGCTGTTATCACTTCAGGGGGGTTTCTCTGACAGTTTGTCTGGAGATACCAGGGCTGTAAATGTTCTTACTGATATTTTTCTTCTCACTCTCCATTTGCTGATGAATGTGGAAGCAAAAGAAAGAAACAAGAAGAAAAAGAAAGAATTCCTTAAAATAAAATATTCCTCATTTCTTCACAAATAGCAGAAATGAAAAAGAATATATATATATATATATATATATATATATATATATATATAATCCGAGCAGCTGAGTCCTTAGCCATCTTCAAGAAACGACTAAAACACATCTGTTCCACCTTTATTTG
>NW_015505186.1:250426-260909 GCF_001515645.1 Sinocyclocheilus grahami | reverse complement strand
GATAGATATATTTATATTTTATATATATATATATATATATATATATATATATATATATATATATATATATATATCCATTTGCTGCTGAATGTATAATAAAATAATAGAAAATAAAATCCCCTAAAATAATATAGTGCATTTTAAGTGAAAAAGATAGATATGATCATACATACATATTGGAAAATATGTATTTTTAAAAAATATTTAATTTCAATATTTTATATATTTTAAATTTTTTTCTTTAGATTAAAATTTTTCGTTACACTAGACATTTTTGTCTACAAATATCTACAGCAATGTGGTAAGACAGTGTTAATAGGCAACATATTTATATATTACAATTATGAAAACAAGCATATAAATATAACGTAATAAGATATTTGTTCATAGTTCATTATATATTGATAAACACATAATGGTGTTTTCTTTTTGTTTTATTCTTCTCTTCACTAGTCATTTTTTGCTGTGGATTTCCGTTGAACAATAAACAATCAGAAGAAGCTTTTATTTTGGGTTGTGCAAGTTTTTTTTTTTTTTTATCACATTTTGATGTGAAGGCAAAACAAAAATATTTCCCATTTCAAAGACAGTAAGATATAAATGTGATGAACTGAACGGCTTCATCTCAATCATGTGTTTATTTCTCTCGCTCTTCTCACACAATAGTTCCTGCCTGGAGGCTTGGGTTCTGTCTGGTTGCTAGGCAACTGTTGGCGTGGTGCGGTTGCTACGGAAACGGGTTTGGGATGCTGTAATTTCTGGTTGAGTTGAAGTGAATGAGACGCTGTGCTAATTATCAACGGAGGTGATTCTGAGACCATTCACTAAATTCACTAAAGCAAAGATTTACTGAGAGCAGCTAATAAACACAAGCTTCATTAGATTTACACACTATATACAGACTGAGAGAAACACAGCAGCAAAAAAGCAAGATGATCATCAAAAACCTCTTGAGTTGATTTCATAACCAGCAGATGGAGACGTTTGTCCACATTATTCATCTCAACACTTTTAAATTCATCAAACATGAATATGACATTTTCATGTATTCAGACGTTTTTATTTGTAACAGATCTGTATAAAGTATATTTAATTATTGGAATAATTAAATATATAAAAATAATTGTATTAGAACTTACAAAATAATACTTTTTTAAAAATATTATTAAATATTAAATATTAATTTTTTAAAGAATATTTTTATAATTTGATTATTGGATTTTATTTCTAACTCTAGAACCCACTTGTCTACAATTATATATTAGAACATTTCAACCAGATGTAAATTTCTAACAAATATATTTTAATTAAATATATTAAACGTCATTGTATAAAATTATCAATGTATTATTTTCTCTCTACCCAATATTAAAATATTAGAGAAACATTTTCATCTAGACGTAAATGTATAAACTGTTCATGTTGTCATAATGAATACATTTGATCATATCAAATAATTACATAATTTGAAATTATTAAATATATAAAAAAATTATTGTACAGAACTTTAAAAAATTATATATTTTTTTTAATTATATTTTATTGTATAACATATTTTATTATAATATATATAATTATATATATATTAGAAAATATACTTTAATTTTATATTCAGTCAAAACTAAATTTATTCAGACACCTTCAACATTTCTCACATTATCATTTGCTATACTTTAGAAAATGGTAATAAAATATGACAAGAATTAAAACTCAAAGAGTTAAACTCTGTCTGAACAAGTTCATCTTGATAATATCAGATAACTTTGATAGAAAGGTATGTAATGAATTTGACTGAATAGCAGTCAGCTGTTTAATTTAAGCACACAATCAGATAATATCAGTTTAGCTCAACTAATTATCAAGCAATGCTTACTTTTGTTCAGCCTGTGGTGGAAAAAGATCGCATTAGCAATCAAAGAAAAAACACTTAAGACATGCTCAGGTCAAAGTGTCTAAATAACTTTTGGTCCCAAATTTTACTGGTAGTCCACTGTATGAAGATTTTTTGGGTATAATATGTCACAGTTTACTTTATTTTGCTATCCTCACTTACATCAATGAACTATAGTGTCCTGCATCAAAAATTATATCTGGTGTCTGAATAATTTATGGTTTGACTGTATATAGGATATTTATTTAAATATAAAAATCTATTCTATTAAATACTATAAAAATGTTTTTTATTCATTTGATTACTCTCTCGCTATACAATATGTACTCACACTATATTATATATAAAACACACACACACACACTAAACCATTAGGTGAGCTCTCACTACTAAAGTGATGACGAAGTGTCATGTACACACATCTGGACAAAACCATCTTAAGTAAATCAACATCTTTTATTCAGTAATACCATATATAATGCAATTGCATATCTTTGGCGAAAATAAATTTTATAAACATTTTATTAACAGAGGTTAGCGTACAAAAAACGAGGGGTTTGTCGGTCTAGCACACGGCAGACCGGATCAAACTCATACTGAGGGGCAGATCGGGTCGACAGAAAGTCATGAGAACACAGATCAGATTTATGTACATCATTCACACACTCCATAGTCTGCAGAAGACGACATGAGGAGACGAACGATTCATTCACAGATACATCTCCACCTCGGAGTTCAGTTTCACAGGAATATCTATCACTGGACACTTGAGAATGAAGAAGCAGTGCATCATGGGACAGCGAGCGGATGGTCACGTGGCAGTGCAGATAAGCAATGGCAGTTTACAAAAACACAATGTCAGGAATTGCAATTTCACATACACTCGTGTTAAAAACGACATTTTAAGACGTTACATTTGGGGTCGATATTTTCCCAGAATTCCCAGATTTCATCTTGCTTCAAGGGTGAATCTCACGAATACATGTCACGACCAGCTTTCAATCAATAGAACTCAAATTAGAAAAGAAAAGAAAAACTCAAGTTAATAAAAGGGAAAAAAATAAAACAAATATTATCCATCCATCCATCTCTCCCTCTATCTATCTATCCATCATCCATCCATCTCTCCCTCTATCTATCCATCCATCCATTCCTCTATTCATCCATCCATCTCTCCCTCTATCTATCTATCCATCCATCCATCCATCTCTCCCTCTATCTAGCCATCCATCCATCCCTCTATTCATCCATCCATCCATCTCTCCCTCTATCTATCTATCCATCCATCCATCCATCTCTCCCTCTATCTAGCCATCCATCCATCCCTCTATTCATCCATCCATCCATCTCTCCCTCTATCTATCTATCCATCCATCCATCCATCTCTCCCTCTATCTATCATCCCTCCCTCTATCTATCCATCCATCCATCTCTCCCTCTATCCATCCATCCATCTCTCCCTCTATCCATCCATCCATCTATCTATCATCCATCTCTCCCTCTATCTATCTATCTCTCCCTCTATCTATCTATCTATCCATCCATCCATCTCTCCCTCTATCTATCTATCTATCTATCTATCTATCTATCTATCTATCTATCTATTCCATCCATCCATCCATCTATCATCCATCTCTCCCTCTATCTATCTATCTATCCATCCATCCATCTCTCCCTCTATCTATCTATCTATCCATCCATCCATCTCTCCCTCTATCCATCCATCCATCCATCCATCCATCCATCTATCATCCATCTCTCCCTCTATCTATCTATCTATCCATCCATCCATCTCTCCCTCCCTCTATCCATCCATCCATCCATCCATCTCTCCCTCTATCCATCCATCCATCCATCCATCCATCCATCCATCTATCATCCATCCATCTCTCCCTCTATCTATCCATCCATCCATCCATCCATCCATCTCTCCCTCTATCTATCCATCTATCCATCCATCCATCCCTCTATCTATCCATCCATCCATCTCTCCCTCTATCTATCCATCCATCCATCCTCACACACACACATTATAAAATGTACAATATTAAAACAATGTCAAATAGCAAAAAAAAAGAAAAAAAAGAAACATTCCTAATTTTAAGTCCAATATAATTGCTTCTTTCTTTCTTCATTTGTATTTGAGGTGAAAAGAAATCGTATTTTCTTGACAGGTTTGGTGGGATTCACCCTCACTGGGTCTTGGCAGCTTTATTAGTTAATAGTCAATACTTCTTAACCTGATGCACAAAAACAGAAATAGAAAGGCGGGATTAGTAAAGCAGTCTTGGCAGTGATATTTTGGCATCAGAGGAGCAAACACAGGTTTTGTAGACACTGGTGATGTTTTCTAGAAAAAGACGACATAATGTGGGCTCCAGATGAAATGAAGAATGGAGCAGCTTGTGAACAGCCAGCCGTTTATTCTTTATGTCTGAGGCAGTGATTCTGGTGTTTTGGCACAGGTCCTGCATGTACAGACCGAGGGTCAAATGAGGAAAAACAACACAAACTGCTGACCAAACTTCATTCTGCTCCTCTACTAACATACAGCATGAATAAATAATCATATTTCATGTACCTGTGCTATCAGGATTTTTTTTGTATATGTGGCAGTAATTCAGTAGTTTCTCATTAAAGCTTTAGTGGATTGTATTTCACCCCAAAATAATAATACAATTACATCCCATTGTTAGAACTAAATTTTGATGTTTGAGCTTTAAATTTGCTTGTATATCAACTTTTATTTTTTTTTAACCTTACTACGGTTACAAATACTGTAATACTTTTTTTATTGATTTATTAAAATCATCGTAAAATTGGAGATGGTATAACAAATACTACCATGATTTGCAATTAACAATTATTTGTTTTCACATTAAATTAATTTGATTTAAAATTAAGACATTTTTTTAAAGTGCCATTTTCCGCAGAATTCAGTCATTTGAAGGGGAAAATGCTTAAATTGTCACGAAAACAATGTTGTCATTTAAAAAAAAAATCTCAATCTTCATTTACTTTATGCAAAATATAATTTCTCATTTTTCTTTTTCATTTTGAGGTGAAATATGAGCTTTTCTTTAGTGGTTTCATGCGATTCATTTCACGCTCATATGAACATGCGGTCTCGAGTTCCTCAAGCTTTAAATGGTTTAAATCCAGTGTTGATCTAAAGTCTGCTGACTGTGTTAAAACAGCAACGAATGGACACAGAAACACATGCATACATAATCACACACACACATATATATCTACCAAGAGGAAATATAGAGCTACACGGCTTTCGTTTTTTGCATAGGCTCTGAACAGAGGGAATCAAACCGCAAGCGGTTTCATTTAGCACACAGAAACTGATGGATGATGGGAAAACGTGTTCCAGTCCTCTGCTGTTCATTCAGACTGGTCCCAGAGTCTGTTTGGGGCTGGTTTGTGTTTATGAATTCTTCCGCTGATGGTTGTGGATCTTGATCCTGTGTTGATATTCAAGATTAGGCTTTGATTCCAGTCATGCAGTTCTTTTTTTTTTACTTTTTAAATTAATTAAAGGCTCATAGTGTAAATCTCATTAAATCGGTCATGAACATTTTCAGGTCATATTTCACTCCAAACAACAACAAAAAAATCATAATATACAATAATACACTTCATTAAAATATTAGTCTTCATTAAAAAAATAAGTCTATTTTAGTACTGTTATAATAATTTTTTTATTATTTATATTTTGTTAATTTTTTTGCATTGCAACATTTTCATGACAACGAAGCATTTATAAGAAAAAAAAAACATTAAGGTAGAAATTATTGTATTGGTTTTTATACTAATTTTTGCAGATTTATAAATGTAAAAAAAAAAAAAAAAATTTAATTATTTTGAACATTCCAACTCAAATTTGTATGGACATATTGGAAATTCATTTATGAACAGTATTTATACAGAATTGTAACATTTGATGTGCTACCAAGAAAAATAAATTGCAATTTAAAAAATATTACAATAATGACAATTGACGGTGAGCAAGTTACAAACAAGCCCATTTTAGTACTGTTATTATTATTATTATTTATTTATTTTCATTTTTGCAAAAATTAAAATACATTATGGTAGCAAATATAGTGCTGTTTTTCATGCCAATTTTTGCTGACTTTTAAAATGTAAAAAGGTCATTGTAATTCAAAATGTAAGTTTTATTTGCCATTTTTGTACATACCATCTCAAATCTTCAAAAGCATACTGGAAAAAAATATATTACATTATTAAGAAGTATCACAGCATGGTAACATCTGATGTGCTACTAAAAAAATGCAACTGCAACTAAAAATACTTTATTACAGTAATAATAATTATTGAGTAAAATAGGAATTTTGAAGAAAATGTCTTAATGCAAAAAAATTCTCAATTAATTGTATTAATTTTTAATGCAAAATATCATTTATTTTTCTTTATTTTGATTCTGGAGTGAAGTGTGACCTGTTTACATGAGATTTACCCCATAAACATCACCAAACACCACTGACAGATCCTTAAAGAAATCTGTTATCTGTGGATTGTTTCTGCACACATCCGCTCAGACCTGATGACAACCCAACACATATCCAGCACCTCTGATGAGGAGAACGAATGTAACGCCACCCGCCTGATCAGAATTATTGCATTCTTTGTTCTGTACTTCAGAAGAAGAAAAAAAAAAGCGCAGGGAATCTTGACGTAATTCGCGTCTATAAAATGGACGAGAGGTTAGTGCTTCGAACAACACAGACATGCACTCGTTCTCTGTATAAATAGCACAGATTCACTTGGAAGAGTAGGACACTCACTTAAAGAGGAAGCATGCAAACGTTTAAGAGAAAAAAACACCAATTTCTCCCTTCATCCTTCATCTCAATCCTTCATCCTGAAGCACAACAACCTGCGTTTCTCCGTAAGTCTCAGTATGGCTTCATTCACCTCCGTGTGAGGGTTGCTATTGCCGGGAGGGAGGGAATTCTCTCGTATAAAAATGCAAAAAAACAAGAGAGATGGTTTCAATGATGTGAAAAATGAGGAGGCACAGTCACTGATATACAGTCCAGGGGTTAAAATGTCACTAAACCATTCATTTCCGGTGCTTTTCTGGCTTTTTACTCTTAGCCGTTCGCTTCGAGAGATCCAAGCCAGACCGAATCCCAGCCAGGTGCAACAGAGACCCGGCCGCCTCCTTCAACTCCTCGTCCAGTTCCGGTTTGGAATCGTGACGGGCCCGTTTAACCGGAAGAGGGCACTTGACGGTGAGCGAGGGCAGACGCGGGTTCCTCTCCTCCTCCGAATCCTCATCGCTATGGAAACCCTCGCTGCCGGCGCGGCGGCCCTGGCCCGAGTCACAGCCGGCCTCGTCCAGGGAGGACAGTGAGGACGAGGAGGATGAGGAAGAGCGAGACGAGCAGCGCTGGAAGGACGAGCTGCTGTAGTTGTGGTCCTGCTTCGGGTCACTGCTCACCAGGACCGAATGCGGGCGCGAGAGGTCTATGGGGCTGTCCGGGTCACCTGAGGAACAAACCACAACACAATCATAATTAGGGATGGGCGGGATGGGCTTAAAAATATATCACGATAATTTCCAGTATTTACTGCGATAATGATATCAATGACGATAATTCAGGGAATCTTATGCATCCACTAAGAGACAAAAAATTAGGGCTACCTCGACTAAAGATTTTTCTGGTTGACTAGCAGTCGTTCATTTTAAGCAATAAACCATTTAAATCATTATAATGAGCTTTTAATTGCCTTTATAGCCTTTAAGCGCTCAAGCGCACGCATAAAGCTTGCCACAGCGCACCGGCAAAACAGAAGCTAATGATTATGAATGTCAGGGAAAGCAGTAAGTAGGCTGCATTAACATTTTAATAATGTATTGATAAACTGGTGCTTTCTTTGTTTCCGGCTAAAGAGATAAAGTCGGCGACATTGACTCGTCATTTTTGCACTAGTGGACAAGCCTGTATGCATGTTTCGTACGGATTACATAATCTGAGAATATTTATTTTCCATTTGAATTGGTTCAATTTGAAATTAGACGTTTCACTCACTATAGATATATTTTTCATGTCTGTAAAGGTAAGTATACACGGAGTTTCGAAGTTTCGCGCTCAAGTTCAGAGAGACTGAAACGGCAGAAAGCGCATGCTGTTTGCTTTCATTATTTTACAAAAGCGCAATGTTTTGTTGTTATTGTGAGAACACACAAATAAACGTAGAGTCTTTACAGATTTGAAAGATGTATTACTCTTATCTGTATGACCAAAATGAGGGAGTATTTTAAGAGTAAGTGGGTGCAGTGGCACCTCCATCTGTCCTGCAGTGAGCGCTGCTCCACACTCCGCATACACACTTGAATAGCGCACATTTCTCTAGGTTAACATTAGATTGAGCGGCCATGTAAAGTTGATGCTACTTACATATTTTCAGATGAAAAGCCATATCTGAGGTCGATGAATGATTGGCAAGTGTTTGGATGTCCTGACTGATGTACTATATTACCACACAGACCAGTCATTAATGATCTGCGTGACTTCGCCAATGTGGATTTTTTTTTCTGCGACTAAGCGACTAATACAATTTTGGTCGACCAAGTCTCTTCTGGTCAACTAACGGTTAGTCGACTATCAGCAGCCCTACAAAAATATTTTAAAAATCCTGTTTCTTCAGTGAAAAGTATTATCTTTCCTATTTTTACCCAAAATAGGGTGTTGTGAGCATTACTGAGTACACACATAATATGATGATTATTTAATTCATACTGGAAGCCGGAGGGCGCCCTTGCTCAGAAACTCCACATATGCATTGCAGAAGTAATAGCACTGACAACGCTCCAGGAAATCCCTAATATGCACAAAGGTATCCAGTTATCGCGGTAGCTGAATAAAACGCAGATAGAAAAATGTTAACTGAGGAAACTTGAAGACAATACGATTGCGACAATATATGGTTTGTGTTCAAGCAATCTTGGGTATTTTATAAGGATGAAGTATATTTATAATGCAATGCTAATCAACACAGCATTTATCACTGTATATAATAGTATAAAATATTATGATTTCTGCCTCATTCTGTGATTTAAAACCACGACTGATCACAAAGTTATTTCAAACACTTGACTGATGTTATGAGGTTAAGTTAATTTGGAGAAAAATCATGTCAATAAATTATACCTTGGCTGGACAACAGGTACTGTAGTACATTAATTCAAGGCTCAGACCATTTTTTTGTCGCACTGTACAACCCTAACCAAACCAGTTCCAGATTGTAGAGGAAGCTCCTCAATTTCACATCCGCCTTCCAACATGTCGCTCCGCACGATCGCACACAAAAATATGTCAACAACTAGGCTTTATCGTTATTATCGCAGGAAGACTATATCACAAACGATAAGATATCGTCCATCCCTAATAATAATTTGTGAAAATTAAGGCAAGATAGTAGAATTTCGAATATTCATAGAATTTAAAATAAAAATCTACATCTAAATGTAAAAACCTAGCATTCGAATATTAGGTGTGCGTTAGGCAGCCTTATCAGTAGCACACAAGATGCGACGACGATGTAAGTTTTGCTGCTTTTTAATGTTTTTATTAGCCTATCCAGCTGAACCCAGTAGATGCGGTGATGCTGCGCTGTTTATTTAAAATATTGCGGAAAAAGAGAACATCGATGCGGAGATTATGTTGTTTACGTCAAAAAAGCAACCAAGCCGTTCACACAGAACTCATGTTTTGCGCATAATCTATCACCGTTGCACTTGCGTCGCGCACAAGAGAGCCACATGTTTAGAAAGCCATGTAAAATTAATGTAACTTTAAAATTGTAAATTTAATGTAACAATGTAACTTTATGGCGGGTTTTTTCCCATCCCAATAAATCTTATGTTTTTAAATGAAAAAAGTCTTGTGTGATTGGCTTTCATCCCTTTGTATCAAACTATGCATACATGATGCTGTTTTGTTTATAATTGTTTAAGCAACTTAATTATGTTTGGTTTATAAGCATTATGCACTTTCACAAATAATCATGTTATTTTATTGTTTTAATAAACGTGCGTTAGTAATATTTTGCTTGATGTGCCCTCTTGTGGCCTCAGGAGAGAAGCCAAAAGCTTCTGAAACTGAAATTATGCCTTTTAAATTAGAATATTATTCGATATTGATAATATTTAAGTGCAAAATTCAAATTTAATTTTTCAGCCATTTTGACAGCCCTACAAGATAGTAAACCCTTTTTGTCCATGCACTAGTCAGTTTTGAGATTTTGAACTATTTGGCTTTTCATAATGTGTTATTTTAGACTAGTGGGAAGAAAACATCCAAAATACACTTTTAAATGTTTATTGCACTTTATCTATTTGTGTCTGTAGATTTGAATTGCATAATATAATATAATGCATATTTTTAAAGGCTGTTTTCTCAGAATATTTTGTTTTTGTTTCTCATGCACTTCAACAGCATTTACATACACCAAACTTTATAGATTTTTACAGCGCATATATATATATATATATATATATATATATATATATATATATATATATATATATATATATATATATATTTATTTATTTAT
>NW_015505186.1:241080-250313 GCF_001515645.1 Sinocyclocheilus grahami | reverse complement strand
TATTTATTTATTTATTAGGGCTGAACGATTAATTGCATTTGCGATAATATCGCGATATGAAACATTTTGATTTTTCAATCGCAGAGGCTGCGATTACACGGTCACGTGACAGGCGAGAGTAAAGAGTAGGGCTGGACAATATGGCCAAAATTGAGATCACGATATATTTCTTAATTTCAGTCGATACGATATAATTCCGATATCGATATGAACACTATTTATCTGAAATAGAAATCTTTTGTAACAATATAAATGCCTTTATCATCACTTTTGATCAATTTTAAGCATCCTTGCTAAATAAAAATAATTTCTTTCCCAAAAAAATAATACAAATTATACTGAATGGAATAGTGTATAATGTTACAAAAGCTTTTTATTTCAGATAAATGCTGATCTTTGGATCTTTCTATTCATCAAAGAATCTTGAAAAAAAAAAAATGTACTCAACTGTTTTAGATATTGATAATCAGCAAATCAGCATATTAGAATGATTTCTGAAGGATCATGTGACACTGAAGACTGGAGTAATGATGCTGAAAATTTACCTATGTATGATCACAGGAATAAATTACATTTTAAAATCTATTCAAATAGAAAGCAACTTTAAATAGTACAAATATTTCAACATTTTACTGTACAAATAAATTGTACTGTTTTTGATCAAATAAATGCAGCCTTGGTGAGCAGAAGAAAATTCTTAAAAAAAAAAATCCTTAAAAATCTTACTGTTCAAAAACTTTTGACTGGTAGTGCAGGCTGATTATTCTTATAGATTGAAACAAATGTGCTTCAGCCAAAAAAAAGGGTATGAAAAGCAGCTCCGCTCATGAATGCTACTTTATCAGATCAAATGAAAACGCCATCGAAACTTTTCTGAAGACAGTCGGTTCCCTTCAGAGATACATTCATATAAAACACCCGCGGCGTGTTATGATTTTGAAACGTGCAGTGCTCATGTTTATTCAATGAAGTCAAACGCCACAAATAAATCAATGTATGGGAAACACTGGGAATGTATATCGAAATATCGGAAATGTGTTTAAAAATCATATCACCGTTATTGAAAAAAATTATATCGCGATACATATTGATATTGAATTATTGTCCAGCCCTAGTAAAGAGGTATGTTTGACTTGAAGATCAGATCGGTGTATGACATCAAAGTACGGCGAGCGAGAGAAAGCATAAGGAGTACTCTGATGACACACTCATCGGTCTAAGCAGCGCTGCTTCAAGTCGAGCGCGGGCCATCAGCAGAAAAAGAAAAGAAATAAAACAGTAAACAGCCAAAGGACGTAACTTAGAATGGGTGATGGATCAGTTTGTGAAAGGGAAGAGAAAAGCCATAGATGAAGTCGCACAGACCCAGGCAGGTGCTGGTCATTTAAAAGCTAAATGCAGAAAATATGACGAGGCATAACTTGCTCTCGGCTTCACTCACAGTGTCTATACCGGACGCGACAGTCTTCGCGTCACGCCGCAACAGCTCTACACTGGACGTGACAAAGCGACCGTTGCTAATCATTTTAACTTTGTGTCAGTACGTCATAAATAGAACAAGGCATCAGTTTAATGTCGCGTTGCATCCAGAGTACACAGTGTCACTGGTTATAATGGTTCTACTGTATTTTGCTGCTCGCGTCCGGTGTAGACATGTGTTTAATGTCGTTGGTGAGGAGGAAAGCCTGTGTGTGTCCTATACCTTAGCAGACAGCACGAAACCCACAAAAAATAAATAAATAACAGAGTAAAGAGATAAAGTCGGCGACATTGACTCGTCATTTTTGCACTAGTGGACAAGCCTGTATGCATGTTTCGTACGGATTACATAATCTGAGAATATTTATTTTCCATTTGAATTGGTTCAATTTGAAATTAGACGTTTCACTCACTATAGATATATTTTTCATGTCTGTAAAGGTAAGTATACACGGAGTTTCGAAGTTTCGCGCTCAAGTTCAGAGAGACTGAAACGGCAGAAAGCGCATGCTGTTTGCTTTCATTATTTTACAAAAGCGCAATGTTTTGTTGTTATTGTGAGAACACACAAATAAACGTAGAGTCTTTACAGATTTGAAAGATGTATTACTCTTATCTGTATGACCAAAATGAGGGAGTATTTTAAGAGTAAGTGGGTGCAGTGGCACCTCCATCTGTCCTGCAGTGAGCGCTGCTCCACACTCCGCATACACACTTGAATAGCGCACATTTCTCTAGGTTAACATTAGATTGAGCGGCCATGTAAAGTTGATGCTACTTACATATTTTCAGATGAAAAGCCATATCTGAGGTCGATGAATGATTGGCAAGTGTTTGGATGTCCTGACTGATGTACTATATTACCACACAGACCAGTCATTAATGATCTGCGTGACTTCGCCAATGTGGATTTTTTTTTCTGCGACTAAGCGACTAATACAATTTTGGTCGACCAAGTCTCTTCTGGTCAACTAACGGTTAGTCGACTATCAGCAGCCCTACAAAAATATTTTAAAAATCCTGTTTCTTCAGAACATTTATGTTTAATCTATCTAATAGTGTGTTGGTCATACTATACAATGATTTATAGCTTGTCTTTGTTGAATAATACAGAACATAAAGAGCTTTAAAAAAATTATTGCATATTAAATCGCAATTGCAATATTGGTATAAAAAAAATAAATAAAAAAAATAAAAATCGCAATTAGATTATATAACATTTAAAATTTTTTGTAATTAATCAAACAACCAACATACATAAATATTACAAATATTGCATAGCTAATATTTCTCACACACACACACACACACACACAAACATATGCATTGTGTGTGTGTGTGTGTGTGTGAGAGAAATATTAGAAATAGTATTATTACAGTAATATTTATAATATAGTAATAATAATAGTATAATATTTTTATAAGTTAAAAATAAAGTTAAACAAAGTATTTAAAAGTTACAAATTAGGTATGGTGATATCTAATTAAACATTTTTTTTACTCTATTTACCAGAGTGTCTTGTCTCTATTTAATTATCCTATAAAAGACAGAAAAAGAAATTTCACCATGTTTTTAGTAATAAATTGTAAAAAATCAGGCAAATGTTATATATAAAAAAAAAACCTCTGTAAAAATTTTCAAAATTGAGATTTCTGAAAGTGATATAAAATAAATACTTAAAATATGTATTTTGCATTTTTTCTTTCCACTAGTCTGAAACAACACATTATGAAAAGCCAAATGAGCCAAAATCTCAAAATTGACCAGTGCATGAAAAAACAATGTTTTGTAGTGTCTTTCTATTCTATGGCTCTAAAGGATTTTGGGACATTGTCTTGACAGGTTTCATGAGGTTTAGCCAGTTATACAATTTTTTCATGTAAATTTTCCATCTCTGAAGTGTCAATCTGTAAACTGCCATTATGAATCGCATCATCAAGTACTTTATCTGCCGTCTTAATGAAGCACTCTTATGATGGTTTATTCTGCTACGGATGATTAAGGCTCATTAGAGGTAGTGAACACTACAGTGACATGCTTAACGAGGATAAAGACGTGTAAAGGAAGTGCAATGCTGCACTAATTACCAGCAAGAGCTTTTAGTTGCTACGCAGACATATTTTCAAAATCATCTCCATAAATGATGCAAATGTGCCGTTCTGCATGAACCTGAACTAAACAGACTCATCCGCTGCACGAGGCGACACTCGGTGTAACATCAGTCTCACAGATACAGATTTCAGACTTGCCAGCATCAACATTATAGAGCAGTGGTTCTCAACCTTTTTTTCCACTGGGCCGCACTATGGTCCAAGTGCAAGTCTCACGGGCCGCACGCATATCATTTACATATTACGTCACCAATACAAACCAACCAGAATTATAATAGCCTATTATAGCCTAAATGTTATGATATCTAATCGATTACATTCATTGAAATAAATAAATAAATAATTATACTCACCATTAATAAAACACCTGATGCTGTCGGGAGCTGACCAATTTTGTGAAATTCGGCTCGAAAGGAGTAACAGCACAATGAAGTTGCAATTGTAAGACGCAGTCTGTAAGACGCGGACGGAAGCGTGACATTGCAGAAAATGTGCGTTCACAAATGTAGCCTATGTTGATCCAATTATCAGTAGCACACAAGATGCGACGACGATGTAAGTTTTGCTGCTTTTTAATGTTTTTATTAGCCTATCCAGCTGAACCCAGTAGATGCGGTGATGCTGCGCTGTTTATTTAAAATATTGCGGAAAAAGAGAACATCGATGCGGAGATTATGTTGTTTACGTCAAAAAAGCAACCAAGCCGTTCACACAGAACTCATGTTTTGCGCATAATCTATCACCGTTGCACTTGCGTCGCGCACAAGAGAGCCACATGTTTAGAAAGCCATGTAAAATTAATGTAACTTTAAAATTGTAAATTTAATGTAACAATGTAACTTTATGGCGGGTTTTTTCCCATCCCAATAAATCTTATGTTTTTAAATGAAAAAAGTCTTGTGTGATTGGCTTTCATCCCTTTGTATCAAACTATGGAAATAAATAAATAAATAATTATACTCACCATTAATAAAACACCTGATGCTGTCGGGAGCTGACCAATTTTGTGAAATTCGGCTCGAAAGGAGTAACAGCACAATGAAGTTGCAATTGTAAGACGCAGTCTGTAAGACGCGGACGGAAGCGTGACATTGCAGAAAATGTGCGTTCACAAATGTAGCCTATGTTGATCCAAATATGGAAAGCACTTTCGAATTTAATAATCTGAGGTTCTCTCCAGAGATGTTTTGCCACATTTCTGCAATTAAGACCGTGCTACCGCGACTGTCAAGAGCGGCTCGACGTGTTTTGTGTCCCGCAGCAGCAGCATGCATGCCGTCAGCGCAGCTGAAGAGATCTGCGTTCAAATGCACGCAATAGGCTAAAGCTTGCCGCAAAGCACCAGCAAAAATAATTACCATGAATGTGTCAGGGGGAAATAGTAAGGAGATATTTGAATTATTTGGCAGAAAGCGCATCGTGTTTGTTTTCTTTATTTTATAAAAGCACAATGTTTTGTTGATATTGTGAGTGCACACAAATAAAAGTAGACCCTTTACAGTTACGAATGATGTATTACTCTTATCTTTACGAGCAAAAATGACGGCGTATCCACTAGGGCTGTGCGATTAATCGAAATCGAATCGAAATCGCGATTTGAGACGTTGCGATTTCCTAATCGCAAAGCCTGCGATATGGACGCGATATTACTCCGTTCCAGAGCATATGCATGACTGCCAGCCTTGAGTTGCAGTCTTACTAACCAACAGAGTGAGCGCACCTCTGTTCTCCCCAATCAGCACCGTTCTAGTCAACTGCGTAAACACCCACCATTTAAAAAAAATTAAAACAGAAGGCGGGAGAGAGACCGAGTGGGATTATGACATCTACTGGGTCAGATCGATAGTTAAGCAAATTTAAATTAAAGAAAAACATATGCAACAATAAGCTTCGAAATGACAGACAACAAACAAAAAAGGTAATTTCCAAGAGCTGCATTCGATAGAACATTCGATAGAATAATTGAATATTTGATAGATACATTAGATACAACTATACAACATTCGATAGATACCGTGATAGAATGTTTGATACAGCGATAGAACGTTTGATACAGCGATAGAATATTCGATAGATAAGGCGACAGAACGTTCAATTAGATACAGCGATAGAACATTCAATAGATACAACGATATAACGTTCGATAGAGACAGCGATAGAAAGTTTATTAGATACAGCGACAGAACGTTCGATAGCCACAACAATAGAATGTTCGATAGATACAGCGATAGAACGTTTGAAAGATACAGCGATACAAAGTTTGATAGATACAACGATAGAACGTTTGATAGATACAACGATAGAACGTTCGATAGATACAGCGCTAGAATGTTTGATAGAAACAGCGATAGAACGTTCGATAGATACAACAATAGAATGTTCAATAGATACAACGATAGAACGTTTGATAGATACAACGATAGAACGTTCGATAGATACAGCGCTAGAATGTTTGATAGAAACAGCGATAGAACGTTCGATAGATACAACAATAGAATGTTCAATAGATACAACGATAGAACGTTTGATAGATACAACGATAGAACGTTCGATAGATACAGCGCTAGAATGTTTGATAGAAACAGCGATAGAACGTTCGATAGATACAACAATAGAATGTTCAATAGATACAACGATAGAACGTTTGATAGATACAACGATAGAACGTTCGATAGATACAGCGCTAGAATGTTTGATAGAAACAGCGATAGAACGTTCGATAGATACAACAATAGAATGTTCAATAGATACAACGATAGAACGTTTGATAGATACAACGATAGAACGTTCGATAGATACAGCGCTAGAATGTTTGATAGAAACAGCGATAGAACGTTCGATAGATACAACAATAGAATGTTCAATAGATACAACGATAGAACGTTTGATAGATACAACGATAGAACGTCCGATAGATACAGCGCTAGAAAGTTTATTAGATACAGCGACAGAACGTTCGATAGCCACAACAATAGAATGTTCAATAGATACAGCGATAGAAAGTTTGATGGATACAACGATAGAACTTTTGATAGATACAACAATAGAACTTTCAATAGATACAGCGATAGAACATTTGAAAGATACAGCGATACAAAGTTTGATAGCTACAACGATAGAACGTTTGATAGATACAACGATAGAACGTCCGATAGATATGGCGTTAGAATGTTTGTTAGATACGTTAGATAAAACTATAAAACTTCTAGTAGATACAACGTTAGAACATTTGACTGATACAATGATACAATGTTCGATAGATACAATGATATAATAATGTTCAATAGATACAGCGTTAGATAAACAACAGAACGTTCTAGAGATATAGTGATAGAACGTTCGACAGATTCAGCAATAGAACGTTAGGTACAAAAATAGGATGTTAGAAACAATGGTACAACGTTAAGATACAACAATGTTAGACAATGATAGACAGAATGATAGAACAATAGATAGATAGATAGATAGATAGATAGATAGATAGATAGATAGATAGAATAACAGGACGTTAGAATGACAGACATAATGATAGATAGATGGGGTCTTCTCTTACATGGGTCACTATGGTGTCCAGGGGCCGAGTTTAAGAGCATCATAGCAGTGGCGGCATCAATGTCAGACTCTGTAAAGGACATAAAGACACACAGCGGTCAGAGCACTGCTCAGTGTCAGAGTGTGTGTGTGTGTTTATGTGGGGAGATCAAGGGACTGGAGTTTCTCTGTTTCCATGCATCCCTTCAGAACATTTGAATTATTCATTACCAACCAGACAGAGGACAGAGTGAACACAACAGCCACCATACTCAAGGAGATGGAGAAAGAGAAAGAAAATGCATAAAAAGGACAAATAATGAAACCAGTCCAGCCTACATGAAAAATCAAAAAAACTAAAATCACAGGGTTCTCTTACTTTGTGGTCAATGAGTTTCCATACTTTTGAAAGATGAGAAATGGGTATAACTTCTAATAATTAAAATAAATAAATAAATAAATGTAAATATAAAATAAATCAAAATAAATGCAATACATAAATTAAAAATAAATAAATAAACTAACAAATATATAAAACTTATTCCCTGGGAACATGGAAATGTTGAACAGTGGAGAGCTGTGATCATGAGAAATCACTAAAAATCATGTAGGTGTGATGTGTAAAACCGGTTTCCTAATCTCACAGGGCGTGTCCTCAATGACTCAAATGACAGTCATTTAACCAGACTTAATTGCTTTCAAGCACACTGGAACATGCATGCTTTTATATGTTCTGTGACTAACAAGATTTCAAATTGGCACTTGTTTTGACAGACATTCAACTTAAAAAAAAAAACAGAGATGGCTCACCTTTGAGAGAGCAGCCCTGGAGGAAGAGGTGACGTGCGGGTGAGAAGGCACTGTCAGACAGACACACACACACACACACACACACACACACACACAGAGAGACAGACAGTAAGACATAAAGCAGGACCATGAGTCAAGGCACTTATGATGGCTTGAGAGCCAAATGACAACAGAACCACTTTTTCAGAGATGTGTGGAACAGTGCCGGTTTGCATGCATGCATCAAACATTAGCTAATGCATCTCCATTAGTTTGTGCTCTAGTAAATGTGTGTGTGTTACCTGGGTGGGGAAGCAGGGGGCGTGCAGAAGGAGTGGGCTGAGGGAAAGTGCTGTTTCTTCAGGGCTTGGATCAGATTGGGTCTGTATTCAGGGTCCACACACCACAGAGAGCCCTTCCCATTAACCTAGATGAAACACATCAACACACACAGTTAGATCAGCAGGTAAGGACAGAAGACGACTTCAGCAAATCGAAAGTAAACAAACACTAATTCATTTTTATTAGAGCCCGACCGATATATCGTTTTGCCGATATTATCGGCCGATATGAGCCCGTCACCGATATATCGGTATTGGCGAATATGCCGACGATATGATTTTTTTTTTTACAGAACATATAAACGCAGATAAAATGCTTGAAATGGGGTAATTACTTAGTTTGTCCAGCAGAGCGCGCTCCATTGTTTGCTACTGGCAACCTGGATGAAACGCTTTAAAGCTTAGTCTATGGAAAACCACTGAAACTTTGAACGGCCATATCTCCGTAACTTTATTTTAATTTAACCAAATTCGGGGGATCCTTTCAGCTCGAGAAACCCTCTCGAACGCGAATTGAGTGTAAGTCTAGAGGCCCGCTTCTGAATGAGACCACCCCTGTGTTGATAGCCCCCGGGGTTTGGGAGTTACGGGTGGTTAAATTCACTGTCCAGCTCCGACCAATCAAGTGATCCCGAGGGGCTACCGACGCGCGGAGGGATATATCGATATCGGCCTTTTTTTACTCCCTAATATCAGTATCGGCCCCAAAAAACCCATATCGTCGGGCTCTAATTTTTATCTAATGTGACTAAACACGCACTTGGGTCACGCTGACTGAAACAACTGCTCAGGTCGCTTGTTGATTGCTTTTGAGAAAGAACTAATTTACAGAAGTTTTCCAGGGATGTGGCATCAAATCATCAAAACTGTCTGTTCCCCAAAACACCCCCTAAAGTGGGTTACTTTATATTGGTCAAATATTCTCCTGTCAATAAAATCTACAGTCATTATACTGCTGTTTGAGGTCTTACTTTATGGATT
>NW_015505186.1:237323-240236 GCF_001515645.1 Sinocyclocheilus grahami | reverse complement strand
TAGTGTGTGTATATATATATATATAGTCATATACACTAGTCACTATATAATATATATATATAAAATATAAAAAATAATAAATAATAGTAAATAATGTACATACAAAAATCAGAAGTATGCTGCAGTTTGAGGGGTTACTTTTTTGACTAAAACCTCATTGCAGCTAAACAACCAAACAAACAAACAACAGCACAGAAATATATAAACAAGGAATAATAAATAGCCGAAACAATGTATAATATATATTTTAATCATTTCATAATGAATGAATTATTATTTATTTTTATTTTTTTTTACAAACCTTGCTCCGTGTACTGCGTAGGCTAACCGAGACTTGTCATAGCACTTGCATATTATTGCTCTTTTGTACTACAAACTACAAAACCGGATGACATTTTACCAGCAGCCTGGTGAGAGGATCTCGCTGCTCAAAGTGTCTTAATGTGATCATCTAAGCATGTGATTGGCAATACAGACCCTGCTGGGAGTTTATGAGCAGTGGTTAAAAGCAGACGATAAACATCAGAACATGGATGTAAACAGAATAAAGGGTGTTTATGACAGGATCTGATCCATGAGCTCTCATAATTACTGTATCAGGTAATTATTATTGCACTCAATGGATGGATTTAGCTGGGAGTCAAGAGTGATAAAGGTAGAATAACCCAGATCAAGATTAACATCATGAGAAAAGATGCGGGTAAAGATCATCCATTTGCCAAGCAGCAAAACACAGCATAAGGACAGGACAGGTCAGATTTATACCTCAAAATCAAAGGAAAAAATATAATTAATTATAGTAAAAAAAAAAATTTTTTTAAATGAAGCTCACTTTTTGGACTATTAAAGATTTTATTTTTTTGCATAATAAAATATATTGCAGTTAATGACAATAATTGAATACACTCTTCCAGAATTGTCATTATTCTAAAATCTAAAATTATAATTACCACAAAAATACATAAACAAAAAATGTTTATAATTTTGTTATAATTTATATTTGTAATATTACATATTAAATAATAATAATAGTAATAATAATAATAATAATATAATAATAATACAAAATGCATTGTGTTAGTATTTGTTGCATTATATTATTATTATTTTTTAAGATTTTTAATACAAAAAATGATTGAAGTATTACAGTAATGAGAAAACATTTTCACTAATGAGAATTTGTGGATGAGGTACTTAATTGCCACAAAAATCATGAGACTAAGCAAAAGATCTTAATGCTCACGAAAAACATCACATTTTCTTTGTGCAACATAATGTATATAAATATATAGAAAGAGAGAGAAACACAGAGGAATAGGTAGGAGGAGGAGGAGGAGGAGGCCTATAACCTCGACTCCGATTACCAGCCTGCTCATAAACAGGAAGGAGGAAACGTTGTCATGGCAACCGAAACCAGGCAGTGTCATGTGGAACCAGCTCTGTGTGTCTGTGTCTGATGGATGGGCTCTCGCTGACCTCACACGGCTCCACAGAACATCATTCACTGCCATTAGTAAATACATCGCAGCATCCTGACATGACACTCACCGTACAGTCGGACAGAGAAAAATAATCATCTGTGGCCTAATGGTTAGCGCATATTAAGCTGTGGTGCTCAAGCGGGCGACACAAGTTTAAACCCAGCTCACAACCTTTCTAGTAGCTTTCTTCAAGTGGACCAAAAAGACTGTTCCTAGCAAGAGCGATTAAATACTGTGGCCTCAAAAAAAAAAAAAAAAAGAAGAAATCTCCAAAATTTTTACGCTACAGTCACATAAAAATTGTATATGTTAAATATCATACGAAGTGTCATAAAAAAAACATTAAGCAAAACAAAGTTTGTTGAGTTGAAATGATAAAACAATAGATCTAGTGTTGATAATAAAACAAAGCATTGCTTTTTAATTATTTGAATTCGTTGATTCTTGATCATATTAATACATTTTTTAGCTTTAGCACAATGACACCATATTCATCTCATTAGCAAAAATGTCTACAATATTTTCTCGTTACTGTAATACTGTAATGCATTTTTAATTATTTGTGAAAATACTGCAAAAATATATTTTTAGTTAAATTCTGAATAAATGAAGGCAATTCAAATTAAGGTGCAATTATTTATATTTTGTTTTGCAGTAATGAGAAGGCACTAAAAATAATTAACTATTTGAATTCATAAAATGTTCTAAATAATATTTTTAGCTTGACAGCACATTCATCTCATTAGCAAAAATGTCTATTATATTTTCTCATCACTGTAATAATGTACTTTTAATTTTCTGTGAAACAAAACACTCCAATGTTTTTTTTTTTCAGTTAAAAACTGAACAAAGTCAAGTAATTAAAATAAAGGTACATTTATTTAATTATTTGAAATATTTTGTTTTGCAGTAATGAGAATGAGACAGCACTAAAAAATAAATTATTAAATATTTGAATTCATAAAATGTTGTCGATAATATTTTAGTATTTTTTAGCTTTAGCCCAATGACAACATATCTTTAGCAGAAATGACCGTTTTTATATATTTTGTTTAAAGGGGTGGTTGATTGCGATTTCACTTTTTTAATGTTAGTTAGTGTGTAATGTTGCTGTTTGAGCATAAACAATATCTGCAAAGTTACGAAGCTGAAAGTTCAAAGCAAACGGAGATATCGTCTTTTAAAATTCTGGCAGTTTAATGCCTACAAAAACGGCTGGTAGGGACTACAACGAGTTACTTCCCGGGTTCATGACATCACAAACCCAGATAAACCCCGCCCTCGGGAAAAGGAAGCAAAAGGGGGCGGGGCCATGCTGCGCTGCTTTAGAGAAGAGGAAGAGAAAACTAGAGGTGCACGTAACAATCTATTTATATATGAATTGCGATTCTGTCTTCTAACGATTCTAATGGATTCACAAGTTTCAAAATCA
>NW_015505186.1:229554-237168 GCF_001515645.1 Sinocyclocheilus grahami | reverse complement strand
TCTCTCTCTCATTCAGCTCAGCTCCAACAATGAACTGTTACAATTATACACTTATTACAATTCTAAACAGCATATAAAGTATGAGACAACAACAAACAAAAAACATAGGCCTACATTAAAAGCTATGCTTGCACAGGTTCTGCACGATCCTCTTCAATAATATCATCTGCTTCTCAATCGGGCTCAAACTGATAAGCGATATTAATGACAACGTTGTTTACAATATAACCAGAGCACATGCCGCTGAGGTGAGGGGCGGGACTAGAGGCGGTTTAGCCAATCACAACACACTGGGCTAGCTAACCAATCAGAGCCCATCGCCTATTTCTGAGGGCGGGGCTTCATAAAAGAAGGAAATGATCAGCTCGTTTATGGGAGAAGGGACAGAGAGGTGTAGAATAAAGGTAAATTGTGAAAAAAATGCGTAAAAAAAAAAAAACCTTTTAAACGAAGCATTAACATGTTAGACTGCACCCCATAAACACAATCAAGCCTAGAAAAGAAACCGTGAACCACCCCTTTAAAATTTGAATAAATTCAGGCAAATAAAAAAAAATAGGTAAATTTACTTATATTTATTTTGTTTTGTGGTTATGAGGATGAAAATCACTAAAATGAGCTAATTAATTATCTGAATTTATAATAAAATGTAGGTAATATTTTAATCATGTCTTTTAGATTTTGCACAATGACAACATAACTGACAATTTTTCAATTGTTTCAATTTATTTTAAAAAATTTTTTATAATATCACAGTGTGTCTTAACATATTACTACCTTTATATTTTAGTAAAGGGGTTTTTCGCAACTGAACCATCATATTTTGGGGTCCTTGGCATTAAAAAGTTTTGAAACCCCTGAAAACATCCCCTAAAAACACTTCTACTAAAAATCACCGAAAAAGTAGTCCATTAAAACTGATAGTGAAGAGAACAGATCCCGCATTATTTGAGGCACGCAGATACAGACACTCGCTTTGATATTTTGTGTCATCAGACATGTTACACTTTCCAAATCGTTTTTTAGGCCACTGTAACACTGACTGCTCTGCATCTGCCTCTATAAGATCCTGCTGTGCTTTCAGGAAGTAGAATTGTTGTGCTGCTTCCCTTGTCTTTGCTCACTGTGTCCTCCAGCAGTGTGTGTGTGTGTGTGTATAGGTGTGTGTGTGTGTTTGTAGGTGTGTGTGTAGGTGTGTATAGGTGTGTAGGTGTGTGTGTGTGTAGGTGTGTGTGTGTATAGGTGTGTGTGTAGGTGTGTATAGGTGTGTGTGTGTGTGTGTGTTGGTGTGTGTAGGTGTGTGTAGGTGTGTAGGTGTGTGTAGGTGTGTATAGGTCTGTGTGTTTGTAGGTGTGTTTGTAGGTGTGTGTGTAGGTGTGTATAGGTGTGTAGGTGTGTGTGTGTGTAGGTGTGTGTGTTTGGGTGTGTGTGTGTGTGTGTGTGTGTGTAGGATCGCTGGGCTGAGATAAGCTGCTGTGAGAGTGTGTTTGCTCTCAGGGAGGAGCCGTGACCTTGGCTGGATCCCCACCTCTTTATCTCAGCGGATGGAGAAATCCTCGCCAAAACCCCACCGTCACACTTTCACTCGCTACAACCACTGCACCACGGTCACGACTGAGACTACGGACCAGAGCTATTTTAGTATCAGTAATATGCAATTATATTATATTCATATTTTAAATGAGTTTATTTTTATATTTTCCATTTTCTTTTTTTATTTCAAAGTTTTTGTCATATTTTTTGTTTTTTGTGTCTATATAATGTTTATTCTAGTGCTGTCAAACTATTAATCGCGATTAAATCGCATCCGAAGTAAAAGTTTTTGTTTACATAATATATGGGTGTATACGGTGTATATTTATTATGTATATATAAATACAAACACATGTATGCATATATTTAAGAAAAATGTTATGTTTATATATTAAATATATATATTTATATATAATATAAAATATAAGAATACGAATATATAAATGTATATGCATGTAAATATCTTCAAAATATATACATGCATGTGTGTGTATTTATATATACATAAATATACACAGTACACATACATATATATTATGTAAACAAACTTTTATTTTGGATGCGATTAATCACGATTACGATCACGATCTTTGACAGCACTAGTTTATTCCTTTTCATGATTCATTATTTAAGTTTTAGTTTGAGTCATTTTAATACTTCAGCTTAAACTAAATGAAAATTAGAAATGCTGCCTTGGCATAAAACTCAAATAAAATCGTTTTTATTTTAATATTTTTCATTTTCATAATTTTTAGTAGTTTTGTTGTGTTTTTGATTTTTATTAGTTTTTGGGGTTTTTAATGTCTATATATTTTATTAATTTCTAATTCAGTTTTAGTTTAAGAAATTTTAGTACTGAAACTAAATGAAAATGAGAAATGTTGTCTGTGCATCTAACTGAAGTTTTATTTATTATGATAATTTTTAATTTTAGTTAAAATCTTTGTAGCTTAAATTAAAATGTGGCCTTGGCATCTGCCTATTTTTTTTTATTTTGTTGTATGCTTTTGTCACTTTTATTAGTTTTTGTTCTTTTAATGTACATATTTATTTTAGTTTTAGTAATTTTAGCACTTCAACTTAAACTAAACAAATTAGAAATGTTGCCTTGTCATCTAACTCAAATAAAATGTTTACGTTTTTATTTTTTCATTTTAATTTTAGTTAAAATTTTGTACTGATGTTTATTTTTGCCTTTTTTTATTTGTTTTTTTTAATGTCTAAATAATCTTTTATTTCCGTTTTAGTAATTTCACTACTTCAGCTTAAACAAATTAGAAAAGTTAAAACAGCCATCTAGAAAAATTTAAGTTTTATTTTTATATTTTTCCATTTTCATTTAAATTTGAGTTATATTTTTAATCATTTTGTTGAGTTTTTTATTATTCTTCATTTTTATTAGTTTTTGTTGTTTTTAGTGTGATTTATTATTTTATTTCAGTTTTAGTACTTTAATTTAAACTAAAACAAAATTTGAAATGTTGAAAAGTTCTTGTGTATTTTATAAAATTATATATTTTATATTATTTCATACATTTTATTTTTATTTCATTTCAGTTAATATGTTTATTTTATTTCAACCAATAGTTTTAGTTTTATCTAACGATAATAATAAACAAAGTCATATTGGTTTGGGGGAACTACATAAACCTCAGGAGAAGACATAGAAAAGTATTAGTTAAATGACTCCATAATAAACAGGACACTATGCTTTCTGCGATGCGGAAAATGTGGACGGAATCCAGTTAAAAAAAACGGAATTTACAGTTTAACGCAGAATGTCACGGAATTTGCCAAAGTTTGGATGAATTAATCAAAAGTAGGACATTACTTTTGTTCAGCAGAATATATGTAATACTACTACTAAAATTATTAAAACCTTATTTTTTTTAAAGGAATAATCATACAATATTACTTCAGCGTTTTAATTGTAAATCCCCTTTATTTGCCAAAAAATTTAATTTGTTTAAATTTCATTAATGAAAAGATAAATTAATGATTTAAACAAATTTAATAACAAAAAAAATGTATTAATACATAATTTCTGAGGGAAAAAAAACATTTCATAAGGCTATTGTAAGAATAAATTAAACTTGTTTTTATGCATTCAAATAATTAGACATGCTAAAACACAGAATTTAGTAACAATAAAATATAAGGTGGCAAAAAAATAAAACATTTAATAGGCCCCTAAACATGTAATTTTTGTTAAGCTTTTAATAAATTAATGTTAAATTGTTTAGGTTTAATGATTTTAATTAGCTAATTAGACATGCTTTTTGATTAATAAAATTGAATTTAACCATTAAAAAGGAGTTCAGAAAAATTAAAACAGAAAAAAACGGAATCCAGAAAATTTAAACGAAATTTCGAGAAAAACAAAAACGGTATTTGGGAAGAAATAAAACTGATTTCATAGGGCCCTAAATACATCTAACTTTGCACCGCTCACCTTCCCAAGGCTCCTCTCCACCTTGCGGAAGCACTTGTTGAGGGACAGGTTGTGGCGCACCGAGTTCTTCCAGCCAGTGGGGGCGCTGGAGAAGTACGGGAAGTGCTCCAGGATCCACCCGTAGATGTCCTTCACCGGCAGCGACTTGCTGGGCGACTGTTCGATGGCCATGTATATGAGCAGGGAGAAGGAGAACGGCGGCTTGGATTTGACGGATTCTCCGGCGTGCGCCGCGGCCGAGGAGATGACGGAGGCGCCGTGGTTGCCCTCGATGTCGAAGAGCGGGCTGGGGCTGGTCTGGGCCTCAGGGCTGCCCAGCGTGAAGTTCTGGAGCAGGTTCTCGTGGAGCCAGTTGAGGTTGGTGAGCTCTTCGTCTCCTGAGCTGGAGCTGCGGTCCAGGCTGGTGGCCAGAGGGCTGGCGGCGCACTCGGCCTCGGGCAGCGTCCCACAAACCCCGCGCAGGCCAGCCCGCTCCTCCACCACGCCCGGGGATTCTGCTTTCTTATCCGGCGACATCCCGATGATGGGACCCATTAAATCAAGGACGTCTGCTGAAGAGAGAAACAGAAAAAAAACTAATTAAAAACAAATTAAAATGATGCACAAAATGGTAATCAATTGGAGCGAATAGAAAATGCAACGTAACTCTGAGAACAGATAAAGACGCAAACTTTTAAAAGACGCACGTTGACAGATAACTTGAAACACAAACATAAAATGATGATCGTGATGACAAGGATTTATCTGTTGACATTCATTTTGAGTACAATCCAAAACAAATATTGCAATATACAGTAGTCAAGTGGATCAAAACCTTTCATCAAAGCTGTCCTAAAACCTAAAAGCATTCTTGTCTTAGGACAATTTTGATTAACTTTTTTGATCCACTTCAAATGTATATATATACACACACATATACACATACATTACAATAATATGAATTAAATTAAATAAAAAAATCAAATTGAATAAAATGTAATGGCACCTTATTGATTAACATTAATCAACATTAATCATGCTATTGTTTTGGAGTATGAACCTTAATTGTGTGGCAATAATAAAAAAACAAACCATGTAATGCAATATAAAAATAAAATACAATAAAAATGGAATACAAAAATATAAAATATAATATAAACCCTTTTTTAATCTCAATTAATTAGTGTTTTTATTTTTATTTAATTTATTAGCTGGTACTGGATTTACAATTAAATTAAATATTTAGCAGACCTCATAAATAAATATCCATATTTAATATTTTCAAATATAAGGTTGTTATGCCTAAATTCACTTACAGCATTTAAAACATTTCATGTTTTGTGCATTTTATCTAATAATAATAATAAAGATGATGATGATAATAATAATAATAAATAGTAACATATATTATTCTTATTTACACTAAGTTCTTGTATTAAATAGTTTATTAAATTAATATTATTATAAATTAATTGCTTAAATGTTGTGCATTATATATTATAATAACAATACTATTTATATGAAACTTATGTTATATTTATATTTATTATCAAACTCATGCCAGACATTATTAATTGGTTAATTCAAGCTTTTTCCCTTTTTATAACCATTTTTCAAGAGCACAAACTTCGAGTCAAAGTTTTCCCTACATATTCTTCTCTAATCTCCCTCATTCCCATCCAATGATCTCTCTTTTAGAGCAGTCTCTGTGAGAAAGCTGGCGTTTCTCGCTCTCGTCTGCTGGGATTTCTCGCATCTGAAGGAGCGGCTCTTGTGTCTGAGGGTTGTTGAGGTTTCTCGAGAGCGTCTGAGATGACCCGGCCTCATTCTCATCACCGCCCACCTCCTCACGCAGCTGCTCGTTAGCCATCGACGGCCACTGGCTGAGGGCTGCTTAGAGCCAAAGGAGAAGGAAAAACCCTTCCAGAAGGCAGAGCGTCTCTCCGCTCATGCATTACCATGGAACGAGAGGTGACAGTGTTGCTTAGGTAACCTATTGCCTATAAAGGGCCGAGCAGGAGAGCATCGCTGCCAGTTATTTGCATTTGTATGAAACGGTTCAGTGGGAATTTTATTGAAAGCATGCTGAAATTACCATCCATCTGGTTTGGATCGCATTTGTGTGGATGCTCTCGCTGTAATGGCATTATATGGATTCAAGTTTCATGGTATTGTTTCAGAGTATCACCCATAAATGTGTGCCAACAAAAAATAAATAAATAAATAACTAAAATGAAAAAAGTAGTACAAAAAAAAAAACTAAATAAAATGCCAAATTACATACAAAACATTAAAACGAATATACTAAAAATAATTTTTAAAAAAAACTAATGTAAAAAAAAAAAGTATTCTTCGAGTATTATCCATAAATGTGCACAAACAATTAAAAAAAATAATAATAAATGTACAATTTTAAAAATGTAATAAAACTAAAAAGAAATAAATACAAAATATACTTATATATATATAAAATTCTAAAAATAAAAATATTCAAGTAAAAAAATAAAAATAAAATAAATAAAATCCTGTAATTGCATCATAAGTACTTACGTTTCATGCTATTGTTTTAGAGTATCATTCATAATTGTGTGACAACAATTAAATAACAAATATATATATATAAACTAAAAACTAAAATAAACCAAAAAGAAATACAAAATTAAACAAAAAATATATAAATAACATGAAATCTAATAAACTAAAAAATATTTAAAAAACTAAAAATATTTGTAAAAAATGTAATGACATGACATTGATTTACGTTTCATGCTATTGTTCATCATCATAACTGCCAACAATCAAATAAATAAAAAAAATCCAAGTATAAAAATAAAAATTTAAAAATAAATAAATAAAAACAGCTAAAATAATATTAATATTTAAAAATTCAAATTGTGGATGCTCTCGCTGTGAAAGAATCATAAGGATTCATCTTTCTTGCTATTGTTTCAAAGTATCATCCATAACTATGCTTCAATAATAAAATAAAAATACTAAAATATAAAAAGAATAACCAAATTAAATCATGTTAACTTTTTTATTTATTTAATTTTTTTTGTATTTTATTTCTAGTTTAATTAATTTTTTATTTATTTACTGTATGGTTATTAAATATTGTTTTATTTATTTTATACACACACAAACACACACACAAACACAAACACTCGTGTATATATTGCTCATATATATATATATATATATATGAGCAATATCACACGAGTAGAAGTGAGATATGGCTGTATATCGGCATGGCTGTGATTCGTCTGTAGCTACGAGTGCCGTAGATAATCACAGCATGCCGATATACAGCCATATCTCACTTCGACTCGTGTGATTAGGGCTGGACGATATGGCCAAAACTTATATCACAGTATATTTCTTAATTTCGGTCGATACGATATAATTCCGATATCGATATGAACACTATTAAAAAAGCCTCGTAAAAATGGCCAAGAACGGCCACAACAGATGTCTGTACCTACAAACTTATGAAAAATTAATTTGCCAACTTTATGAAACCTACTCCTATAAAACTATATAATATTTTAGGAAATAAATAAATGTTCACCTTTTATTGGTATTTAGCCTTCATACAAACAAGAAATGTGAAATCACTGTCAAATAAATCTCAGACTCTCCTTATTAATATT
>NW_015505186.1:222031-228517 GCF_001515645.1 Sinocyclocheilus grahami | reverse complement strand
TGCATTAACCAGGATAACGAGTATGAAACATGCTCCGAGTTGCTTCAGAAAACAAAAAAAATAGAGCAACAACAAAAGCATGTTGCTGGAAATGGGTTTATTCTTGAAAATGCAAACTGCTTGTCTGCCAGCAGGAGGCGCTGTGAGAGCGGCAGAACTAGCGGTTTCTCCAGTAACGGCTGTAAACAAAGCAGCTCCGCTCATGAACGCTACTTTATCAGATAAAAATACCATCGAAACTATTCTGAAGACAGTCGGTTCTCTTCAGAGATACATTCATATAAAACACCCGCGCCGTGTTATAATTTTGAAACGTGCAGTGCTCATGTTTATTCAACGAAGTCAAACGCCACAAATAAATCAATGTATGGGAAACACTGGTAATGTATATCGAAATATCGGAAATGTGTTTAAAAATCATATCACCGTTATTGAAAAAAATTATATTGCGATACGTATTGATATTGAATTATCGTCCAGCCCTACGTGTGATATTGCGTTTATACAACAGTTTGATGGCACGAGTGTGTAAATAAATTAGAAACAACAATGGAGTGTCTTTAAAAGCCCTCTTTTGTGCAGAACTACTTCCTTCCGCCACAGATTTAATCTAAAGTTGACAGTGTAACAGCTGAGCCCCAGTCTCCGTTACTAATTCCAAAACGTCACTTTAGAGCTAGTAACGAAGGAATGTTGAGTTGCTTCATTGAAAGCTTATTGTATTACTGTAGTAAAAGCTTGCTGTATTATGTAGAGTAAAGTATTATGAGAGAGAGATGGACTGAGCGAGTGTGATACCTGCATCTGATACAGCATCTCCGTCTCCTACACACAATAAAACATAAGTTTGAATGTCCACGGAGGAAAGCGTTACCTTTGTCGTATCATCAATATCGTATCATCTGTTAAGAGTGATTTCTGATGACAGCGCTGCTCAGTGCATTTCTTAGCTGCGTCGTTGTTGAAAGTAAAAATAACTTCCGTTTACAAAAGCGTATTTTTCAATGTAAGTTGAAAAACTTTACTGCAGTACTGACTCATAAAAAACAGTCTCTTGTCGCCATCTAATGGCGGAACAATGCAACTAAAATTACCATCACGAACACACGCACCATGCCTCGGTAATAAACACTATTATTAAATACAATTATTATTTATATAAAATATTATTTATTGAACAATCAAATTCAATAAACAACAACAACAGCCATCATAAAAGTTGCTAGGCAATCCAGTCAACCGTACAAAGGCAGCACGATATACTGTAGGATACAGCATTGAATTTACATAAACATGATAAGATTTTGCTAAAACTATTTGCTCTGGAACAAATAATAGTTTAATGAGACCAAAGACTGCCCGTTAGATTTACCCAAAACGAATTATATCTCATGTTTAACCACTATAGAGACATCGGAGCCAGCGGTAAATTCTAGAAAATCTGGCCGCGGTGAGGCGCTCTCGGCGGCTGTAATGAGCGCTGAACGGCCGCTGGAACTCACGTCTCCGAAAACGCCAAAGCAAATTTTCAAACAGACGTTATCTTTATTAACAATATAATATATTAAAATACTAGAAATAAAAAAAGAAAAACTGAATAAAACAAAATTAAATAACCAAAACAAAACAAAGCATTTAAAATTTGAATAAATAAATAAACACTATGAAATTACAGAAAACAACAAAATAACATTAAAAATGATCAAATATAAGATGAAACACAAACATACTATAAAAGTTTATAAATAAAATGAATAAGATTATTAAAACAAATAAATATTTAAAAAAAAAAAAAATAAAATAAAAACTACTACAACAAAAAACATACAAACTGAAATAACCATTGTGTATATATATATATATATAGCCTATATAAACACAAAAAAAAGATTTCAACTTAAAATAAATTACAGAAAATATAATAATAAATCAATTAAATTACTAAAACAATTTTAAAAACAATAAAGATATTATAACAAAATATAATAAATGAAAAAAATAAAATGACCAAAATGAAAGTATTTTTTAATAATTAAAACAAAAACGAACAACAACAACAAAAAAAAGAAATGTATAAAAATAAGAGAACATTTAGCAAGTGCAGATCAGAGTCAAGACTCGGAGTTTTGCACGCGCAGAGTTTCAGGCATGCATAACGGTGTGGTTTACTAGACATGCTGTTGTGACTCGTTGCCTTTACTGTGTTGTAATTGTCTAAGTACCCTTAACTGGCCAGTGTCATTACCATAAACACAAGGCTGCTCCTGTTAACCCATTAACTCCAACCCTGCTCTATAGCCTCTGGGTAGTTCATTAACCCCTATTAGCAACACAAACGCTGACCTAAACCGAACAGCGTAGCCCTAATAATTCCCAGGTGCTGCTGGGAAGTAGCGGGGAAGCCGGCGGCCCATAAAAGCGCAGCACACTTCCTCTACAATTTGAGACGGCCACTACATTTGAGCACCGCTGTCTAGCAACATGGGGAAGTGGTTTTTATGTGATTAGCTCATAGTCGATTGTCATTGCCGTTGTGATTATCATAATTATCGTCCTCTTATCAAACAGCATCAAAGCGGCGGCCGGTAATGGCACACTTGTGAGGGCGGGAGAGTGAGCGCTAATGAGGGATGGTTGTAGCAGGGAAGACGACACCGGGGTCTGATCACAGAGATGCCACCAGCTCATCTGCAAGTTAAAATTCCCATTCAGTGCCAAGCCTTTCATTCATGAAAGCAGCAGGCAGGTGCCAGCGATGCTTTCCTTCCCATCTCTTTCATCCTTAAAGCGGCAGGCTTGTTTTCTGCATTGACAATTTTTCGGCAGCTTCCAAAGCTAAAATTTACATTTAAAGTTTTTTTTTATTTTTTTATTTTGTTTCATTTTTCACACTAATTAATATATATATATATGTGTGTGTGTGTGTGTGTGTGTGTGTGTGTGTGTGTGTGTGTGTGTGTGTATGATTAGGGCTCTAAAAAGTCCATTTAATTTTTTCCCAAATTCAGTTTTTTTTCCCACTTTATTTTTCCTAAACTCTGTGTTTTCCGTTTTTCTAGATTTTGTTTTAGAGGTTGAATTAAATTGTAAAGATCAAAAAGCATGTCTAATCAATTGAATTCATAAAACTTTAATAATGTATTACATATTTTACAATAATGGGACCATATGAAATGTTTTATAAATTTTGTGTTGTCTGTTTTTTTTGTGTGTTTTTTTTTTATGATTTAATATACTTTTTTTTTTAAATGGTGGTAATCAAATCAAGGCATTAAACATTAACAATTCAACAAATCTTTTAAAATGTAACATTATATAATTTATTTTGACAAAAAGTGCTGCACATCAGAAGTTTACTGTTAAAACTAATACATGGAAGAAAAATTGTTACACAAAAAAAAAATCTATTATTTTTAATAAATTAACAAATTATTATTTAATTAATAAATAATTATTTCATAAATTACTAAATTACTACATTTTATTATTTTAGTAAAAATAATAATTACTTATTATTATTATTAAAATTTAAATAATAATTTAATAAGTATTATTATTAAAGTACATTCTACTGTACAATAGTAATACATTTGTCATTATTTTTTCAAGATAAACTGAACTTTTATTTTGGCGGATTGCAGTGAATACCTTTGAGTTTCTGAGTGATTCTACTTTTATCAAATGAAATGCTGAAATGCTGCTGAATTGACTCTCAGAGCAGCTTATTTATCAGAAGTTTATCAGAAACTATTACTTGATAGTATGTGAGAGTTAAAAAAATAACTGCTCTTCTTTATGTGTTGTTTCCAACATTCATTGTTTTCTTTATATTTTCCTGTATATATATATATATGTGTGTGTGTGTGTGTGACTAAATTAAAATATTCTTACTGAGTCTAATGAAAATGCTTCCTACTCCTTATAACTGATATTTCCTTCCAACTCAATGATTACAGGCATCTCTTGCAATATTTAAAGGCAAACGAGTCCAGTTTTCGCTACAATCCCAGAGCATGAGAACAGATTTTATACAAGAGGAAAACTGATAGCCTGCTTCATAATTCATGGACGTCCAGCCTTTAAAGTCCTCTCTGCCCTCATAATAGCTCATATATCCTGGGTAAACTGCATTATGTAATTGTTAATTATTGATAACTTGCAATTGAGTAATCAAAAAGGTGAGCAGGTGTGGATAACCATGTGTGTTTCCTCCCCCGAAGACCATTTCTGACCCATGAAATCTCCTGAAGGGCTTCAGTCTACGACACATAAATCCAGCTGGCTTTTCCCGCGATCAAACAAACGTGGGTCACCAACGTGAAAGGGAAGCCGATGACCTAAAAAAGCTATCATAAGAGGGCCGTTTTATCCCTCGGCATCAGGCGGGGTGAGGTTTCGCAGAGTACGATGGAGAGTCTAATGGACAGAGATCAATACGTCCTTGAAATGCTGAGGCCAGCATTACAAGATAATGCTGTTTCTCGGTTCTGAGCCCTAAAATAAACTGCAAGGGCAAAGAAAGAGCAAATGATCAGCATTTGCAATGGAAAAAGCAAAGGAGAAAGGCTGCGTAACCACACGGACATGTAGAAAGCAGCATTTTAAAAGTGCCGTTGTGCCCTGGAGGGTGTCACCCCACCCTTTATCAGCCCAGGTGTTTCGACGTGTTAAACGTGTCTTGATCACACCCGAACCTCTCGGCTCATTCACTGTTGCCAGTTGACCTGAAGAAGAAAAGCCGTCGCACCTCTATGTCAAATACACACAGGTGTGTCTTCAAGCACTGTGTAAACACTACGTGAATAACAATCTACTGGAGGTCACAAAGAAGCAGGTTGTCTAAGATGTGACGTGAATCGCCCTGAGCTAGTTGGCAACAAACATGTTGTTGAACATGCAAATGCATTTAAAGATATAGTTCAACCAAAGCGGAAAAAAGTTCACTCATCCTCAGGCCATCTATGATGTAGATGAGTTTGTTTCTTCATCAGATTTGGAGAAATGTAGCATTGCATTACTTCCTCAGCAATGGATCCTCTGCGGTGAATGGGTGCCGTCAGAATGAGAGTCCAAACAGCTGATAAAAACATCACAATAATCCACAGCACTCCAGTCCACCAGTTAACGTCTTGTGAAGACAAAAGCTTTGTGTTTGTTAGAAACAAATCTATCATTAGGGGTTTTAACTTCAAACTGTTGCTTCCAGCTAAAATATGAGTCTATAATTCATAACGCTTCCTCCAGTAAAAAAAAAAATCCATCCTCTGTTGTCTATCACATCAAAAACCACTGACGTATATTTGTTAAGAGCCGTTTTGGACTATTTTGCTTGTAAACGGTGCTTGATTTGAGCATATTTCTCTCCTGGTTCAGACGAGATAACTTTTTCACTGGAGAAAATAATATTATGGATAAAGGACTTAATGTAATGAAGTTAAAATGCCTTGATGGATTTGTTTCTTACAAACACACAGCTTTTGGCTTTTCAAGATGTTAACTGCTGGACTGGAGTGGTGTGGATTACTTGTGGATTATTGTGATGTTTTTTTTTGTTTGTTTGTTTTTTTGTTAAATAGTTTTTTTATTTTTTAAATAAAGTTTAAATGACTCTGATTCATGACTTCAGCAGAAGAATATATAATCATATAACATCTGAGCATCTGAAAACACTTTCTTTATGATCCAGTGTTATTTTTAATTTTTATATTTATATTTAACTTTATTTACATTTTCTTAAAACAACACACACAATGTCACAAAATAGCTACTACACAGGAAAAATACGACATCCAAGCACCCTTAGCTGTAACACTGTATAATAGTGACTTTGAACCAAGAACATTAAAGCTTTATATTAGAACCCCCCCCCAACCCAAAGAACAGTAAGAACTGCCTGTAAGAACAGGCACAACACCGCTGTATGCTGCGTGAAAGACGCGTGCGCACTCTGATGTAAACAAGCACGGACGAGAAGCGCATGCGGAACACGTGAGAGACGCTCTGGATGAAAGCGCACTTTCACTCTCTGACAGCTGATGGCGCTAAACTGCAGAAATAATAATAATAATAATAATAAATAATAATAATTCATTTAAATGCAGCCGTTACCCCGGAAATCCAGTAAACAAAGCAGCTGCACTACTTTCTGTTTCTGAATCGTGTTTAAATGATATAAACAGCCATTCAGATTTGTGTATTTGCTATGATGTTCATCACAGCGCCAAATACTTAAATATTTAGACTTAATAGGCTATTTATTTTCAAACTTTTTTTACATTTTAATCTGGACTACAACATGCCCTAGATATTGTTTGAAAGTGTTTTAATTCTTTATTGTTCGGTCACACTTTACATTAGGGCTTCATTAGTTAACATTAGTTAATTTATTAGTTAACAAACTGCCAATGAAAAATTCTTCTGAACATTCATTAATCGTAGGTATTCCAATATTTAATAACATGTTGTTAAAATCGAAAGTTGCAACTG
>NW_015505186.1:191949-221024 GCF_001515645.1 Sinocyclocheilus grahami | reverse complement strand
CATTAGTTAATTTATTAGTTAACAAACTGCCAATGAAAAATTCTTCTGAACATTCATTAATCGTAGGTATTCCAATATTTAATAACATGTTGTTAAAATCGAAAGTTGCAACTGGGTTATTTAATGAGCTAATATGAATTTAGGCTTGTATTTTTTAAACAAAGATTAATAACTTCTGTAGCAAATGTAGCTATTGCTTATCGAGAATGTTAATGCATTAACTAAAGTTAACTAATGAGGTCTTGTTGTAAAGTGATACCTATTGGTCTTTATAGTACTTTTGCACTTTATAAATTTTTCTGTATTGCTTTATTGCATTTAAATGTTCAGTTATTTTTGTTATAAGAAAAAAGTTATTAAACCTGTTATACTGTATTATGACAGCACTTTTTTTAAAAACTAAATTTCAATACCGTGATAATACCGTATACCGCGATAAAAGCATTAGCAATTAATCGCAACATGAAAATTTGATACCGGCATATCCATAGATGGCACCCATTCACTTGTTTTTTCTGCATTATTGGGTGAACTATTCCTTTAATGTCAACAATGAGACATCTGATCTAATGCAAAAACTGTACCAAGTTCAACAGAGAATTTCCAGGTAATGCGTGCACTGATAAAATGAATACATTGAATGCCATGTAAGTCACTTTGAATAAAAAGTGTGTTCTAAACGCATAAATTGTAAAAGCTGTCACCATTGAAACAAAACCCTACTGAAAGCACAGATTCAGTGGAAAAGCCTGAACGTTTAAAGTCACTTTAGAAATGAGCCATTTCTTCTAACAGGTCAGAAAGTGGTTTCATTAAGAACATGGTCTAATACTCCAGGTATTATGACAAGCGTTTCCGCACCAAACCTCTGGGAAGCAAAAGTCTTTCACAGAAGTAGGCTAATAAGTTCAGAGAGAGAAAAGCAATACCGAGGTGAGACTAAAAATACAGCACGGAAAATAGTTCGACACTCATTTAACTTTGCCGTGAAACAACTGTGTGAGAGCGGTCGTCTGAGGTAAGGTGATGTATTGTCCCTACTTATGTAAAAACACGATGTCACAGTCTTAATATAGCACCACACCACACCATCAGCCTGAACACATCGTCGCTGATATCAGGGTGACGATTTCCAGGAATTCACGACTAGAGTGAGAAGTGTTGGACAAACCGGCTGTCTAAATCAGTGTTTCCCAACCGGGGTGCTGTGCAAAAAAAAAAATATATTTTTTTATATTTTTAAATTGCTAAAATGTAAAAAAAAAATGTATTATATAATATCCATTTCTGATGTCACCAATAATTAGAGATGCACCGAAATTTCGGCTGCCGAAAATTAGTTCACCGCTCAGGATTCACTTTCACGTGGTGTGATGCTCTGCGTATTATCCCGCTCTATGTGTGTGTGTGCTCCGCTCAGTCGCTCCACTCGTATATCGTTCATGCTCATAGGAACAGCAAAGTCCACTCAAAAAAATGAGCCGACTGGTAACATCGATGTAGTACAGTATTGTTTCTGTCTGCAATAGCCATACTGTGTTGTAACGTGGTGTATGGGCATCTCTGGTAACGCTGCCCTCTCATTCATTGATCCGCTAACCGCTATGTTATGCTTGTGTGTTCTGATAATAATAGCTTTCTAGGACTAAACATTATTTGGATAATTGGTAAAAAAAAAAAAAAAAGTTAAATATCTTAACCCTACTGTTCGACCTACCTGAAAAAGCTATTTATTTCATTCGAAGGCCTGTCGTTATTTTTTATTTGTGCTATCATTATTAATTTCTTTATTTGTTCTTATTTTATTACTGACTGCTTACTTGTCATTTTTTATTCAATTCAAAGTTTGAAATCAAGCCATCTCGTGCTACTGCACCAAAATTACCCCACTGTAAAATAAAAAAAAACACTGAGTGAGCAAAAATTTGTGAGATACACTCTTAAAAATAAAGGTGCTTCAAAAGGTTCTTCAAGCGATGCCATAGAAGAACCATTTTTGGTTCCACAAAGAACCATTCAGTCAAAGGTTCTTTAAAGAACCATCTCTTTCTAACCTTTTTATAATCTGAAGAACCTTCTTTCACCACGAAGAACCTTTTGTGAAACAGAAAGGTTCTTCAGATGTTAAAGGGTCTTTATGGAACCATTTAGACAAAAAGGTTCTTCTATGGCATCGTGAAGCACCTTTATTTTTAAGAGTGTAGCTAGTTATAATGGTAATTAAATAATGTTTACACATGTATAAAAGCCTACATTAAAATCTGTCATATAAATTGGTCTCTTCGTTAGAAATTAGCCAATTGATTGCCACCATTGATGGACACATTTTTTTAAATAATATTAAAAATCTGTATGACATTATATTCTGCAGTTCTATCCTGTTGTACCGAATATCTATACCTTTCAAATTATCATATCGAAGTTAGAAATTCAAATATTGTTACTATTTATTTTGTAGGGTGCCACAAGTTTTGTTAAAATTTCCAAAGGGTGCCGCGACTAAACAAAGGTTGGGAAGCACTGGTCTAAATGATCTAGGGATAAAAAGAAGGAAATCAATGACTGATCTTTTTTTATCCAGCACCTATTGTGCAGAATAAGCCGACAAGATGTTCTTTTATCACAGAAAGGTCATCATTGTAAAAGCTTTTCTTTCCTTTTTTATCTGTTACTATGATTTCTTATGGACTTAATGACCTTATGAGCATTCTGTCATCTTATTCAATATAATGCCTTTTTAAAGATGCATAAAATTGTTTAAAAGTCATGAGTGGGGTATTATGGTGAACTTTATTTCAGGAATATTTTGACCAAAACCCCATTGACTTTGGGACAATTTGGGACCGGACGTTTTTCATTTCTGGGTTTTACAACTCATACAGGACATACAGTGTGCTTTTGCATTTTAACATCAAAAACGAGAGGGAAAAAAGTCAAAAGGCAATGCAATATAATCAATGTATTTTCTCAAAGACACAATACCTATACTTCAGAATCAGATCCTTCAGTTAATATATTTTATTTATTTGTGCATGCATATAATCAGGGGTGCAAAATAAGTGGTGCGCATACAAGACCAAAATAAAAAAATGTGCTGGGTAAATAAGTTCAGACCGATGCACCATCACTATTTTTGGCCCAGTCCACACAGATGCGGTTATTTTTAAAACCGCAGCTTTCTCTATGCGGTTAGGCCGTTCGTCCACACGCAAACGCAGCACCAGTTCACTGAAACCAAACATTTTTGAAGATTTTCAAAAACTCCAGTTGCAGTGTTATCGTGAAGACAGCGAAACCGGAGTTTTTGGCTTGTGACGTCGGCGCCTGCGCTGTTATCTCCGCCTACTGGAAACTTTTTCAGGTTTCTGATTGGCCAATATGACTTTACGGTTGAGATTATATCGCCACCTGTTGGTTTGGCATGCTCTTGACAGTGCTTCACAGCATGCGTTTGCATTTTCATGTGGACGGAGATTTTTTTTTAAACGGAAGGAGGAAAAACTCGGTTTATAAAAATACGCAGATCTGTGCGCACAAATCAATTTACGACAGAGTTCACGTGTGATTCATGAAACATTCGTATGCCGCCAATCTTATCGTACGAATGATCGCACGTTGATAAATGTGGCAGCAGAAAACAATCGTCATTTGAATATCACGCCCCTAAAAACACCCTGGTTTAGAAGCCTCGCCCCTAGAGTTTACGACACCGAGAAACGAAACCCGGCCAAAAAGAGGTAGTAATCTCATGAATGAGAAATTGATCTTACTCCAAAAACACCCGTTAACCTTGTAATTGCAAACAATTAGGCTACATTAATTTCTATGTATATTAAAATATTGTTTCCATTTTTGCCATATGTGTAACATTTGTTTGCATAACTATTATTCATTATGTAGCCTAAACTACTCATGTTCTAATATCCGTGTAAAATCCTTCATATGTGCAAAAATGTTTGTTTGGGCGCTGCATGCTGATTTTACAGCGGACCTTTTAAAATAAACAGTGTAACTTATGTTTGGTTGACTGCATTTTAGTTTGATGACGAATGGCTGAAATGTCAGGCAACGGTAGAAATAATGTTGTTTGTGTGTGCAGCGCATGTATTAAATCTGCTAAAATCAAGTTTTCCTAAATGCATTTAGACTTGCGGGTAGGACACTTGGGATTGCATTTTCATCGTGATACTGCGTGATAATTGTAGATAATGCAGTGTGAATTTCAAAATGCATTCTGTGCCAAATGTACAGCAAGAGGGTAGCAAAAATGGTGATTTAAATGTCTTTTATTTTTCTTAAATGCATTGACACGTACACTTAAGACGTTTCAATAGCATTTTCATTAAATACCCTGCGATCAGTGTAGACTAGTCAATGTGGATTTGAAAATTGCTTGGACATGTTAAACATATCTAATGTAAATTTAAATACAGAAATTTGTTAAAATTTCCAAAGGGTGCCGCGACTAAACAAAGGTTGGGAAGCACTGCTCTAAATGATCTAGGGATAAAAAGAAGGAAATCAATGACTGATCTTTTTTTATCCAGCACCTATTGTGCAGAATAAGCCGACAAGATGTTCTTTTATCACAGAAAGGTCATCATTGTAAAAGCTTTTCTTTCCTTTTTTATCTGTTACTATGATTTCTTATGGACTTAATGACCTTATGAGCATTCTGTCATCTTATTCAATATAATGCCTTTTTAAAGATGCATAAAATTGTTTAAAAGTCATGAGTGGGGTATTATGGTGAACTTTATTTCAGGAATATTTTGACCAAAACCCCATTGACTTTGGGACAATTTGGGACCGGACGTTTTTCATTTCTGGGTTTTACAACTCATACAGGACATACAGTGTGCTTTTGCATTTTAACATCAAAAACGAGAGGGAAAAAAGTCAAAAGGCAATGCAATATAATCAATGTATTTTCTCAAAGACACAATACCTATACTTCAGAATCAGATCCTTCAGTTAATATATTTTATTTATTTGTGCATGCATATAATCAGGGGTGCAAAATAAGTGGTGCGCATACAAGACCAAAATAAAAAAATGTGCTGGGTAAATAAGTTCAGACCGATGCACCATCACTATTTTTGGCCCAGTCCACACAGATGCGGTTATTTTTAAAACCGCAGCTTTCTCTATGCGGTTAGGCCGTTCGTCCACACGCAAACGCAGCACCAGTTCACTGAAACCAAACATTTTTGAAGATTTTCAAAAACTCCAGTTGCAGTGTTATCGTGAAGACAGCGAAACCGGAGTTTTTGGCTTGTGACGTCGGCGCCTGCGCTGTTATCTCCGCCTACTGGAAACTTTTTCAGGTTTCTGATTGGCCAATATGACTTTACGGTTGAGATTATATCGCCACCTGTTGGTTTGGCATGCTCTTGACAGTGCTTCACAGCATGCGTTTGCATTTTCATGTGGACGGAGATTTTTTTTTAAACGGAAGGAGGAAAAACTCGGTTTATAAAAATACGCAGATCTGTGCGCACAAATCAACTTACGACAGAGTTCACGTGTGATTCATGAAACATTCGTATGCCGCCAATCTTATCGTACGAATGATCGCACGTTGATAAATGTGGCAGCAGAAAACAATCGTCATTTGAATATCACGCCCCTAAAAACACCCTGGTTTAGAAGCCTCGCCCCTAGAGTTTACGACACCGAGAAACGAAACCCGGCCAAAAAGAGGTAGTAATCTCATGAATGAGAAATTGATCTTACTCCAAAAACACCCGTTGACCTTGTAATTGCAAACAATTAGGCTACATTAATTTATATGTATATTAAAATATTGTTTCCATTTTTGCCATATGTGTAACATTTGTTTGCATAACTATTATTCATTATGTAGCCTAAACTACTCATGTTCTAATATCCGTGTAAAATCCTTCATATGTGCAAAAATGTTTGTTTGGGCGCTGCATGCTGATTTTACAGCGGACCTTTTAAAATAAACAGTGTAACTTATGTTTGGTTGACTGCATTTTAGTTTGATGACAAATGGCTGAAATGTCAGGCAACGGTAGAAATAATGTTGTTTGTGTGTGCAGCGCATGTATTAAATCTGCTAAAATCAAGTTTTCCTAAATGCATTTAGACTTGCGGGTAGGACACTTGGGATACTCATCGTGATACTGCGTGATAATGCAAACAATTAGGCTACATTAATTTCTATGTATATTAAAATATTGTTTCCATTTTTGCCATATTTGTAACATTTGTTTGCATAACTATTATTCATTATGTAGCCTAAACTACTCATGTTCTAATATCCGTGTAAAATCCTTCATATGTGCAAAAATGTTTGTTTGGGCGCTGCATGCTGATTTTACAGCGGACCTTTTAAAATAAACAGTGTAACTTATGTTTGGTTGACTGCATTTTAGTTTGATGACGAATGGCTGAAATGTCAGGCAACGGTAGAAATAATGTTGTTTGTGTGTGCAGCGCATGTATTAAATCTGCTAAAATCAAGTTTTCCTAAATGCATTTAGACTTGCGGGTAGGACACTTGGGATTGCATTTTCATCGTGATACTGCGTGATAATTGTAGATAATGCAGTGTGAATTTCAAAATGCATTCTGTGCCAAATGTACAGCAAGAGGGTAGCAAAAATGGTGATTTAAATGTCTTTTATTTTTCTTAAATGCATTGACACGTACACTTAAGACGTTTCAATAGCATTTTCATTAAATACCCTGCGATCAGTGTAGACTAGTCAATGTGGATTTGAAAATTGCTTGGACATGTTAAACATATCTAATGTAAATTTAAATACAGAAATACATTGCCATTTTACATATTGCATTGTCATTTTGTGTGTTACATTTCAAAATGAATTTTGCTACCCATATGCTTCCATAGGAAGAAGCCTGAATGTTCAAGGACACTCTAGAAATGAGCCATTTCTTTTAGTGACGTGACGTGACATGTGACATGTGGCCAAGTATGGTGACCCATACTCGGAATTAGTGCTCTGCATTTACCCATCCAAAGTGCACACACACACCGTGAACACACACAAACCGTGAACACACACCCGGAGCAGTGGGCAGCCATTTTAACAGTGTTTCTCAATCTCAATGTGTTAAGTGCAGAGATGAATCAAGGGGAAATATTATAAGATCTCATGGCATGCAGGCCTAAACCTACTGAGCCCAACTGAGCTAAGAGTTTCAGTTCAATCAGTTCAGTTTTTTTTATAATAAATTGCTTGTTGAATTCCTCAATTGTTAGTCTCTTAAGATTACATAAATGAATCAATGTAAATGCAATCACAGTTAACAAAGAGGCTTCTCTAGATATTAAAAGGCATCAAATATTAAGTATCATGCCTTTTGACTCTCATAAACAATGACATAGTGTGGCGTTTTTCAAAATTAACAAGGTTCATGTAACTTCCTGCGTTTTGTATGCTACCAGTCCACTTTATTGTTTTGGAATCTTTGCGACTCTGTGAAACAGGAATCTATGCGACTCTGCTGTCAAGACAAGCTTCAGTGCAACTAAAGAGGAAGTGACTGTATCTGTGAACCATTTCACAGAAATAATTCTGCTCTGACAGAGAAGTGAGAAGTGTGCTCTAAAATCCCAAATCATACACTTACCATGCCACTTACTGACTCAATTAGACGAGATGACCTTAAAATCAACTCAATGCTCATTTAAATTAAGTTAACAGAAGTTGAGTTTACTCATTTCTAGATGTATTGCGATATTGGGATTTTTAAACAATATGACAATTGATAATGACAATTAAACAATATTTGCTGAGAGAGCTTTTGCGCTGGTTCCTTGGCTGAGATATAGGCCTGTCGAGGACAAATAAATGACACTAAAACCACCTGTAGGTGGCAGCAAGTTCTTGTCTTAATGAGTGATTCATTGAATCATTCATTCAAACGATTGATTTAAAATGACTGATTTGTTTAGAAATGAAGCAAGTCACCGACTTTATGAATAGATCATTGAATCATTCACTCAAACGATTTGTTCAAAAACAGATTCATTCAGGAAGGAAACACTGCAGTGTTGCTCTGAGAGGCACAATTGTTCTGCTCCGGCTTTGTCTATAACTACAGAAACAGAAAATGTCTAAAATATACTACACTTAATATTAACCTCGTTTGTTGAACTGTTTTATAAAATTAATATCACATTTGCAATCGTGCTCATATGCTAATATTTAGGAAAACAGCACTGTTGCTGGTGTGATATATTACTTAAATGTATATATAAAAACAAAAAACCATACAGGGATATTTTTGGGCTTTTATAACTTGAATTATAGCGGCATTCTAACTGCATTCTTATAGGCTTCATCCTGCAGTATTTTGGACTCTCAAAAGATATAGGCCTGTCGAGGACAAATAAATGACACTAAAACCACCTGTAGGTGGCAGCAAGTTCTTGTCTTAATGAGTGATTCATTGAATCATTCATTCAAACGATTGATTTAAAATGACTGATTTGTTTAGAAATGAAGCAAGTCACCGACTTTATGAATAGATCATTGAATCATTCACTCAAACGATTTGTTCAAAAACAGATTCATTCAGGAAGGAAACACTGCAGTGTTGCTCTGAGAGGCACAATTGTTCTGCTCCGGCTTTGTCTATAACTACAGAAACAGAAAATGTCTAAAATATACTACACTTAATATTAACCTCGTTTGTTGAACTGTTGGTGTGATATATTACTTAAATGTATATATAAAAACAAAAAAACATACAGGGATATTTTTTGGCTTTTATAACTTGAATTATAGCGGCATTCTAACTGCATTCTTATAGGCTTCATCCCGCAGTATTTTGGACTCTCAAAATGTGGTTTTGTTTGTAGTTTTTTGCAAACGAACGACATACTCTATAATGTCAGCTTGCATATTGTTAAAACAACAATTACGATATTTTTGCAGATGATAAATATTGCACACACCTATTCATATCTGTCATTAAATATGCAACAATTTACTTTTTGCCAATAAACGCAGCAGGGTTTGGAGTTAAGAACAAGCTGCATTTTAAAAATAAATACAGAAACCGAATGCAAAACAATAAAACAACAAACACAACACATCTTTCTATTGCTTGTCTTGCAAGCGTTCAGCATGACTAGTGAAGTTTGATTCAAACGAATGAATCATGAGTAGGGTTGGGTATCGTGTGAATTTGATCAATTCCGATTCCACTTATCGATTCCGATTCCCAGTTTCAATTCCAATGTGGTTAAATAATGATATCAAACATTTATCCTGTCTCTTTTTTGCAAACCATTTATTGGAGCGGAGTACCATGAACAAAAATCAACAGGCTACATAAAAACTGGACTCCTTAAGTTTGTGTGCAAAATAGAACGGCATGATTCTCGATAAATTGAGGGGGGGTTTTTCCCCAATGGAAGCTGTGGTTCTCTCATGATTCTGAAGAAAAGAAAAAAAAGAAGAAGAAGAAAAAGCGCATAGGAATCGATAGGCGGAAACAATTTTAATTTGACAACAAGTATCCGATTCCTGACCTTAAGTATCCGATTCTGGAATCGGAATCGATTTTCGTTTCCCAACCCTAATTATGAGTCAGTTCCTTGGTCAAGAAGACTCATGAATCAGTTGGTTTCAAACCGGTTTATACTTCAGACTTAAATCAGCGGTCAGTGTTAAATCACCGGTTGATCATCACATGATTTAATTTACCATTTAAAGTACAACTCCTCATGATTCCCAGTTTCAAACACCAACATTGTCTTGTCCTCGAGTCTTGCACTGTTGCACAGATAATAAACTCTGTTATATGCCAGTCCGTAGTTCTTGTTTTTGCACTGGTGTGTGTAATCTATTCTCGTCCGCGGCCAACGTCGCTGTCCTATTGCTATCTCAATTAAACAAACCCCATGTATTCAGCAAGGAGCGACCTACACAAAGGGCTATTGTTACCAGTGACACAAGGCGCGTCCAGATCCTCACTTTCTCCCTCGCAAACAGGCCAACGGTCACATTAGCATCGGTTTCAATGGGAGAACGGCCGCTAATGACAGCATGTATCAAATCCCCTGCGCGGAGCCACGACAGACGCGGAGATCGAAGGGGGAGGGAAACGTACAACGAGGGCCCGCCACGTGGGATTCTCCGCAAACAACGCTGTTTGAGACCAACTGACGGATGCAGGACTACGAGAGCATCTCTCATCCCAGATAAACAGACTTAGGAATTTAATGAGCCACGGATGACTCGTCCTAAACTCTCCTAAACCCGCTAGTTAATCCATCAAGTGCACTTATGCTTCCTTCAAGTCATGTCAGAATTATTGTATATTTATGAGATGAGTGCTCACTGAGCGCCACCACAATGTCATAATTATCAGCAGAAAAACTCAGGATTTTCCTTAAGCCCAGACTTTGAGAAAGGGGTGTATCAATTAAGAATTTATTAAACATAAGTTGTCATTTTCAATATTTACTGTATAATTTTGCATGCATTTTCTTGCCTGAAATACTCATTCCACGTTTTTCGAGGTGACAGGCTTGTGTAACCAAACTACATTTCCCATCATTCTCTGGAGCTACACAAAAAAAATGACAAAATACTAGGGTTGTTAATTTAGTGTGATTAGTGACTTAAAATACTCAAAATAGTGAATGCAATTAAATCACTATTGCAATAAAAAATATTAATTTTTTTATTTAAATGTCTCTTTTACTGTGAATGGCCTCTAACAAAACTCATAACTCACTAATAAAAATTACTATAATTTTTAATAAGGAAATAAAATACACACAAAGGTTCCTATCTTCATTGGGAAGTTAAAAAGGAGAAAGAAATATGAACTGCCTGAAGTGTCTATTTAATTCAGACTAAAATCACATTGATTTCCAAGCTATGTGCATGTAGAGAAGCAATAAAAATATTGCAAACAAAACTCAATGCTTTGGTGTGAAGCAATTTCAGTAATTTAGTCATTTGCCACAATTTGATCACAAAATGATCTTCATTTGGCTGCTTTTCTTAGCTAATACTGATATGCAATTTATTAAAATAATTAATCTGCATGTTATGAAACTCAATTAGAATTTTTCAGTGATTGAGAGCCGTACAAAATGCATAAAGCATTGAGACATATCATTCACGGCTCATTTTGTTGCACTACTGTTAAAAAGCTTCCTGTCTTTGTTGGGAAGTGAAAAAAGAGAGAAAGCAATTAAACTGCTCAAAGTTCCACTGCATTCTGACCAAAATCACAACGTAATCACGATGAAGTAAGAAACTGCCAGGAAGGTTGGAGAAAGTACTTCTGCACAAGTGGAAAGTGCTATTTTAGCAACCCAAATTTGGAGCATCCACCTAAATTGGATCAATCAATGAGCAGACTTGCTCTGAAAGCGATTATCTTGTGAACAGATTGCATCATGTCAATGAGGTCAAGCTCCCAGTGAATGGAGCTCATCCGGACCCCGCAGCAGGCAACGGACAGACCCTTTTCAAAACGCTGCAATAGCTCGATGTTTTCAGCAAGAACTGAGAGGAACTAAGTCATTCACCGAGTAAAGTTAACTCAAATGTTTCCTGTCAGAAATGTCCCTGACACAGGTGGTATGTCAAGCATGCATGTCAACAGATTTCTGGCGGTTATAGGTGTTATGACTCAGATTTCCCATGACAGTGACTCTTAGTACATTGTTTGTAACACGTTCCACACATTCATTTAGAATAAAACACTAGAGTTAAAAAAAAAAGCTTTTTTATAACCAAAGCCAACAGAAATGTCTAGAAAACAAGGCGGCACATACACACACGTACATATAACTCGATGCACACAAAACTCATGAATTCAACATTAACTCTCAACTAATTCACAAAACAATATTTGAGAACAGAAAACATGCAATTCATTGACAATACATACGATTTTGGTATTGACACTTGGTGAACCACTGTTAATCGATTAGACACAATTATTGACCAATTGCTGATTCAAAATGGCCAAATATCAACCAAATAATAATCTTAACCCATCCATTACTAACGAAACAATTTTGCCAATTTTTGTCCCCAAATAAAAAAACTTTACTAATGCAAAATATGGTGGCAAATATCAATAACTAATAGTTCACTCAGAAATATGGGTAGGTGATACTATAATCAATGTCACATCCAAAAGTATTTGTAAACACTTCATGTATTGTGCATTTAATGACCTCTAATAATTGAGAGACATGGTATTTACAAAACAATTTTTAAATGTAAGATCTCTCACCACAGCACTATTTAAGTTAAATGCAATAACATGGTGATTTAACTAGTTAAAATAAAAATAAACGAAATGGTGGCTGCTTACACAGCATCTAAAACATATACCGTGTTCATTATATATATTCAAATAAATATTTTCGTACATTTTAAAACAATATATTTGCATCATCACTTACGATATTTCAGTATGACACACACTGATTAATTATGTTAAAAAAGTTCATATGTCATTAGTCAACTACCCACATATACAGATGTGAACAGACAATAGAAATGTATCACAAACGAACGGAACGTTGTAACATCGATTTGTTCACTCAGAGTTCATTCGCTTTCAGTGTTAACAGACAAAGAGTGACGCTCAAAATCATTTGAGATATCGGTCTTCCAGTCAGAAGTGCGCCGGAGGAACACTTGAGCAAGTGTCCTCGATCACAAAAGAAGTTGTCTGCTGGATTCGAGCACATGGCAGAAGCGATGGAACGCTCGCGTTTAAATGTTTCCGATTTAGAACGCCGTGAAATTCGAAATGTGAACAACAAACAAGAGCACTTGAGAAACAATACAGAAACCGAAGCTCAGCCTGATATCCGCCCATGCGCTTCATGTCAACTTGCCTGTAGAATGTTAACTTTCTGCGTAAAATATAAAGTCCACCGACACCACAGACAGCGGCAAGCTGGATTTGGTTACTCACGTTGAAGCACGCCGAGCCGTGTTCCGCTGAAGCGCGTCAGTAGTCGCTGCGTTCTGCTGCTCAAACTGTTTCCTCCATCCGCGCTGCGCACAGATCACGCCGCACAGCAACGCTACCAAACCCCTATGCCGTTGCCAAAGCAACAGACCCACTTCAGCCAATCATAACCCCTCCCCTTCGATATCCCCTGGCAACTGCTGCGCGCCATTCCACTCTATTTAATGTGTTTTCACCTTGTTTTCCTCCTCCTTAATATGAATGAATTTGTTTTCGGATCTTTTTTCCCCATTTAATCTGTAGCTGAAATGAAATATCCCCCTAACTTATAGAACTGAGTTTTTGATTCCCAGTTTGGGCTTTTCACATTTGAAATTGTGCAGGCTATATCTAACCCTTGATTGGAGATCAGCCTTTAAAAATACTTTTACTCTGTGCTGGTCCACTCTAATCAGATTGAGGAGCTAAAAAGACTTGAAGGACTTGAACAATTGAGTTAAGAAATGTTTTGGTCTGATTCTCCAAAGCAAGCTTTTTTTTCAAAGCAAGGATTTTTCTTTGAGAATAAGAGTAAACATGGATCATATTTGTTTAGGAGGTGTTAAGGAGCTGTTTGCCACTGGGCTTGGTGTTTGACCACTATTTGCCATGCTCATACACTGTTAGACATTTCAAAGGGTTTTTACAGTAACTTACTGGCAACACTGTTGCTAGTAAGTTACTGTAATTAAGATTTACAGTAGCAAACTGTATTTGGTTTACAGTTGCAAACTGTACTTTTTACAGTAAATTACTGTAAAAAATCTAATTAATCAGTATACTACTGTAATTAATTCATTTGAATATATTTAATTAGATTTTATAATTTTTATATAGAACTGATGCCCCGGTATATTTCTGAAGCACAGATGTACTCGAAGCACTCGCGCTGTTTCTGACATAAAGGACAAACAGATTTTCCAATCATTACAAGCTTTGTAACATCCAGTGTAGTCAGTCCCAAGCTGTTGCGGCGTTGTAGACACGGTGTAAGTCAAATCTTGTCAATCCAAATGTGAGAAATGAGGAAAATAAAGCAGCCTCAATAGAATGGCGCCAAAGAGGCCGTTATGGCAAATAAAGTAGTATACAGCAATTTTAAAAAATACAGTAAGTTACTGTATGTGGGGTTTGACGTCACAGAAAATTCCCATGATGCAAAGGGTATTACAGTTACTTATTGCAAAGCGAATTTGCAGTATTATACTGGGTGATATACAGTAAATAACTGTAGAAATGTCTAACAGTGTACATCAGCATTCTTTGCTGGTAATCGAACTGCGTTTCTATCAAACATTCGCAATTTTTTCACTTAATATAGACATAGAATCAGAAGCACATGATTGGTTGATAAAATGTTGTTCAGGGTCTAAGACTCACCTTAAAATCTGATTGGTCAATAAGACTGTCCAACAAGCATGTAGATCCAGGAATGTGTACTATGTTAAAGTCAACATGACCCTATTTAATTTCTAAATATACTGTACATTCATGGTTTTATTGCACATATAAGGGCATGTTTTTGTAATCACTTATATAATAACTTGCTCGCTTTAACTTGCTCAAAATCTTTCAATCTGGATTTATTCTGGTCTGCCATTTTTCCATTTTTTTCTGATCCAATAAAATGCCCAGTTAATGTAAAAAGTAAATATAAAAATGTATGCAAATGTAAAAAAGTCCCTGTATTTTTTCACTGAATATCCCATTTCATTCAGAAACACGACAAATAATTTGAGTAAAATAGGTTGCATGTTGACTTGAAGTATGTTTGAGCAGCTGGACATGTACAAAGGATTAGAAGTCAAAAAAGAATAAAGGAAATGTTCTCTGTACATTTTACAACTCGTTGCTTCACTAATATTTTGTTTATTATGTATTTTTTCATTATCATTTTTTACATTTATCTTATTTTACCTACTATATATTTATATTTAAGTGGCTGACCAAGTTTACATTTCACTGCAAGTTGTATCCTGTATGTAACTGTGTTTGTGACAAATAAAAATCTTGAATATTGGGACTAAAAGTGCATGTTATTCCAAATAAAAATGTTTGTTTTTGTAAGCATTTATGAAAATTGAATATTGAACTTGCTTTGAATATCTTTCCTTTATGTCTGGCATCTCAGATTTTTCAACCTGGCTTCAGTCTGGTTTGCAATGGCCAATTTTTAGATCCAATAAACTTCCAATTAAGTTCCATCTTTCATGTTGTTTCATTGAATATCCCATATCATTCGGAAACACACAAAATCATTTGAGTAAAATAAGTTGCATGTTTGCTTGAGTGCTTGGACATACATGAAGGATTAGACGTCAAAAAAAGAATAAAGGAAAGGATTTATTTATATATATATATATATATATATAAACAATATTAATAATAATTAATATTATTATAATAATATTATTAACAGTATTAATGATAATTATTATTTATTATATTTTTTAAATCAAATTTTACCACTTTTAATCCATCTAAATAGCTGACCAGATTTACACTTCACAGCAGGTTGTATCCTGTATATAACTGTGTATGAGACAAACAAAAATCTTTAATCTCAGAACTGAAAGTGAAAGGAAAGGACACAGAGATGCACCATAGATGAAGTGAGCCGGGGTCCATTATTGGATGGACGGTGTGTAAGGGTGTGTCCATGCAGTCTGTGAGTGGGCGGTGTGCATTTGTGTGCATGTGTGTGTGTGTGTGTGTGTGTGTGTGTGTGTGTGTGTGCTGGTGTAGTGGTCAGATACCCTGCTGCTTTTATAGCCCATAAATCTGAGCAGGCCAGCGGCTGCTGTAGTCAGCTCACTGAGAGCCTTTCATGCAGAAAATGAACCAGACCATTTGAAAGTAAGTGCAAACGCCTCGCTTCACACACACACACACTGTATGTCTGCCCCGGCCAATACACAGACACTCCACTCCATTCCAGCCAGCTTTAAGCTAATAAAACACTCCATTAATGACGAGCATAGTTTGTTTGCAAGATACTTCCATCTCACTTTCCATGATAGACGTTCTTGCTCTCACACATGCATGGAACGCGCTTGTTGCTGTACTTAATCAAAACGTGCCGTGACACCATATCTGGCAGTGGAGGGTTATTGAATTAAGGCAGCTCTTTAATGTACTCTAGTCTGCAAACCCATCTCTGCAGTCTTCAGTATCTCATTAAAGCGAGACGCCTTTCTGTAATTTTATCATCTCACATGCAAACTTGCTTGACCTACACGCCATCCGGAAGAAATCAACATTTATGCTTTTCCTCTTTCAGAATAAAATCACCTTCATCTCTCTCTGTTCAAAAAATAATGTATCATAAAAGGATAGACTAAGTTATGCTTGCCTGTGCATAAGTCGCTGCCATGGTACTAGAGTGTTCTGCATAGTTGCTAGGGCATCTGGTTGCCAGAGTGTTGCTATTAAGTTGCTAAGAGGTTTTGGGTAGTTCCCAGAGTGTTACTAATTTTTAGAGTGTTTTGGGAGGTTGTCAGGGTGTTGTTATGCAGTTGTTAGGGTGTTTCGGGTGGTTGCCAGAGTGTTGCTATGCAGTTACTAGATGTTTTGGGTGGTTCACACTTGTAGCTAGAGTGTTTTGGGAGGTTGCCAGGGTGTTGTTGTGCAGTTGCTAGGGTGTTTTGGGTAGCTGCCAGGGTGTAACTAGTTGCTAGAGTGTTTTGGTGGTTGCCATGGTGTTGCTATGCAGTTGCTAGGATGTTTTGGGTGGTTCACAGAGTGTTACTAGTTGCTAGAGTGTTTTGCGAGGTTGCCAGGGTGTTGTTATGCAGTTGCTAGGGTGTTTTGGGTGGTTCACAGATTGTTACTAGTTGCCAGAGTGTTTTGCGAGGTTGCCAGGGTGTTGTTATGCAGTTGCTAGGGTGTTTTGGGAGGTTGCCAGGGTGTTTCTATGCAGTTGCTAGATGTTTTGAGTGGTTTCCAGAGTGTTACTATTTGCCAGAGTGTTTTGGGAGATTGCCAGGGTGTTGCTATGCAGTTGCTAGAGTTTGGGTTGTTGCCAGAGTGTTGCTATGCAGTTGCTAGATTGTTTTAGGTGGTTGCTAAGGTGCTACTATGCAGTAGATAAGATGTCACTATGGGTGTTTTGGGTGGTTGCCAGAGTGTTGCTATGTAGCTGCCAAAGCGTTACTATGCCGTTTAACATATTTTTTTGCCTGGTTGCTAAGGTATTATTATGCAGTCGCTGAGGTGCCTCTGTGGGGCCAAAACATCTCAACTACATATTTAGGATTAAAATTCAATGTTTGTAAAATACTTAAAGTCAACACACAATGTATGTCTCAATCAGTTGAAAATCCAGCAAAACACATGAGCTGCCGCCTTCACTGTCAGGCAGTTTAAGAGCATTTACATAGATAAAGGCGTAAGGGTAGCCAAACCGGGTAAACAAGAACTATTTGCATTCACCTGAGGGCAAGTGCAGACTAACTGTGGCACTCCCATCGGCCATCTGCTTTTCTTTTCTTGTCTTTCTAAAAATAAACACCATATGTCAGTTTTCATCTTATTGTCCTGTACATTGTGGCTTGAAATAGTGTGTAATTTAGCACTTAACATATAGATTCTGGTTGGATGACTTTTGGAAAGAATATTATTACTATCTAAAAATGATCTTTTCAAGAAATGCACAAACACACACATACACACACAGATGCACATGAGTGATGCCCAGAGCTGGGTAGTAAGTAACTGATGACATGTAATCTGGATTATGTAATCAGATTTAAAAAATGAAGTACTTGTCATTTGATTAAATTACATTTTAAAATACTTGTAATCAGACTACAGTTACTTTTTTATTGATTCCATGATTACATTGGGTATTGAGTATTCACAAAATAGCAATTAATTATTTATAAGACTCTTTTTCAGCTTTTAAATATTCCTTTCTAAAATAGCCTGCTGCATATATACATTCAGAAAAGCTTCCAGTTTTGTGGACATTCACACAGAGACCAGTCACAGTCAGGTGGCTATAACTAAACAGAAAATCGAAAGGCCACACAGCATTTGACCACTGGACATCATTTCAATGTTTTCTCAACATTTCAACATTGCATCAATAACGAATGAACACAATAATTTTTATTTGAATTATCACTCAGTAGGTTATTTAACCATGAACTACTATGTTTTTGGGAAGCCTTTTTCTTTCAAACACATTAAAATGCACAAATTCATGTTATTTCTTATTTACATGCAATGCAGTCATTCTCAAACTTTTTATTTATTTCACCTAATATTTATTGGAAATCCCCCCTGAGATTACCCTGAGGTAATAAATTAATAATTAAGTAATTTGCACATTCACAGTTCTGTGACATTAGTCAATGGTCACATGGCATGCAGGTAAACAAATTAAATATGTAATTTTTTTTAGTAAGCGTTTTATTTTGTTTGTAGTTCATTTAAAATGATTTGTTTTAATTTTACATTTTTATGATTTAATTAATTATTAGCTTTTAATTAATCTTACGAAACCCCCTGCAGTTCCTATAAGAACCCCAGTTTAGGAAACCTTTACGTAATGTAATGTTTAATGCACTTCAATATGTTAACAACCAATATAATATATTTTCTTTCACTTTGCATTTTTATATCAATGTGGTACAAGATTATCCTATTTAATTCATATGACAGTTAGGTCAAAAAGTAATCTAAAAGTAGTCTGATTACATTACCTAAAATGTGTAATGTAATGGATTACGTTACTAACTACAATTTTAGTCATGTCATTTGGAATCAGTAACTTATTACAATTTTCAAGTAGTCTACCCAGCTATAGACATCGAATCTTGACTCAAGCAGTTGGCATTTGGCGGCTCACGGCTTTAACAGGCTCTCTGCTCCTCCAGATGTGAAGTGTGGATGGATCTCCACGGGTGGCGTTTGCCTGAAACAGAGAGCCTTATTAAACACAGTGACAGTGGAGTGTGTTTGCTTACAGAAGCCCCGTGTTTGACAGCCCTTTGTGTGTGTCAGGCCTTTATGAAATGTGTCAACAGCTCCTGCTTGAATCTTATCTGTGCTGATAGACACATGACGGTAATAAAACACTCGACATGTGGCGCAAAAGACGCAGAAGCAGCCGTGCACTTAACCCACGGTCTGGGTTTGATTTGGCCTACAAATACAAAATAAATAAAACATTTTTTGTCATATTGGTGCTGGTTAGAGACATATAGACTTGCTCTTAAATGTTATAAAGCAATATAATAAGATGAAAGTGTAAACATGTAGATGAATGATGTATTAAACCTGCTATATATCTTGTGAAATAAGCAGTAACTGATTACATGCAGAGCTGGGTAGATGACTTACACATTGTAATCCGTTACTGATTCCAAATTACATGACAAAAATTGTAGATCTTAACGTAATCCATTACATTACACATTTTAGGTAATATAACGAGTCTACTTTTAGATTACTTTTGACCTATCTCACATTGACCGTTTTTCACATTGATTTGAATAGGATAATCTTTTACCATAATTTAAAATGTTTATGATTTAATTAATTATTAGCTTTTCATTCAACTCACAAATCCCCCTGCAGTTCCTTCACGACCCCAGTTTGGAAGACCTTGACGTAATATAATGTTTAGCGCACTTCAATATGTTAACAACAAATGTGATATATTTTCTTCCTCTTTGTGAACATGGTTATCCTATTTAAATCAATGTGATAAACGAGGTAGGTCAAAAGTAATCTGAAAGTAATCAAAAAGTAGTCTGATTACATTACCTAAAATGTGTAATGTAATGGATTGTGTTACTAACTACAATTTTTGTCATGTAATCTGGAATCAGTAATGGACTACAATTTGTAATAAATCTATACTGGATATAAGGACAGTGCAAGAGTGAAAAATTAAAACGCAAAATGTGGCAAATACATCCTTGTTTTAAATACCGGCCCTTTAAGACTTTACGACTCAAACTTGTTCACTTCTCACTTAATTAACTTCCAAAGGTGTTCATTGGCCTGTATGAAAGAACCATTACTGAAGAAAAACAGAATTTACAGAGGCGATAAAACAACACAGGATCAATAGGCTGATCTTATTTGCTCCTCCAAACAGTGTATTGTGTTTCAGTCCTGCTGAGAGCGGCTTTTGTTTGATGAACTGGCTGCTTTTCAAGTGAGACACCAAAACAAAAGATCAACCCAGACGTTTAAACACAGACGCATAAATGACTGTGATATCACAGACTGTGATTCAAGGAAACCTTTCTTTTCCTTTGAGTCATTGTTCATCTTATTTCAGAGAAGATCGTTTCTGGTTAATACATGTAAATGATAAATGGGTGGGGGGAAAAACATAGAATTACATTCAAGTATAGTGACTGCATCTAAAGAACAGAATTGGGAGTGGCTTTTTTGGTACACATAATAGAACACATTAGCAACAGCATAGAAAAGCCCTGGCAACGATCTTGCATTGTGGAAGCTGGCAACCACCCATAATGCCCTGAGCGACCACATAGCAATATGCTGAAACCAATCAGAACACTTTAGCAACTGCATAGATGCCTTAGCAATCTTGCATTGTGTGAGCAGTTAAAACTATTCAAAATTCCTTAGCAACCACATAGCAACTACATAGCAACACCCTAGAAACCAAATTGCAACATACTAAAATCAATCAGAACACCTTAGCGACAGATAGAAATGCCCTAGCAACCATCTTGGACAGTGACAGCCAGTTTTAAACTACTTTGAATTCCTTAACAACTCTATAGCAACGCCCTAGCAACCACATAGCAACACCCTACAAAACAAACATACTCTACATAGCCCTAAAACCAGAACACCTTAACAACTGCACAGAAACTCTATAGCAACCATTTTGCATTGTGGCATCGAGTTAGCAACCACCCAAAATGACCTAGCAACTGCATAGAAACATCTTAGAAGCAAAATTGCAACATACTAAAAACATCAGAACGCTTAAGCAACATATAGAAATGACTTAGCAACCATCTTGCTTTGTGGGAGCCAGTTAAAATCTATTCCGGGTACCTTAGCAACAGCATAGAAAAGCCCAAATAAACCAAAGTCTCCAGAGCTCTCAGAGAGCCACTTCTGAGCAACAAAACGAAGATCTGAAGACTTGTCAAATAAATGAGAAAATACCAATCATGCTTATCATTGCATGTATGTGTGCAAATGTAAGTGTGAAAATGTACAGTAGGGTGAACACACACAGACCTGAATGAGGCGCAGATGTGTTGATGAGTGTGTTTTCCTCATGGCTGGGTGAGTGTGTGTGTGACCCCTCGCCTGCAGGGGAACCGGTCTGCGAGTGTGTGTGTGTGTGTGTGTGTGAGGAACGCGTGCCGCCTCGCTGAGCAGTGCCTAATGAAGCGAGGAGTGTGTCCGTAGGGCAGACGGGCCTCGTGTTCCTACGCAACCAGGAGTCATGGGGAGGTGGTGAGACAGCGAAACGGGCTACGACTGCTGCTGCTGCTTCTCCACATCAACACACACTTCTGCTGCCGCCAACCGCAACACATTACTTCTCCTGCTTTTCTACTCACTTTTCTCTCTTTTTCCTTTGAATTTCTTGCAGACGCTCGATTTGAGCAAACTTCGAACTCTAAGTATTGCATGCATGCAACACCCTAGCAACCACCTAATGCCCTAGCAACTATAATGGACACTCCAGCAACTGGACATCCTGGCATTGTGGGTTTTGTGTTGACGAACACAATTTCCTAAATTCTAAAAATATTGCAAAAAAAAAAAAAGCCATCATATTTTATAAATTATCTTTGATAGACCAGGATGCAGTGCTGTTATTGTTAACTAAAACTATTGCATTAAAAATTGCTTTCTTTAATTTAAATGAAGCTGAAATAAAACAATATATAAAGTACATAAATGAGTTTGAGGTTTTTACTTTTAATTTTTAAGGTTAAATTAAAGTACTAAAAAGCACTAAAAAGCACTAAAAGCTCATTTAAAATATTACTATATACTAAAATAGTTTAGAAATATTACTAAAATAACATTGCCAGGGTGGACGAACACTTCAAAAATATTGCCAATAATTTAATCACATTTAATAAATTAACTTTGATGCACCAGGGTGCAGTGCTGTTAATGTTAATTAAAACTAAAACTATTAAAAAAAATAGATTTTGTTCATTTAAATAAAGCTGAAATAAAATAACACATAAACATAAGATGAAAACTTAAACTTGAAAAAAATGGAAAATTAGACATTTTGAAAATAAGGGGAAGTAGCCTACTAAAACTTGAGAAAAAAAACAGCTAAATAGAAATATAAAAACTAAAAGTAATAAAAATTAAATAAAAAGAAATTAATATTAAATTAAAATTAAAACTAAAAATATAAAAATACTGTTATAAAACTGTCTCACAAACGTTCAGCCTTACTGAATCTCATAAAAAAAAATTATCTCACATATCCCAGAAAAATGTTGTTGAAATTGGTTACATTATTTTGTTAATTAGGTTTTTATTATTAATAACTATTATTATATGTCTCAAGCGGTGCTCAGATTGCAAGGTCTGTGATCAAAAAACAAATATTTTATGTAAACTATACATGCTTTAAAACCAAACAGTGAAATTTCACTGAAATATTACTGAAAGTTATAGAAACAACGTTAGCTGAACTCAAAATCTGATTACATAAATGTATTAGTATATCACTTTAATATTTTTATAATAATTTAATTTAGTCAATATTTTAATCAAAATTGCAATTTCAATATTTAATATTTCAGTTAATATATTTTTTAATTAAAAAAAACTAAATTTTAAGTTTTTTCAATCTTTGAGTTTGTTAACTTAAAAAATTAGATGTAACTTATTGCCTTTAATTTTTTTTATTTATGCTTGCTTATTATTCTTGTGTATATATATATATATATATATATATATATATGAAATAATTATTTTAATTAATTATTAAATAATAACTATAAAAGGAAATATTCAAAATATAATTGAAATATCATGTACTGGATGTAATGGAAATATTAAAGATATAACTTTTGAAAACAATAAACGGCGAGTAGAAAAAGTTATTTCAAGACCAAATGATCTAACCTGTGCTATATGCAAAACATATAAAACAATAATACAAATAAATTCATTTTCTAATCACATACGCTCACTGCATGTCAACAACTGACCATTTTTAAGTCCTTTTACTTTTCCAAAGGAATTTTAGGAGAAGCCTTTTATTAAACCGTATTATTGAAGATGGAGGAACTGAAAAAGAGATTGTGAGTTTGTCCACAACAGAAGTGAAGAATCAAAGGAAAATGGTTGATCTAAGTGAAAAATAAACCAAAGTCTCCAGAGCTCTCAGAGAGCCACTTCTGAGCAACAAAACGAAGATCTGAAGACTTGTCAAATAAATGAGAAAATACCAATCATGCTTATCATTGCATGTATGTGTGCAAATGTAAGTGTGAAAATGTACAGTAGGGTGAACACACACAGACCTGAATGAGGCGCAGATGTGTTGATGAGTGTGTTTTCCTCATGGCTGGGTGAGTGTGTGTGTGACCCCTCGCCTGCAGGGGAACCGGTCTGCGAGTGTGTGTGTGTGTGTGTGTGTGAGGAACGCGTGCCGCCTCGCTGAGCAGTGCCTAATGAAGCGAGGAGTGTGTCCGTAGGGCAGACGGGCCTCGTGTTCCTACGCAACCAGGAGTCATGGGGAGGTGGTGAGACAGCGAAACGGGCTACGACTGCTGCTGCTGCTTCTCCACATCAACACACACTTCTGCTGCCGCCAACCGCAACACATTACTTCTCCTGCTTTTCTACTCACTTTTCTCTCTTTTTCCTTTGAATTTCTTGCAGACGCTCGATTTGAGCAAACTTCGAACTCTAAGTATTGCATGCATGCAACACCCTAGCAACCACCTAATGCCCTAGCAACTATAATGTGTTGACGAACACAATTTCCTAAATTCTAAAAATATTGCAAAAAAAAAAAAAGCCATCATATTTTATAAATTATCTTTGATAGACCAGGATGCAGTGCTGTTATTGTTAACTAAAACTATTGCATTAAAAATTACTTTCTTTAATTTAAATGAAGCTGAAATAAAACAATATATAAAGTACATAAATGAGTTTGAGGTTTTTACTTTAAATTTTTAAGGTTAAATTAAAGTACTAAAAAGCACTAAAAAGCACTAAAACTCATTTAAAATATTAATATATACTAAAATAGTTTAGAAATATTACTAAAATAACATTGCCAGGGTGGACGAACACTTCAAAAATATTGCCAATAATTTAATCACATTTAATAAATTAACTTTGATGCACCAGGGTGCAGTGCTGTTAATGTTAATTAAAACTAAAACTATTAAAAAAAATAGATTTTGTTCATTTAAATAAAGCTGAAATAAAATAACACATAAACATAAGATGAAAACTTAAACTTGAAAAAAATGGAAAATTAGACATTTTGAAAATAAGGGGAAGTAGCCTACTAAAACTTGAGAAAAAAAACAGCTAAATAGAAATATAAAAACTAAAAGTAATAAAAATTAAATAAAAAGAAATTAATATTAAATTAAAATTAAAACTAAAAATATAAAAATACTGTTATAAAACTGTCTCACAAACGTTCAGCCTTACTGAATCTCATTAAAAAAAATTATCTCACATATCCCAGAAAAATGTTGTTGAAATTGGTTAAATTATTTTGTTAATTAGGTTTTTATTATTAATAACTATTATTATATGTCTCAAGCGGTGCTCAGATTGCAAGGTCTGTGATCAAAAAACAAATATTTTATGTAAACTATACATGCTTTAAAACCAAACAGTGAAATTTCACTGAAATATTACTGAAAGTTATAGAAACAACGTTAGCTGAACTCAAAATCTGATTACATAAATGTATTAGTATATCACTTTAATATTTTTATAATAATTTAATTTAGTCAATATTTTAATCAAAATTGCAATTTCAATATTTAATATTTCAGTTAATATATTTTTGAATTAAAAAAAAATAAATTTTAAGTTTTTTTCAATCTTTGAGTTTGTTAACTTAAAAAATTAGATGTAACTTATTGCCTTTAATTTTTTTTATTTATGCTTGCTTATTATTCTTGTGTATATATATATATATATATATATATATATATGAAATAATTATTTTAATTAATTATTAAATAATAACTATAATAGCAAAAAAAATACAGTCACATAAAAAAATGTCAGTGTTATTCCTTCTATAATAATTTAATTTAGTCAATATTTTAATCAAAATTGCAATTTCAATATTTAATATTTCAGTTAATATATTTTTGAATTAAAAAAAAATAAATTTTAAGTTTTTTTCAATCTTTGAGTTTGTTAACTTAAAAAATTAGATGTAACTTATTGCCTTTAATTTTTTTTATTTATGCTTGCTTATTATTCTTGTGTATATATATATATATATATATATATATATATGAAATAATTATTTTAATTAATTATTAAATAATAACTATAATAGCAAAAAAAATACAGTCACATAAAAAATGTCAGTGTTATTCTTCTAAAAATTTTATTTGTTTTTAAGTGTCGTAACTCATTAAAAGTCTGAAAATAGTAATAGTAATAACAACACTATTATTATTGCAATTTCAATATGTAATATTTCAATTAATATATTTTGTATTTGTATTCTTACTGTATGCCAACAATTTTATTTCTGAGACAAAGCAGATAATTATTCCAAGAGTTACGAAAGAGCAACCTGTGAGTAATGACGTCTTACTCTGGGTGTAAGTGTGTCTGTTCTCAGATCAGTGTTACGGTTGAGGGATGAAGCGGTGTGGTCAGTGCTGTTCTATTCTTAGTGTTCGCTGAGACTCGGCTGGGCAGAAAAAGGTGCGAGAACCTGCTGCCAGCTCCCACCGTGCTGATCAAACCGGCGGGGCCCATTGGCCATCTGTCCCCGAGATACAGAGCACCGAGATCAGCAGCAAGGGCCCGCTAACACTCCTGCTGAACGGAGGGGGCTCGTTCTCCTAGCAACCGGCCCTTCTTTTACATGTGTTTCAGGGGGTGCAGTGTCCTTATGGCGGGCCTCGCTCGCTTTCACTGTCCTATTTATGGTAATGAGCCATCTGCCCTTTCTGCAGTGCTCGAGGGGGAGTGTCTGTGACGGGACAGGCCAGGGGTGCCGGGACGTTTGCCGCTGTAGTGCTCATGTCTGTCTTTTAGCACTTAACAGATGGACTTGTTGATTCACTGGAAATGGAGGTAAATGAGCCGTAATGTGATGCTCGTTGTGTCCAGACCCATTCATTTATTTAAAAAAAATAATAATTAAAAATGCAATTCATACAGACTATGACTTAAATACACATCTTTCATCAGGAGTTTCACACTCACTCAGTTGTCTGCATTTCAGAAGTCCAAATCAGTTACATCGCAAAATGATTCAAATATATTCAGAGCGTTCACAAATAATTTGATTCAGATCGGGACTTTGGAGCGTGGATCGCAAATCGCTTGATTCAGATTGGGACTTCAGAGTGCGTATCGCAAATCGCTTGATTCAGATCGGGACTTCAGAGTGCGTATCGCAAATCGCTTGATTCAGATCGGGACTTCAGAGTGAGTATCGCAAATCGCTTGATTCAGATCGGGACTTCAGAGTGCGTATCACAAATCGTTTGATTCAGATCGGTACTTCGGAGTGCATATCATGAATAATTTGATTCAGATCGAGACTTCAAAGTGCGTATCACAATTTGTTTTATTCAGATCAGGACTTCAGAGTACGTATCACAAATCACTTGATTCAGATCGGGACTTCAGAGTGCATATCGCAAATCGTTTGATTCAGATCGGGACTTCAGAGTGCGTATCACAAATCGTTTGATTCAGATCGGTACTTCGGAGTGCATATCATGAATAATTTGATTCAGATCGAGACTTCAAAGTGCGTATCTCAATTCGTTTTATTCAGATCAGGACTTCAGAGTACGTATCACAAATCACTTGATTCAGATCGGGACTTCAGAGTGCAAATTGCAAATCACTTGATTCAGATCGGGACTTCAGAGTGCATATCGCAAATTGTTTGATTCAGATCGGGACTTCAGAGTGCGTATCACAAATCTCTTGATTCAGATCGGGACTTCGGAGCGCATATAATGAATAATTTTATTCAGATCGAGACTTCAAAATGCGTATCGCAATTTGTTTGATTCAGATCGGGGCTTCGCAGGGCAGATCGCAAATCGTTTGATTCAGATCGGGACTTCGGAGCGCATATCGTGAATAATTTGATTCAGATCAGGACTTCGGAGCTCAGATCGCAAATCATTCGATTCAGATCGGGACTTCAGAGCTCGTTTTGCAAATCGTTTGATTCAGATCGGGACTTCAGAGTGCGTATCGCAAATCACTTGATTCAGATCGGGACTTCAGAGTGCGTATCGCAAATCGCTTGATTCAGATCGGGACTTCAGAGTGAGTATCGCAAATCGCTTGATTCAGATCGGGACTTCAGAGTGCGTATCGCAAATAATTTGATTCAGAACGGGACTTCAGATTGCGTATCGCAAATCGTTTGACTCAGATCGGGACTTCAGAGTGAGTATCGCAAATCGCTTGATTCAGATCGGGACTTCAGAGTGCGTATCGCAAATCGTTTGACTCAGATCGGGACTTCAGAGTGCGTATCGCAAATCGTTTGACTCAGATCGGGACTTCAGAGTGCGTATCGCAAATCGTTTGACTCAGATCGGGACTTCAGAGTGCGTATCGCAAATCGTTTGACTCAGATCGGGACTTCAGAGTGCGTATCGCAAATCGTTTGACTCAGATCGGGACTTCAGAGTGCGTATCGCAAATCGTTTGACTCAGATCGGGACTTCAGAGTGCGTATCGCAAATCGTTTGACTCAGATCGGGACTTCAGAGTGCGTATCGCAAATCGTTTGACTCAGATCGGGACTTCAGAGTGCGTATCGCAAATCGTTTGACTCAGATCGGGACTTCAGAGTGCGTATCGCAAATCGTTTGACTCAGATCGGGACTTCAGAGTGCGTATCGCAAATCGTTTGACTCAGATCGGGACTTCAGAGTGCGTATCGCAAATCGTTTGACTCAGATCGGGACTTCAGAGTGCGTATCGCAAATCGTTTGACTCAGATCGGGACTTCAGAGTGCGTATCGCAAATCGTTTGACTCAGATCGGGACTTCAGAGTGCGTATCGCAAATCGTTTGACTCAGATCGGGACTTCAGAGTGCGTATCGCAAATCGTTTGACTCAGATCGGGACTTCAGAGTGCGTATCGCAAATCGTTTGACTCAGATCGGGACTTCAGAGTGCGTATCGCAAATCGTTTGACTCAGATCGGGACTTCAGAGTGCGTATCGCAAATCGTTTGACTCAGATCGGGACTTCAGAGTGCGTATCGCAAATCGTTTGACTCAGATCGGGACTTCAGAGTGCGTATCGCAAATCGTTTGACTCAGATCGGGACTTCAGAGTGCGTATCGCAAATCGTTTGACTCAGATCGGGACTTCAGAGTGCGTATCGCAAATCGTTTGACTCAGATCGGGACTTCAGAGTGCGTATCGCAAATCGTTTGACTCAGATCGGGACTTCAGAGTGCGTATCGCAAATCGTTTGACTCAGATCGGGACTTCAGAGTGCGTATCGCAAATCGTTTGACTCAGATCGGGACTTCAGAGTGCGTATCGCAAATCGTTTGACTCAGATCGGGACTTCAGAGTGCGTATCGCAAATCGTTTGACTCAGATCGGGACTTCAGAGTGCGTATCGCAAATCGTTTGACTCAGATCGGGACTTCAGAGTGCGTATCGCAAATCGTTTGACTCAGATCGGGACTTCAGAGTGCGTATCGCAAATCGTTTGACTCAGATCGGGACTTCAGAGTGCGTATCGCAAATCGTTTGACTCAGATCGGGACTTCAGAGTGCGTATCGCAAATCGTTTGATTCAGATTGGGACTTCAGAGTGCAAATTGCAAATCGCTTGATTCAGATCGGGACTTCAGAGTGCATATCGCAAATTGTTTGATTC
>NW_015505186.1:181139-191851 GCF_001515645.1 Sinocyclocheilus grahami | reverse complement strand
TTCAGATCGGGACTTCAGAGTGCGTATCACAAATCTCTTTATTCAGATCGGGACTTCGGAGCGCATATAATGAATAATTTGATTCAGATCGAGACTTCAAAGTGCGTATCGCAATTCGTTTGATTCAGATCGGGGCTTCGCAGCACAGATTGCAAATCGTTTGATTCAGATCGGGACTTCGGAGCGCATATCGTGAATAATTTGATTCAGATCAGGACTTCGGAGCTCAGATCGCAAATAATTCGATTCAGATCGGGACTTCAGAGCGCGTTTTGCAAATCGTTTGATTCAGATCGGGACTTCGGAGTGCATATCATGAACCATAATTTCAGACCGGGACTTAGAGAGTGCATATCGTGAAAAATTTGATTCAGATCGAGACTTCAAAGTGCGTATCACAAATCATTTGATTCAGATCAGGACTTCAGAGTGCATATCACAAATCGTTTGATTCAGATCGGGACTTCGGAGCGCATATCGTGAATAATTTGATTCAGATCGAGACTTCAAAGTGCGTATCACAAATCATTTGATTCAGATCAGGACTTCAGAGTGCATATCACAAATAGTTTGATTCAGATCGGGACTTCAGAGTGGGTATCACAAATTGTTTGATTCCGATCGGGACTTCAGAGTGCGTATCACAAATTGTTTGATTCCGATCGGGACTTCAGAGTGCGTATCACAAATCGCTTGATTCAGATCGGGACTTCAGAGTGCATATCGCAAATCGTTTGATTCAGATCAGGACTTCAGAGTACGTATCGCAAATCGCTTGATTCAGATCGGGACTTCAGAGTGCATATCGCAAATCGTTTGATTCAGATCAGGACTTCAGAGTACGTATCGCAAATCGCTTGATTCAGATCGGGACTTCAGAGTGCATATCGCAAATCGTTTGATTCAGATCAGGACTTCAGAGTACGTATCGCAAATCGCTTGATTCAGATCGGGACTTCAGAGTGCATATCGCAAATCGTTTGATTCAGATCAGGACTTCAGAGTACGTATCGCAAATCGCTTGATTCAGATCGGGACTTCAGAGTGCATATCGCAAATCGTTTGATTCAGATCAGGACTTCAGAGTACGTATCGCAAATCGCTTGATTCAGATCGGGACTTCAGAGTGCATATCGCAAATCGTTTGATTCAGATCAGGACTTCGGAGCACAGATTGCAAAATCATTTGATTCAAATTGGAACTTCAGAGTGTATTTCACAAATCGTTTGATTCAGATCAGGACTTCGGAGCAAGTATATCACAAATTTTTCCAATTTGCACGGATCGCGAATCATTTGATTTGGATCTGATCTTGGGAATGGGTTGCCGAATCTTTTGATTCAGATCAGAACTTCAGAGAGATTTTCGCAAATGAAAAGACGCATGCTTTTCGGAGACACGTACAATTTCGGAGCAGGTTCGCGAATCATTTGATTTAGAATGGGGGTGCTTCTCAATACTTAAAGCGAGAAAAGGAAACGAGGATGCACAAATAAGAAATGAGAAGCACCCCATAACTTAGCGGGTTCGTGAATCATTTGATTCAGATCGGGACTTCAGAGCGCGTAATCTTTCTTTCTTATTTATTAAACAATACAAAACATCAAACCACTAAGGCAGTACAGTTATAAAAACAAAACAAAGAAAAAGGAAAGAAAGCATACACAGATACAAATCTAGTGTAGCAAAATTATGATTCATTTGTGGATATAATGGTTTAACTATAACCATGGTGTTTTTTATGATTCAGATCGGGACTTCAGAGTGCGTAACACAAATTGTTTGATTCAGATCGGGACTTCAGAGTGCGTAACACAAATTGTTTGATTCAGATCGGGACTTCAGAGTGCGTAACACAAATTGTTTGATTCAGATCGGGACTTCAGAGTGCGTAACACAAATTGTTTGATTCAGATCGGGACTTCAGAGTGCATATCACAAATAGTTTGATTCAGATCAGGACTTCAGAGTGCATATCACAAATAGTTTGATTCAGATCGGGACTTCAGAGTGCGTATCACAAATTGTTTGATTCCGATCGGGACTTCGGAGCGCATATTGTGAATAATTTAATTCAGATCAGGACTTCAAAGTGCGTATCACAAATCGTTTGGTTCAGATCGGGACTTCAGAGTGCGTATCGCAAATTGTTTGATTCATACACAGATACAAATCTAGTGTAGCAAAATTATGATTCATTTGTGGATATAATGGTTTAACTATAACCATGGTGTTTTTTTTTTAAACCATGGTTAATTTTCGTAAGGGATTTGTTGCCAAGTTAACAAAAAAATAAAGTTATATTTTTCTATTCTCTTTTGAGTAGTCAAACAATCCAAAGAAAACAGCTTCAAAACAGAAATAAAGGTCACTTAAAATGAGATTGGATGAACATTGAGAAAATCTGACCAATTGCCAAAACAAGTGAATGAATCTTTCTCAGAAGAGTGACAAAAACACCAACTCATTTCAATTGAAATTTCTCTCTAACAGTACATTTTGCCCATGTCATCATCTGAAACTTCCTTATTTCGCTCAAACACAGAAGCAGAGCTTTAGTCCTTAAGTAACAGCCTCTGACTCCCAGCATGCACCCTGGCCTGAGTGTTTGCATGTGTGTGGGCCGCAGTATGACACACTCACAGTGTGTGACGGGGAGGTGTGAAGGTAAACTGTGAGATGTTGTTGTACGAGCTTGTGTGTATAATGTGCTGGTTATGAGTGTGTATCAATGAAGTCCATTATCAGTGAAGCACCAGATCTACACTGGACTACAAGTGACGACAAACACAGAACCAGAACTGTGCAAAAGTAACAAAAATAAATCAAATAAAAATATATTTTTCTATATATGTTGATAAAAAATACATTTATTAATAAAACCACAAACTACATAGGCCCAATAATGTGCATTAGTAACAGATCTGTTAAGACAAAGTGTCAGATAAAGGAACAAAAAAATAATTAAAATATAGTTTAGATATTTATAGAATTTTGATAGTATAATATTAAAATATAATAAATTATGCAGATTTTAAATAAATATATATATATATATATAGAGAGAGAGAGAGAGAGAGAATAATAAATGTTTATTTATTTACTGCATATTTTATAATATTTTACAATTATTAATATTATATTATATGAACATAGGCAACATTTCCTGTTTTCCATCCTCACATGAAGGAAAAATATTTTTTTAAATAAAATGTTTTTTTTACATTTATTTATTAATATTTATATTGAATTCTTATAATTATTTTTATTAATGATTCATTTATTGAATTAATTTATGAATTTGTGTGTATTCATTCATATATAATATAATATAATAATATTAAAATATAATAAAATATGCAGGTAATAAAACAATAAATAATAAATAAATAAGGAATGTGTGTGTGTGTGTGTGACATTTATTTATTTATTTATATAAAAATTATGACTAATGAATTCAGAAGCAAAATGTGCTGTTTTCCATCCTCACTAGCAGCTCCTCTCCGACTGTATGTATGAGAAAGTCTCTTGGTGTGGTGCTGAAGCTGAACTCATTACTATGGCAACTGATGTAGATACATGGGATGTTGGCTATACTGAACAAACGGATCCGATTTCATCACTAGCAAAGTAACAGTGCAGACAGTCAGTCCTGAAGATCAGAAATGAACAGCAAATGGTTTTGAGTGCAGAACGTCACACAGGTTTGCGTCTGTATTCATTTTACACACTAGCGTGTCACACGCCATTCAGATCATTAGCGACAGTCAGACAAGACCGAACCTGTCTGTGAGCAGCTGTGCACACATTACTAAAACACAATCAAATCAGCAAATATCAGTCCTGAGAATAACCCTCCGACGTGTGACATAAAACACATCTCACTATCTTCAGTAAAGAAAATGGCTGTGTCGCCACGAAGTGAAGAAACAGATAGCTGAACGTTACGAATACAACTTAAGCCAAAAATCTCGTGAAATCTATATATTCAGTTTGCTCAAACACTTTGTTCAAATGTTTTAAAAGCTATTTCACAGCATATGGACCACAATAACTGCTCTGAATGTCATTGAAAAAAAATTACAATTTTTTTTAAAAATAATAAATAAAATTTAAAAAATAAATGAATATATTTATTCATCAAGGATGCATTAAATTGATCAAAAGTGACAGAAAAGACATTTAGAATTGTGCAAAAGATTTCTATTTCAAATAAATGCTGCTCTTTTGAACTTTCTATTCATCAGTGAATCCTAAATAAAACTTTTTCCACAAAAATATTGTGCAGCACAACTGTTTTCAACATTGATAATAATCAGAAATGTGTCTTGAGCAGCAAATCAGCATATTAGAATGATTTCTGAAGATCATGTGACACTGAAGACTGCAGTAATTATGCTGAAAATTCAGCTTTGATCGCAGGAATAAATTATATTTTACAATATATTCACATAGAAAACTAATTCTAAATTGTAATAATATTTTTTTGATTTTTTGAAGAAATAAATGCAGCCTTGGTGAGCATAAAAGACAAGTCACTAGTCTGACATTTTGTTATACATCCCTGTATGCGTGCTGTTTTAAGAGCAGAAGGATCAATAACAGCGTCAGACTCAACATACGGCCAAATGTGTTTCAAATCAAGTCCCAGGCGTCCACAGAGGAAGACGAGCAGTTTAGGGTTACAGAAAGTCAGATTTGGGCTACGAACATTAGATTAAGCTGAGTAAAAACACACCGTCCGGGAGAAGCCCATAACTGTGTCAGCACTGAGAGCATCACAAGATCATGTGATTTATACATGATACGGTTGTCATGGCAGCGGCCTAGATCACGCTAAGACAACGGAGAGGCGAGCTAGAGGAAAAATATGATTAAGGCCAAGAATAAATAATCATCAAAGTTTAGATTATGAAAGGAAATAAATGCTAAAATATATATATATATATTATTTGAATTCATTTAAATTATTGTAATTAATTATTATTTGATTATTGTATTATCTGCATATTATTTTCAACATTCAAATTATTTTACAGATAAAACATTGTCTGAATAAAACGTAAGTCATATTTGCCTCTACAAATGTTGCTGTTACAATGCCCAAAATTTTAAATTAAATAATTGTAATAATTTTCAATAATTTTTTTTTTTAAATATTATATTTAACCTTGACAATATTTTACAGTTTAAACATTGTCTGAATAAAACATGAGTTGCATTTGTCTGTACAAAAGTTGCTGTTACAATGCCAGAAAAGAAAAAAAAATATATATTTTATGGGTAATTTACAAATAAAAAGTCTCAGATATGAAGGGAAAGATAGTGAAAAAATTTTTTATAATTAATTGATTATTTTATTATCTGCATATTATATATTAAATATTTTACGTTATTGTTAATAGTTAATTAATTAATTTATTTATTTATTATTTGCATCTTATTTAGAACTTCAATTTTGAGAGAAAATTATAAATCTGATATGGTTTCAACTACTAGCCTCTCTTCAATCAATCAATCAATCAAATCATTTCTGCATTTCTTATTTTTTATATTTTTATATTATGGATAAAAGGATCTGCTAAAATAAATAAGTAATAAATAAGTAATAGTGATGCCTGCAAACACCACTAAAAAGAAAGCAAAACCAAAATAATTATATTTAGATATTCAAATGAATCTTCAGGACAGTGCTGTTAGTGTTAACTAAAACCACAACTATTAGAAATAAATAAATTAATAAATAAATAAATTGAAGTGCTAAAATAACTACATCTAAAAGATGAAAACAAATAAATTAAATAGAAATATATATATTTTTTAAAGTGGCAAAAGCACAATTATGAAATTACCAAAACTTAAAATTAAATTAAAATGAAAACTGAAAATATTAAAATAAAGGTAAATTCCAAATATGAATAAATACTATTCTATTAATACTATTAATAAATAGTATATATATATATATATAATACTAGAACAACACTTTTTAAGAACAACTACACTGTTTCTGCAGTAAGTCGTCAAAGTCTCAAACACAGGAACAATAATTCTTCCAGTAGTTCAACTAAAACATGGTACAAAAACAGCAACAGCAAGGTCAAGGGTTTGATGCGTGTAGTAATACAAATGTATTCCTTGAATGCACTATAAAAGAGTCTGACAAAAGCGTGAATGTAATAAATGCATGAAAAAGGTTGAAAGAGAGAGCTGCAGTGTGTTTGAATGGAAGTGAGTGGCACCAACCTCAGTCAGTGAAATCAGCAGGTGTATTATACAGTCCTGGCCTTCATAACAAGCAGTTTCACTTCCTTTAGCGCCAACCATAGGGAAGTGTGCATTTGTTGAGCAGTCGATATGAGCGACGTGCCACATCCTGCTTCACACACACACACACACACACACACACACACACACACACACATACAAGCAGCTTCCTGTCTCTGGCCACACCAGCTGGAGTTCACTGATAGCCAGCACAGCCTCACATACAGCTCAACACTGCCACATCAACTCACAGCCAACAAGATTCTCAGCCACACATTCATGCATAAAGCACTAATTGGTCTGTTGTCTTCATATTTTACAATATTTTCAGTATTTGATTACATGTTTTGGCTGATCGGCTGATATGTGCATCAGGGCCTAAGACAAGAGCTGAATTTAAAAGGAAGGCATTTCTCATATGGCAAAAAAAAGATGCCAAAATATATTTTAAATATATGCTACATATGTGTTGTAATCAGTGAAACTCAATGAAATATATTTTTGAAAATGAAAATATATTTAGTTTCAACTTTCATATACTAAAATATATTTCAAAAGGTATTTCAGGGGCAAGAAAATACATTTAAAATCTTTCAAATCTGAACAGTATAGATGACATAAAGTGAGGGTAAAATATATTTTTAAATGCTGTTAAAAAACAAACAAACACACACACACACACACTCTCTCACAATGTTTCAATGTAATATATACTGTGTGTGTGTGCCACTGTATATATATATATATATAGTGCTGTCAAATGATTAATCGCAATTAATCGCATCCAAAATAAAAGTTGTTGTTTACATAATATATGAGTGTGTACTGTGTATATGTATTATGTTTATATAAATACAAACACATGTATTTAAAAAAAAATTTATGTTTATATAGTAACTATATTTTTATATAATATAAAATATAATAATATAGATGTATGAATGTATATACATGTAAATATTTTCTAAATATATACTGAATGTGTGTGTATTTATATATACATAATAAATAAACACAGTACACAATACACATACATATATTATGTAAACAAAAACTTTTATTTTTGATGCAATTAATCGTGATTAATCGTTTGACAGCACTAATATATATAAATATATAGGTAAAAAATACATTTACATCAATATATTTAGAAAAATATTTAACCAAATATATATTTTTGTCAATGTTTGCATATTTTGAAACATATTCAAATATATATTTGATAATATACATATTTCTGCTGTATGGCTTGCATTTTCTGCCCCATATTCAAGGAACAGTTGACTATAAAAACTCTGAAATCTAAAAGGACTAACTTGTTAAGAATAAGGTTCAATATAATCAGCTGTTCTACTAAGTCACATGCACAGTTTCTATTTGACTATTATAACTGAATATGACAAATAATGACTAATGCAACCAGTAGACCAGACTTCCATCTAATGAGGACAAAAAAACCCATGTCTGAACTCTTTCACTTCCGCCAGTAAGAACCCACTCTAGAAAGCACATACATATAGGCAAAAATAAGATGTTTTTTCGTTTGACACAGACTAGACTGATTTGAACTGTTAAGCGCAACAGTTTAATGTCACTTTTTGCTCTGTTGTAATATAGTGGTCTGCACGGCCCTCTAGCGGTCAAACCCTAGAACAACATGCCAACTCACCAGCTCAGAAACTGTTCATCCAAACATGCTTTCTTTTTGGATTTAATATATTGAAACAATACAAAATGTTAATAACCACCAATTAAAAAATGATTATAATTTTTATAATTCAGTACCAGGTATTACAGGAACAGGTATTGAAACATTACAAAATGCCAAACAACCACATTATTATTTTATACATTGTTTTCAATTTTAAATTCCAATTTAAAGTATACATTATATATATATAGAGAGAGAGAGAGAGAGAGAGAGAGAGAGAGAGAGAGGTTAAACTAAATCAATTTGACATTACTGCAATATTTTTTGTTTATATTTATATTTTGAATTTTATTTTATTTTTTTGTTAGTATTAATAAGGTGTTTTTTAAATTTTTTATCTTTTTAATATTTATTTTTTATTAGTTGTAGTTATTTTATTCTAGTATTTCGAGTTAAAGTGATATATATATATATTTATATAAATATATATAAAATTTAATTTAATTAAACTTTTGTTATTTCAAGTAACAACAATGTTTTTTATGGTTTTAATTTTTAGTTGACTATAATAAACCTGATATACGTGTTATTTTTGTATGTTTTATTCACTTATTCATGTTGAAATCATGCAGACCAGGGCTGCGTTTCATCATAAGCCTAAGTAGATCATAAACCATCAGTACTAATAGTTTCTACTTGACTTAAAATGCTTTTGGGAAATGCAACACCACTGTTCTTCTTTGTCTTATCAGAGAAATGACCTTCTATCCAGCTGCAATTTATTAAAATGAAACAAAAGCATACTTGATGTCAAATTCAGACCACTGTTTTGGACAAAAATGGTCCAAACCTTCAGCACAAATCTGAGTTCTATGTCCTGTGGATCTTATGCTTGTTATTTAACCCTTTAACTGTCACTCACATAGACGTGAAAGTGCACGATCCAAACTAAAATTTTTATAATTCATGCCCGAAAACATTTTGTAACATGATATTGATGTACCATTTTCATGGTAATGCAATGTTTGATTTTAAAATGGGTTTCAAAGGATGAATTTTGAGATTTAAAGTTTTCAACTGATATATAATTTCTGATGATTTCTAAAGTGTGATCGAGAAAAAGACAACAAAGAAGACTTTTTTTGACAAAGGTCAGAAAGATTTTTGAGGTGCACTCTTGTCAAAAATTAATCTATTACTTTTCCTGCATAGATATTTTACCAATGTTTTTGTACAAAATTATTTAGGAGTCTTCAACCTTTCCAACGATATATAGTTTGTCATGATTAGATTAGGATTTAATTGTAATATAGTGAAGTAAACTTAGGCGTCCCACAGAGGGGACGGGTGACAGTTAAAGGGTTAAAGGTAATTCGGACATAGACTGTAATAAAAAAACTTACATTATTTCAGTTCATACACCGAATGTGACCGTGGACCACAAAACCAGTCATAAAGGTCAAGTTTTGGAAATTGAGATTTATACATATAAAAATAAATAAGCTTTCCATTGATGTATGGTTTGTTAGGATAGAACAATATTTGGTAGAGATCCAACTATTTGAAAATCTGGAATCTGAGGGTGCAAAAAAATCTAAATATTGAGAAAATCGCCTTTAAAGTTGTCCAAATGAAGTTCTTAGCAATGCATATTACTAATCAAAAATGAAGTTTTAATATATTTATGGTAGGAAATTTACAAAATATCTTCATGGAACATGATCTTTACTTAATATCCGAATGATTTTTGGCATAAAAGAAAAATCGATCGTTTTGCCCCATACAATGTATTTTTGGCTATTGCTACAAATATACCCCAGCGACTTAACACTGCTTTTGTGCTCCAGGGTCACATATATAGTATGACAGTCTGAAAGATCTTCAAAGCCTATGAATCTAAATAGACTTTTAAATTATTGAAAAATATACTGTATATGTATTTGCACATATAAATACATATTTTGGACAAGTATGTCCCTGTTGAAAAAAACCCAGCATATGCTGGTTAGGTATGTTTTGAAGCTGGTCCTTTGCTGGTTTATGCTGGTCATGTGCTGGTCTAAAGCTGGTCTTAAGCTGGTCGGACCAGTTTAGGACCAGCACATGAACAGCTTAAACCAGAAAAGAAGCAGCTCAAACCGGCATCCCAGCTTCAAAACATGGTACACTGGCTTCAGTATCATGGTGTTGCTCACTGTATCATGGGACACAGTGGCCCCAGTGGTACTAATTGATTACTACCATGTACCATGGTATTACCATGGTATTTTAAGCGGTTTAGAGAATACTACGGTATTACCATGGTACTTTTTGTAAGGGGAAATGTACCGTGATTGGTGGAGTGCAGCACCATGTGGTTGTGTATGGGAATGTGTGTGTAAGTGTGTGTGTGTGTGTGTGTGTGTGTACTGGTTTATGTATCCTGGTGGGGACTTAAACCTGACTACACACAGAGTCATGGGGACTCGTGTCACGGTGGGGACCTAAATTGTGGTCCCCACGGGTACAAAAGCTTATAAATCGTACAGAATTAAGTTTTTTGAAATCTAAAAATGCAGAAAGTTTCCTGTGAGGGGTAGGTTTAGGGGTAGGGTTGGTGTAGGGCAATAGAATATACGGTCTTTACAGTATAAAAACCATTACGCCTATGGAGAGTCCCCACAAGGATAGCTGACCAGACATGTGTGTGAGTGTGTGTGTGTGTATGTGTGTGTGTGTGAGTGTGTGTGGTGTCTGTGTGAGAGTGTGTGTGTGTGTGTGTGGTGTCTGTGTGAGAGTGTGTGTGTGTGTGTG